>NC_090727.1:6058909-6386409 GCF_036898095.1 Palaemon carinicauda | reverse complement strand
AGAGAGAGAGAGAGAGAGAGAGAGAGAGAGAGAGAGAGAGAGAGAGAGAGAGAGAGAGAGAGAGAGAGAGAGAAATTTCCTTTAACTTCTAAAATATGTATTTGACGTAACCAAAAGAAACATGCAGTACTGTAATAGCCTGTTCCATGCAAATAAACAAAAAATGCAAATTTAATATGTTTAAAAGTAACATGAGATCGTAGGCAATTTCGGAAGATAAGGCAAAAATCTACAAACAATGGGACCTGAAATATGGGCCGCAAGTGCAAAAGCAACTCAACGCTGAGGCAAGCTTTCACATGGTTGAACTTTTGAATTCAGATATATGCAGCCTTGTTTTGTCATTTAAAATCCCAATAACAATAACGGAAATATTCTTCAACTTGCTTTAACTTCAGTTTTAAGGTTGTAAAGAAATACACATGAGTTTGAATTAAAGAATATCCAAGACATGGAAAAAAAAAACAAGCATACGATTACTTGAATTAACATTACCCAATTTGCCGAATGCTAAGATATGTTAGTACGGTTGTATGGGCATAGTTTTATGCAGTTCCCTCTGGTGTACTTTGAGTAAAACAAGGGAAGAAGTCGTTACTTGTCTTATGAAGTGAGACGGGATCTCAAGGCAAGGTGGGAACACACTTGAGAGAAATGGTTAATGTATAAAAAAACAGAGAATCTTATCTATAAAGTTACTTTTTTATGTTATCAAAGCATACCTATATTTTACTATTGAAAGTAACACTTGCACTGAATAAATACTGTCTAAATTATACTCTTTCATTTATTCGAATGTTTGTCTATATTCCTCAATACATAATCTTTTGAAGAATAAACCTCATGCCAGGACGGTATGCAGACAATTCGTCGAAAGACAATTGGTAGAATGACAACATGTCGAAATGACAATTTGTCGAAATGACAATCCGTCGAACTGACAATTCGTCAAAATCAATGGTAATTTGAAATATTTTTTTTTTTAAGTACCTGATCCTTGATAGCATGGTTGTTCAAGAATAGTTAGCAGAATAATATGGTAGTTTGAAACAACTTCTGTTCTGAAGTCTCTAATATCAAACATTTCACTATAGCCCATGAGCTAAATGGAATTCATCAAGACCGAGCGAGGTGCTAGAGAACTTTTGCATGAAGGTTTCTTACACAATTGATAAGAAGAATTGTGTTAAAACGGAGTGAGTGTGGAGCAAGATTACAAACTATTAATGATATGATTCAAGGAAATCCTTCACAGGATTACCATCCGCCAAGTTGGTAATGAAATGAAGCAAAGGGCTTGTGAAACCGAAGAAGTGACTGGCTGCATAGTATAAAATGCAAAATGTAATATGCCTTTGAGTGTTGCAGGAGCACTACCAAAAAAATCTTCTTTTATGGGAACAGTGAATAGGAAAACGTCCGTACAAGAAGATGAAGACTTAAACGTACGACAAGAGGTTAGAATTTTAAGTTGTATGAAGACGAAAAAGTGACTATTTATGGAACTGCTAGAAATATGGACCTTTTATCCCAAAACTGTATTTGGTTTTGTGATGGCACATTCGACTGCCATCCAGTTAATTCACAGGTATACACTATCCATGCTTTCATTGCTAAAAATAAAACCTTACCATTGCTATACTTTTTGTCCTGCTCAAAGGACGAAGAGTCTTATGACATTATTTTCACATTTATAAATCAAAGTCGAAGCTTGAATGTTTCATCCATCATGATAGACTATGGACAATTCAACGAATTGTTAGTTCGAAGAATTGTCATTTCGACGAATTGTCATTTCGACAAATTGTCATTCGACGAGTTGTATTTCTACCAAATCTATATTTAGAAGTATTCCTACTGACAGGAAAGTCACCATTAGGCTCCAAAAATAGGAAGATCAAATATAATAAACAACATACAAAACAAAGAAAACATCATTATACAAAATGGAAACCGAATAACACAAAACTGGGCTGAAAGCAAACAAGGTAAAAACCACAATTATCAGGAACAGTGAAATCATGTTTTGTGTTGGGAAACATTGTCACCATTAACTTGAAATTGCAAATTCCCAAACAAACACCTAGTTCTCAGGTTTCCATTTTACTTTTGAACATACATATTGTTCTTGTATAACAAAAGGGAAATAGAAAACAAATTACACAGATAGAGCAGCCTTGGGTACAAAATACGAGGGTACAAGAGGGAGAAATGACAACCTATTCTTAAGTCAAATAGAAGGAGTGAATAAGAAATGGGTAATTCTCGTAAAGATTATAACCAACGCCTTACAGAAATCTTTCCAAAATCAGATTTCCATGAAAAGCAAAAATTGTGAGACATGGTAAATTGTTCCCATTGACGTCAAAGCAAATTTTGCGGGACTTTAATCCGAGGAGTAATACTCACTGTAAATACAGCTACATTTTAAGCGTATACAAATTTATACATGCAGTTTTCTTGGACCAATTTCAATCATAACACGCAAAATAGAATATTGACAATAATTTTAAGTTCTAACACACTGCTGTGTGTGTGCAGTTAAGAGTGAGTCTCTCTCTCTCTCTCTCTCTCTCTCTCTCTCTCTCTCTCTCTCTCTCTCTCTCTCTCTCTCTCTCTCTCTCTCTCTCTCTCATATATATATATATATATATATATATATATATATATATATATATATAAAATTATGTATTAGCTGCGTCTAATATATATATATATATATATATATATATATATATATATATATATATATATATATATATATATGTATATTATGTATTAGTGGCGTCTAAATATATATATTTAAAACAAAAATCTCTCGGACATACTGAGCACCAGTTAGATTTCATACTGAGTTGCACAAGAGAGACTAACCGTGAAAATACCTCAATCCCGTTAGAATCGTGAAACGGCTTGGATGGATGCACACACGCTTCATCATTACAAAGAGAAGGCTGGAGCAGTGAGTCCACAGCATATCACAAGGGAGGGCGCCGCTCTGAAATGAATCCAATCCGAAATCAACGTAGTTTACAAGTCTAGATTTCCTGAGGGGGGTGAATATCCCTCACAGTTTAGCCTGCATTTGAGAAGCCATAACGAACCTGGAGAACCGAAGTCAAACTCATGCAACAGCAACAGTGGAAACGTAATCCTAGTCGAAGATTGTTAGATCAAAGTCGAGGTTCTGTAAAGCCTTGTGAAAATACATTCGCATGCTTCAAAATTAATCTTTAAATTTTTATTTCAAAGAATCTGAAACTTTTAACAAATCAATTCATTAATTTCGTAGTTTCCAAATATATTTGCATTTTGAATTTTCACCGCCGTTGTCTTTACATTGAATCTATTTCCGTCGTCCAACCAATTTGCCTTGAGAAGAATCATGTAAAAAAAAGTAGTTCGAAAAACGTGTCCGCATCAGATATTAAACGGAAAAACGTAAATGCAATATTCCTATTATACTGCAATCTAACTGGAGCTCATTTTGTCCGGGGGGTGTCTTTGTTTTTTTTCAACTTGACAAATACATTTCATATTAATTGCAATCGTTAAGTAGCATGCCCAAAACCATAAAATAAATGTGTGTATATACACAAACATGCATTATGTATAAATATATATATATATATATATATATATATATATATATATATATATATATGTGTGTGTGTGTGTGTGCATATTCATCCATAATTGACCGCCCGATGCAAGGTAGAAGACGCCACTAATCAATAATTAATGATAAAGAAAAGTTGGAGAAATGTTTCACGTTATGAAAAGACTAATAAAAAGCACATATAATACCTAATTTAAGGATAATCAATTCTTTTTATATTTTGAATAATACGACGAATAAAATTGCTGGAGTCATTATAATCAGTCATAGACGGCAAACAAAAAACTTGCATTGGCATCAGCAAAGTTTTATAATAACAATAAAAGTATAACAAACATTTAACATTCAATTGAAATCTCTTCGCAGGTTTTGTCAGATTATCCACCTTTTCACGAATAATAATTCAACATTATTTAAATTGAGTAAGTGAAAACAGAATATTATTGCTTAAAGGTCCGTTACCACAAAAATATGCTAAAATTTCACACGAATAAATCTTTTCGTTTATACAACCGCTTGGTACAAAAAGAAAAAAAAATTAAAACATGAACAAAACATGTCAAATCTGCTGAATGAAAAATCATATTCAATAGCTTCGTGGTATCTAGGTTCTATGCATATTGAAAAAATTCACGCAAAAGGCCTGTTTTTACATTTTACACTGGAGGAGTCATCATGCAACTGGATACTGTGGAATTTTGATTTACTGAAACAGAGCGAAACGTGCATGTGTATATGTATGTATATATGTATATACATATCTATCTATCTATCTATCTATCTATCTATCTATATATATATATATATATATATATATATATATATATATATATATATATATACATGTACAGAGAGAAGCATATATCTATATAGTGGTACCTCCCAGATCGAACATATTTTATTTCAAAATTGTATTTGAACACCTAATCAATTTTCCTTAAAAGAATTAATAGAAATACAATTAATTGGTTCCCCACCCAAGGGCATATCACTGTGCGATTTTTACAGAAAGCTGCAATGATAAGATGCATTTCAGAATATAAAAGCTTTACAAAATCAAATAGAAATAATGAATAGAATAAATGAGGAGTAAATGAACGTTGAAATTGACTTAACCTGCTGTAAGGAGAGTGGATTGTGTATCGCACGTGTTTCATAACCCCGCTCGTACACTGTAACGGTTTTCCTTTTTATCTTATCACTTGCTATTCCCTACAATGTTAATATACCAACCTGTGTAAGCATAATAGCTCATGCTTGATTATACTTAAATTTATGTGACGTTCTTGCTCGCAAGTCTGTGTAAATAAAGTTCAGTTCCATTCACATCGCCTTTCATTTGCATCCTAATGGCTGTCCTGCACAATTGGTGACAACCGGAGGACTCACTCCCTCCTGCCATCCCCCTCACTGCTGAGCCCTACTGTTTAATGATGCTGCCCACCAAACCTGACTCTTCCCCACATGCCACCGAAATGAAACTGGCGTCCTTCACCAGCGAGAAGCGTTCGCCTGGTTCCAGAATGTAAGTCCAGTTTTGCATCAAGGGCGTGACTCGCTAAAGCAGTAAAGCAGACTATGTCCTCGTGGCGATCCCAGAGGAGACGTTCCCAGAAATCTCCGAGTGGCTTTGCAAACTAGGGGATATCCAAAATGCCTCCAAAACATACCTCCTGGAGCAGTACTCACCATCGCCAGGCACCCGTATAGCCAAGCTTTTTCAGCTCTCTCAACAACCGTTGGGGACCAAAAGGCTTCGCTCGCCTCAGAAAAATGACTACTATTGCTCGCCTGCAACCTGCCACAGATGGCTCTCCTCGTTATTATTATTATTATCATTACTAGCCAAGCTACAACCCTAGTTGGAAAAGCAAGACACTATAAGCCCAAGGACTCAAATATGGAAAAGTAGCCCAGAGAGGAAAGGAAATACGGAAATAAATAAATTAATACAAATTAGCAATAAATCATTCTAAAAACAGTAACAACGTCAAAACAGAGATGTTATATATAAACTATAAAAAGACTTATGTCAGCCTGTTCAACATAAAAACACTTGCTGTAACTTTGAACTTTTGAAGTTCTACTGATTCAACTACCCGATTAGGACCAAGTTGTGGAATGATCTTCCTAATCGGGTAGTTGAATCAGTAGAACTTCAAAAGTTCAAAGTTACAGCAAGTGTTTTTATGTTGAACAGGCTGACATAAGTCTTTTTATAGTTTATATATAAAATCTCTGTTTTGACGTTGTTACTGTTTTTAGAATGATTTATTGCTAATTTGTATTCATTTATTTATTTCCGTATTTCCTTTCCTCTCTGGGCTACTTTTCCATATTTGAGTCCTTAGGCTTATAGCGTCTTGCTTTTCCAACTGGAATAAAACTTCTAGAATACTGTGTAGTATTGAGCCTCATGATGGAGAAGGCCTGGCTATTAGAATTAACTGCCTGCCTAGCATTACGAACAGGATGGAACTTTCCAGGAAGATCTGAATGTAAAGGATGGTCAGAATTATGAAAAATCTTATGCAATACGCATAAAGAACTAATTGAACGACGATGCCACATTTTAATATCTAGATCAGGAATAAGAGATTTAATAGACTGTTAGTTTCTGTCCAACAAATTAAGATGAGAATCAGCAGCTGAAGATCAGACAGGAGAACAATACTCAAAACAAGGGAGAATGAAAGAATTAAAACACTTCAGAATAGATTGGTCACCAAAAATCTTGAAAGACTTTCCCAATAACCCAATTTTTGTGCAACGGAAGAACACACAGACCTTATATGTTTCTCAAAAGTAAATTTGCTGTCGAGAATCACACCCAAAATTTTAAAAGAATCATACAAAGTTAAAGAAACTATCAATACTGAGATCCGGATGTTGAGGAACAACTGTCCTTGACCTACTTACAATCATACTTTGAGTTTTGTTAGGATTCAACTTCATACCCCATAATTTGCACCATGCACTAATTTTAACCAAATCTCTAAGGGATTCAGTAACCCCAGATCTACATTCATGGGATGGAATCGATGTAAAGAGAGTAGCATCATCTGCATATGCAACAAGCTTGTTTTCTAGGCCAAACCACATGTCATGTGTATATAGTATGAAAAGTAATGGGCCAAGAACACTACCCTGTGGAACACCGGATATCACATTCCTATACTCACTATGGTGCCAAAGAACAACTCTTTGAGATCTATTACTTAAAAATTCAATAATAATGCTAAGAAACGACCCACCCACTCCCAACTGTTTCAGTTTGAAAATAAGGGCCTCATGATTAACACAGTCAAAGTCAGCACTAAAATCAAGGCCAATCATACGAACTTCCTGACCACAATCAAGGGATTTCTGTACAGCAATGGAGATTGTAAGAAGGGCATCACATGCTTCAAGGCCTTTACAAAAACCAAATTGCAAACTAGGGAATAGATGATTACCTTCAGCAAACCTATTAACCCTGGATAGGTACGATGGGTCGTTCGCGACCCCGAGCGTCAAAAAAAAAACAGGTTTTTTTCACGTGACTCACCCCCGTGACTGAATTTGTGGGTGATCGACCTGCAAGAGGTGTCTCCCCTACACGCTCTAGTAGTGTCCAGATGTGCATTGCTGTAGCTGTACTCCTTCCCCGATTTCTGAGACGCGTCGGGGTCGAGCGCGACTGAGTTTACCCTTCTAAGGTAGTTTGCCTAATTATCAAAGTTATTACGTATTATGAAATTGTCGTAGAATGGTGCAACTTGTATAGGTTATCAGTTGTGGAAAGTCTTGGTGGATTGTTTGGCTACCATGTGCATGATTTTATTTTAGTTAAAATATCGTTCATCACCACGAGGACCATTTTACCGCGAGTGCCCCTTTTTCATTTTTTTTCATTTTTTTGCCAAGTCATTTTTCCGTAAGATATTGCCAAATAGTGTCGTAAAACTTTTGCTTGTTTAGTGTTGGAAAGTGTGTCTAGATGATCTGGCTACCCATGCGTGACTTTGTTTTTGTCAGATACGACGTAGTTATTGGTATATTGGGTATTTAACTGCGTTACCAATTTCTGTTTTTTTTCAATATTTGTAAAAATTACTACGTAGTAAGGAATTGCCGTATATTATTCATTATTTTTTTTCATGTTTATGTGTTAGAAAGTGTGCCTTGATGGTTGGGCTAACACGTGCATGTCTTTTTTTTTATCTGAGATGCCGTATATTAGAATGTCGGGCATTTTACCGCGAGTGCCCCTTTTTAATTTTTTTTCATTTTTTTGCCAAGTCATTTTTCCGTATGATATTGCCAAATAGTGTCGTAAAACTTTTGCTTTTTTAGTGTTGGAAAGTGTGTTTAGATGATCTGGCTACCCATGCGTGATTTTGTTTTTGTCAGATACAACGTAGTTATTGGTATATTGGGTATTTAACTGCAGTTGCCAATTTCTGTTTTTTTTCAATATTTGTAAAAATTTACTACGTAGTAAGGAATTGCCGTATATTATTGATTTTTTTTTTCATGTTTATGTGTTAGAAAGTGTGCCTTGATGGTTGGGCTAACACGTGCATGTCTTTTTTTTTTTATCTGAGATGCAGTATATTAGAATGTTGGGCATTTTTCCGCAAGTGCCCCTTTTTATTTGTTTTGCATTTTTTTGCTTAGTCATGTTACCGTAAGGAATTGGCAAGTAGTGTCGCAAAACTTATATTTTTATAGTGTTGGAAAGTGTTTCTAGATGATCTGGCTACCCATGCCTATTTTTTTTTAGCCAGATATGGCGTATATATAAGTATGTGTTCGATTTTCCTGTGATTGCCATTTTTTCGTTTTTTCCCATTTCTTTCAAAATTACTACGTACTAAGGAACTATCACAGAGTAATGATTCATTTATATGTTTATTTGTCGGAAAATGTGCCTTGATGGTTTGCCTAGCACGTGGCTGAAATTTTTTTTTTTCTGAAATGCCGTATATTAGAATGGCCATTTTTCCACGAGTGCCCCTTTTTATTTGTTTTGCATTTTTTTGCTTAGTCATGTTACCGTAAGGAATTGGCAAGTAGTGTCGCAAAACTTATAATTTTATAGTGTTGGAAAGTGTTTCTAGATGATCTGGCTACCCATGCCTATCTTTTTTTTTTAGCCAGATATGGCGTATATATAGGTATGTGTTCGATTTTCCTGTGATTGCCATTTTTTCGTTTTTTCCCATTTCTTTCAAAATTACTACGTACTAAGGAACTATCACAGAGTAATGATTCATTTAGATGTTTATTTGTCGGAAAATGTGCCTTGATGGTTTGCCTAGCACGTGGCTGAATTTTTTTTTTTCTGAAATGCCGTATATTAGAATGTTAGCCATTTTTCCGCGAGTGCCCCTTTTTATTTGTTTTGCATTTTTTGCTTAGTCATGTTACCGTAAGGAATTGGCAAGTAGTGTCGCAAAACTTATATTTTTATAGTGTTGGAAAGTGTTTCTAGATGATCTGGCTACCCATGCCTATCTTTTTTTTAGCCAGATATGGCGTATATATAGGTATGTGTTCGATTTTCCGGTGATTGCCATTTTTTCGTTTTTTCCCAATTCTTTCAAAATTACTACGTACTAAGGAACTATCACAGAGTAATGATTCCTCTAGATGTTTATTTGTCGGAAAATTTTGTTTACTTCTTTTTTGATTGAATATCATCAAATTTTTTTAGCTAAAATATTATATTGTTTTACATTTTTTTTTTCGATTTTATTTCCCTTCAAAAAAATTTTTTTTGGTCAGAATTTTAATTTTATAGTCGTAAAATAATCGACAATTATCCAGCAACCCACCATACAATTTTTATGCATATCCAATAATAATTAGATTAGTAAATAACACCTTGAAATTGACATACCCTTCCTACATTTCAAGTGGCAGATTAGGGAGTCTGAGTCAGTGTGGTTGGCGGCCATTTTGTGGACATATCCGAAGCGTAAGCTGCCCTATCTATATATATTCTTGTTCCCTATAGAATTTGTGATATATTGGTATATTTTTACCTGCATAAATATCATATTATATATTAAATATATGTATTTTTTTACGAAATTTCTAAGTACTCAAAAAATTACCTTTAGATATGGCCCCTGATATAAATGTAATTTACAAAATAATGAAGATTTTTTTACATATTTATATTTTAGGATAACATATGTTTATTCCCTAAAAAAATTAGCCTCTTCCTATTTCATTTGAGTACCCAAAAAAATTCATGAAATTTGGACAAATTTTTTTGGCCAAAAAAAGTTACCTTTTTTTTCTCATTTCAGATCTTCACCTCCATGGGTCTGACTTCATCCAAAATACATCAAGATGTGTCCTAAACATTCAAGAATCAATTCCTAAAAGGATTTGTGTATATATGTATAAACTTTTTTTTTATGAATTTTTATGTCAGGTTTTTTTTTTCTACTTAATTTTTTAAAATATTTATAATAAATAGTTTTTCTGCAGATGAGTAGTATTTATCTTTACAGTTGTTTTAAGCATTCGTTGAAGTTTTTTTTTGGCAAAAGAAAAAAGGAGGTTACTGCAAAAACTGATTTTTCAAGAATTTTTTTTGGCGTCGGGGTCGTTCGCGTCCGAGTATACCCTTAAAGGGGTGTCCGAGGAGCGTACCTATCCAGGGTTAAGACGTTTTACCAGAAGACGTTCAAAAACTTTAGATAATATGGGAGTTATGAATATTGGGTGGTAATCTGTTGGACTTAGCTACCACAAACACATTTACATAGAGGAGTAGCATTACAAATTCTCCAACAAGTGCTAAAAGCTCCTCTTCTTACTAACTTATGTAAAATAACAGATAACTTTGGAGCTAAGAAATCTGCAGTCTTTATAAAAACAAAAGGAAAAACACCATTTGGGTCTACACCTCCATATGCATCAAGATCCATCAACAGAGCTTTAATTTCACGAGATCGAAAAGCTAAACTAGTTAGTTTAGCCTCAGGAAAACAGGAATGAGGAGGTTCGAGTTTTTCATTACTCTGTTTACTGTCAAAAATATCAGCCAGAAGGGTGAATTCTTGCCCTTTAGGAGGAGGAGGTCCTCCAAATACATCTTGGGGTAACTGACCATCTGGGTTTTTCGGTCCGCTTTTTATTGCATTAACTATAATTCTCTTGATGAATATTTTGCAAAATACTAAACAAGAGTTTATTTTTGCCTCCCTTTTATAAGGTTTCTGAAACTGAAATGATATTATGCACCATCATTACAAAAATCACCTGCTCTGCTGGCTACTACCTCATTTGGACGGCATTTTTTTTTAAACTGCTTGCCCATCTTCCTACTCTGAAGGTATCTTCTCTTTTGCTACCTCATAAGCCTCATTGTAAACATGCTGGGAATTCCTCTGTTGTCAGTGCTGTGCTATGGTCCTCCTTAGTATCTTCATCAATTCTAAATCCATGGACTAGTGGTTTTCAGCCACAGGCTCCATTGAGGTTCAAAGCCTTCAAAGTCCCTTTCAACTGCTTAGTCTGGCCAAAACTTTCTCCAAGCAGATTTCCTTGATCTGGAAGACATCGCCCCCCCCCCTCCGAGCTTTATTAATGACGTTATGAGCATGGTTCTTCCATTAGTCTTAATAATTATCTGTGTATTAGTGGTGACCTCGAAGCACAATTGAAAAAAGGGCTTCAGTAGTCAGTTTCTTCACTATTTAGAAATGATCTGCTGCTGCTCCACAGGTTTGATAAAAGGAGTAGTATTGTGGGGCAGGAACTTATTTTGTTGTTGACTCCACTGTACAATTTTACTTCGGTGTATTTTCTTCTTACTCTAATGGTTTTGCTATTGGGTTATACATAACTTGACAACCAAGTTTGGTCACAATCGGTACAGTAGTTTTTGTGTAAAGTTACTCACGAACAAACAAACAAATAAATAAATATTTAAACTAATAAACAGACGAGACAGACATGGGTGAATCCATATCCTTAGCGAAAACTTCAATTTTGCTGAAGGCAATTTGTAATTGCATATTTTGACTTAAACACTTTCAACAATTTCGAGAAAAGTCTTTTAATATTTCTTTGTTTTGGAATAATTAGAAGGCAGTTGTAATATCTTTATGATATCGACTTCGGTATATCGTTACGAAAAAAAAAATACTGTTTTTTCAAGACTAAAACAGGATGGAAAGGTACCCTATCAATTTTCTTCATGATTTTACTAGACCATCCTAGCATAACGCACCCAAAATAAACAAGAAACAATAGGGTCTCGTATCCTGTATATCTACTAGTCAGTTGGCAGGGAATTATTTTTAGTTATAAAACTGATTTTGAGCGAAGCAAAAAATCTATTTTTGGGTGAGATGGCCATGTCGTCCTGATGGAAGTTCCTATAGGGTAGCTTCCTAGGGTATATTACAACTACGGCGATATTCCCAGAGAATTTACCTTAAGGTACCCAGAATTCTAACTCCTGGAGCGAATATCCCTAATGAAAGTACCAGGGATATCGCGAAATATCAGAGGACGTATTCTTGACACGCCACATGGCAATCTGCACCCCGAACAGAGTTAACACTTCGAAGGGGTCAATTGGCAAGAAAACGAAAACGAGAAAGAAAAAGGAGAGCCGTTCGCAAGGCTCTCTCTTCTCCCGTTTCGTAAGCGTGCATTGCGCCGATCCTAGCGCCATCTGTATTCCTTGTAGCGATACACGAGGTGCTACAGATACTTTCATAGAAAGGGAAGGGCGGGTCCATCAGGACGACATGGCCATCTCACCCAAAAATAGATTTTTCGCTTCGCTCAAAATCCGTTTTTTGGGCTCAAGCCATGTCGTCCTGATGGAAGTATACCAGAGCATTACTGTATCTGTGGATTCTCAGAACGTGCCGTACTCCCCAGAGGTATTTCCCCAGTCGACTAGACCTAGAGACCTAAGATGTTACCGTTATACATCTTTTCAACTAACCATAAACCATGTTAGAGCTTCCTGCCCCCTACAGGGAAGAGTCCTACTAGACTCTGGAAAAGTCTCGAAGAGTATATATACCTATGTATGAATACCAGGCAAGTCAATATAGTGGTCTCACCCTATATTAAGTAAAGCATAGTTTGTAAAGAACCACTGCGTCAATATGAAATATCGACCAGTTCTCCACTCAATATTTGTATTGGACAAAGGTTTATATCCGCATAGGAGGAAACTTGTAAATCCGCCACCGTCCCCTTATGGGATGGAGTCCTCCCGCTAAGGGAAAGCATAAACCAATGCAACACTAGCTTACATAAAGGAACAATCTATTAGAATTATCCCAGATAAATATATATAGAATGAATGCTCAATTATACCAAAAAATTGACACAGGTGAAGGAGACGCAAGGTTCTCAAGAACAAGTTTATTGACAGACAATAAATAGACAGGTTAACAACAATTATATATATATATATATATATATATATATATATATATATATATATATATATATATATATATATATATAAGAGGAGGATAACCAAAATTTTAAGCATAAGTATGATAGTAAACAGAAACTTGTTTATCTGAAAGAAAAACATTAGTGCCACTTTTAACATACCGAGGTATCAAAGTCATAAAAGTCTGTATTACTAATCAGTCACATTAACGTTAGAAACGCTCGGCACACATGTCTGCACTTATGCCAGGTTCACCTTTGGAAGTGGAACAGTCAACATGGGCAACTCAGTGCCCTCACTTAGTTTGTAGCACAGTATGTAACTACTCACTCACCCTGGAATTAATCGTCCCAATTAAAACCACTGTTCCTCGCAGAGTTAAACAGCAGGGTTAACGACGCAACCCACTGCTACCACAGATCTCTTTAGTTGCTCCACTTGCTTCGCATAGTGGCGAAAGAACACTCTGGAAGACTTCCAGCCAGTGTATGAACGAAGATGTTCAAAATCCATACAAATTTAAGGATGAGGCAACTTTCCTCGGATCGTGACCTGCGGGTGTACTGTCAGGATCCGCTCTGCGAATAAAATATGTGATTTTCGCCCTGAGTTGTTCCAGTGATAAATTTGAGCCTGATGTTTCTCCCCTGAATAGTTGACCACCCTTGAAGTCTGAAGTTCTACGAAGATAGACCTTTAGGCATTCTACTGGACATAGAGATGCATCTTCTTTCAGAGGGCAGATTCTCCAGGGACCCCACCTGTTGGTGGGTAACTCATTCTTGGCGAGAAACGTAGGATCCGGAAACAGGTTCAGTTCTCTCCCATCCAGGAACTGAACACGACCTTCCTCTCTCGAGAGGGCTACAATCTCACTAACTCTGGCCCCGGACGCGAGTGCAAATAGGAAAATAACTTTTTGGGTCAAATCCTTTAACGCACACTCCTCATTGTTCAACAGAGAAGCGAAATGAAGAACTTTATCTAAAGACCATGAAATGGGCTTTGAAGGTGCTGAAGGTCTGAGCCTAGCGCAGGCTTTCGGAACTTTAATAAAGATCTCGTTAGCGAGGTTGACCTGGAAGGCATATAGAATGGGTCTTGTCAAAGCAGACTTACACGTTGAAATCGTGTTAGCTGCCAACCCTTGACCACGGAGGTGGATGAAGAAAGATAAGCAGAAGTCCGTCGAGATCTCCTGCGGATTCTTTGCCTTGACAAAGGCCACCCATTTTCTCCAAGATGACTCATATTGCCTTCTAGTAGATTTGCACTTATATTCCTCTAGGAAGTCTATGCTGGCTTCCGAAATCCCGAAACGCTTTCTCACCGCTAGGGAGAGAAAATCATGAGCTGCAGGGTCCGGGTTATCTGTAATGAAGCGCAGACAGTCGACTTCTGGACTCGCTGGGTCAGAACTGGATCTGGTAGCAGTAGAAACTTCACCCGTAGTTCCAATGCCAGGGGGAACCACACGCTGTTCGGCCACTTGTGGGCCACTATTGCCGCTACACCTTTGGAGGATCTCAGTTTCTTGAGGACCCTCAACAGAAGGTTGTGAGGAGGGAACAGATAAATCATGGACCATCTGTTCCAGTCGAGGGACATCGCGTCCACTGCTTCCGCTAAGGGGTCCTCGTACGGGGACACGTACAGGGGCAACTTCTTGTTGTCTTTCGTCGCAAAGAGGTCTATCTGCAGTTCTGGGACTTGACTCAAGATGAAGGAGAACGATCCTGCGTCTAGGGACCATTCCGACTCTATCGGTGTGAACCTGGATAGAGCGTCCGCTGTCACATTGCGGACTCCTTGAAGGTGAACTGCCGACAGGTACCACTTCTTCTTTTCCGCCAATCGGAAGATGGCCAACATCACCTGGTTGAGAGGTGGCGACCTTGATCCTTGTCGATTCAAGCATCTCACAACTACCTCGCTGTCCAGCACCAACCTTATGTGGATCGAGTGACGCGGGAAGACTTTCTTTAAGGTAAGGAGCACTGCCATAGCTTCTAGAAAGTTTATGTGAAAGGCCTTGAATAAATTGGACCAAGTCCCTTGGGCCTTTTTCCGATGAGAGTGACCTCCCCACCCCTCCTTCGAGGCGTCTGTGTGAATCGTCACCGACGGGGGAGGTTGCTGAAGAGGTACCGACTTCTTTAGATGTCTGGCTTGGGACCAAGGCCTGAGAAGAGTACGTAGACGAAGCGGAACTGGTCTTCTCAGATCTCTTCGCGCGTTTGATGCATAACTTCTCCAAACTCCAGTTGCATCCTTTAGCTGTGCTCTTAGCACCGGGTCTGTTACCGAAGCAAACTGGAGAGAACCCAGTACTCTCTCCTGTTCGCGTCTTGATATCCTTTCGGAATCTAGAAGTTTCTTGACAGAACCAGCAATCTCCTTCCTTTTCTTTGCCGGGATGGAGAATTGGTGTGACATTAGGTCCCAGTGGATTCCCAACCACTGGAACTTTTGAGATGGAGAAAGTCGAGACTTTTTTCTGTTGATCTTGAAGCCTAGATACTCTAGGAACTGGATCACCTGCAGAGAAGCTTGCAAGCATTCTGTCTTGGATGCTGCCCACACCAGCCAGTCATCCAGGTAGGCTACCACATGAATTCCCTTTAGGCGTAATTGTTTGAGAGCTACGCTCGCAAGCTTCGTGAAGATCCTTGGAGCTATATTTAGCCCGAATGGCATGGCTCTGAAGGCGTATAGTTTTCGTTGTAGCTTGAACCCTAGGTAGGGGGAGAGTCGACGGTTGATTGGAACGTGCCAATAGGCGTCTGACAAGTCTATGGAGACGGTATATGCCCTCTTGGGCAGTAAGGTCCTTATGTGTTGCAGTGTTAGCATCTTGAACTTGCAGTTCACTATGAACATGTTGAGTGGCGACAAGTCCAGAATGACTCTGAGTTTTTCCGAGTCTTTCTTGGGAACACAAAACAGCCTCCCTTGGAATTTGATGGACTTCACCCTTCGGATCACTTTTTTCTCCAACAGTTCTTGGATGTACTCCTCCAGAACGGGGGTGGAGTGTTGGAAAAACCGAGGACACGGGGGTGGAGTGCTGTACCAGCTCCAGCCCAGTCCATTCTTGAGTAGGCTGTGGGCCCAGGGATCGAAGGTCCACCGATCCCGAAAACTTTGAAGTCTCCCTCCTACCGGTATCATCTCACTTTGACTGCTGTCCTGAAGTCTTGCCTCCCTGACCGCGACCACCCCTGAATCCCCTTCCCCTTGAGGGGCGCCTAGACGAGCCTCTGGCTGCTCCTCTAGGCTTTGCTCGAAAGGAAGTTGACTGCCCTTCGAACGTTGGGTTGAATGCCGGGGACTGTGTCGACACGGCCTGGGGTACCCACTGGAATGTGGTCGGGGTTTGTGCCACCATCTGGGGCACTGAAGGCATCGGCAATTGCTGTTGCTGTTGCTGTCTAAATGGCTTGGCTGGCCGAGACGGTAGCCTAGTCCTCTTAGTCTTCCTCTTTGGTTGGGGACCCTCATCCGGGGAAGACTTTCTCTTGATAGACAGGCCCCACTTCTGGAGAAGATTTCTATTCTCCGTGGCGGCCTTATCAACAACTTCTTTGACCGATTCGCTAGGGAAAAGGTCTTTGCCCCAAATGTTGGAGGAGATTAGTTTCCTTGGCTCGTGCCTCACCGTAGCCGAGGTGAACACGAACTCCCTACAAGCTCTCCTCGCCCTGACGAAGCTGTAAAGATCCTTCGTCACTATGGCCAGATGAGTCTTGGCCACTACCATGAACATTTCATGGACCTTGGGGTCACTTGCCATCGTCTCAAGAGTGGTCTGAAGAGACATTGAGGCAGTCAGTCTTTCTTTTGTCTCGAGCTCTCTCCGCAAAAGAAAGTCAGACAGCTTAGGGAGGTTCTCACCGAACTGACGTTCGGCAATATCAGCCTCCAACTTCCCGACTGAGAAGGTAAGATGGACGTCCTTCCAGTCCTTGTGGTCCATAGGTAGGGCCAGCGACAAGGGTTTACACTCCTCCAGGGAGGGGCAAGGCTTGCCAGCCTCGCCTGCTTTTAATACAGCCGCAAACCCTTTCTGCAAAAAGGGGAAGGCTCTAGCAGGAGAGGACACAAAGGAAGGGAGCTTCTTACTCCATGCAGCTACCTTTGAGTTCGTGAAGCCCCTCTCTTTCATCGAAGATGAAAGCAAAGCTTGAGCCTTAGCATGGTCCATCACTATGACCTCCTTCGGCTCTGTCTCCTCCTTTGAAGCTGGTTCCTTCCTCAACCGGACATAACAGTCCGGATATGACCCTTTGCTGGGCCAGAATTCCACCTCCTCTAGGGGAACTGAACCCAACTTATCCGACATGACGATCTTTCCAATCGTCATCGGCATGTGCTCAGCATATCTCCACGGGTTAGCATCTGAGCACAAGAGAAGGTCTTTCACATTGAGCCTTTTCTGGGGCCCACGTGATGCTGCAAGCTTCTGCATCTGCAGTTCCATTGCAGCCGCCTTCTCATTATTCTCCTTCTGCATTTGTTGGATCATTCCAACAATGGAGGAGAGGGCCTGTCCCAGCTCTACTGGGAGAGCGGACAATGTTGAGGGAATAGGTTCAGGGATCTGAACCGGAGCAGCCGACACCTCATCGGCCTCTTCCTCTACAATGTCTGGGACTTGATCTTCATCCTGGCCTCCTGCCAGGAGGTCTTCCTCCAGACGCTCGGACACGTCTGATATCCTGTCGTCCAACTGGATGTCTTGCAAGGCGACCGCGACTTCAGCATCCACCTGGATCTGAACTAGGGGGATCTCCTCTTGAGGCTGGGGAATCACTGCATCAGCTGATGCCCTAGGGAAAAGGTGAGCCCTCATCTTCTCACTTGAAAGATAAGGTCCAGAGGTGTTCTTCTGGAAGCCCCTTACCCAGGTACGAAGCTTCTCCCTTGCTATATCCCTTGATTCCGCCGTCCTAGGGGAATCAAAAGCCTCAGTAATCATGTTAGAGCACACGGTACATACCTGAGGGTCCCAATACCGGAGATCACCCTTGGAGACAGCGCATGCTGCGTGCCTCCTACATAACTCATGTCCGCAGAAGTTCTTACTGCGGACGTTGCAGAAAACACTTCCGCACTTCGGATGGTCCTCCTGTAAAAAGAAGAAATTTCCATGAGTATCAAGTGAACTACGTATCACTGGATATGCACAGTTTAGCATAACAATTCAGAAAGGAAAGACACACACTTGTGTTTCCCACACAACCAATTGTTGCAGCCCTCCAGATAATAAAATTGTATGGTTAATCTGTCCTAGAGTAACCAATGAAAAGTTTCCAGAGGAAACAGATGTAGCTCACACCTAAGATATGATTTTAAAATACCGGATAATAGACAAGAAAGAACTCACTTTCTTATCTGTAAGGCAACACCAAAGGGCTGTGAAAGACAACACAAAAGTGTTAGAAAACACAGTGTTGTACCAATACTATACTATAGTTTTCTTCCTACAGTATATGCTATACTGAGGAATACTGGTACAGTATAGAAGGTAATGCGCCGGCCGGCAAGTCCATAACTAGCTTTAAAGTATACTACTTAACAGCTATAAGGCGGCAGAACGCTGGTTCAAATTCATGTGCCGGCAATCCGATGCCGGCCAGCAGCAAAAGAACCAGAGAACTACGACTGCCCGGCTGCCAGCCACATAGGCCGGCAGCCGGGTCGGGTACAGCACTAGAAGAAAACAGAATGGATGCCAGGATAAGAGAGTGTACTACCTCAAAGCCCGGCAATCCGAAATAGTGCAAATAAGGAAGGGGAGAATCTAATTCAGGCTTCCTGACCAATGCCGTCTGGCTCTACAGACAGACATGGATGAGGGACCAAGGGAGGTCCAGGCAGCACTCAAAGCAGAAGACCTTTGCCGGCCGGCAAGGGACTGAGTCAATTCCACATCCTAACCTATACTAGGTCCAGATGTAGAATGACGTACAGTACTGTAATGGCTAGGCCATTATAGAGATAGAGGGGGAAGGGACAAAGAGGGTCCTACCAACCTTGCTTTAGTAAAGAATCACCCGCAGCCAAGAAAACTCATCTTAGCCTAAGGGAGATCCAAGGAGGGAGGCCAGCAATACTTGCCAACCCCCACTGAACCAAAGCAAGGAAGGTGTTGCTACTCCCGGGGAAAGGATCTTATCCTCCCACCGAGAACAGCAACAAGGACTAGTCTGCTAGATCACAAAAGAAGGAATCATCTCGTACAGAATTCTTTGGGAGTGACCTAAGGATGTTAAGCCTCCTATGTCTGCGTCAGACTAGCGAGGGAGACTCTACCCCAAGCCAGACAAACACAGACTCAGACTAAAAACTCTGATGTTCTGTCCCTCTCTGAAGCCAGACTTACTGGAACAGGAAGGTACAGTAACACCCCAATATAGTTGTATCGAAAGTTAATTCAGATAAACCACTAGGGTTAAGCCCAAGGCTTAAACAGAGGGATAGGGATTGCATACCTTCTCCGAAGAAAAGAAAGCAACCGGGGAGTATGAGAAAGTATACTAAGGCTCCATAGGCAACTTAGCCTAGGCACCAAGAGAATCGATTACCTAAATCACCGAAACTCACTCGTATACTATCTTGGAAATAATCAATATAATCTTAAATGTATAAAACTGCCTAAAGCTTCAATAAAATTTTAAAACACTCGGAAATCCAAAAATCATGCAGGAAAGTACTAGGGCCAAACGACTAGGCTACATGGTCTAGCGTAGGCCAGAATTGGCAAATACTTCGCCAAACAAACAATACTAAAGCACGAAAAAGGAAATCCTATGTAACGCTAAATAGCTAAAATTATTAAAGCAAAACAGCCGGGAACGTCGCTCTGGCTAACTAAAACTCATACCTAGCGAGCGACAGCGTCCAGGACGCCTCCGGTAGGCAACGGCTCTTGTAACAAAGATTATTACTATTAATCACTTTAAAAATTACCATAAGCCTACATTTATACATAAAAGAAATAATACTCAACTTATCAGAGGCAGACGAAGTTGGAGAAAGCATAATAAAGCGATTAAATCCAAGATTTTGCGAGAAACACAGGAAAAAACACCGAGTTGTTAAGCTACGCAAAAAGGAATACAGATGGTGCCAGGATCGGCGCAATGCACGCTTACGAAACGGGAGAAGAGAGAGCCTTGCGAACAGCTCTCCTTTTTCTTTCTCGTTTTCGTTTTCTTGCCAATTGACCCCTTCGAAGTGTTATCTCTGTTCGGGGTGCAGATTGCCATGTGGCGTGTCAAGAATACGTCCTCTGATATTTCGCGATATCCCTGGTACTTTCATTAGGGATATTCGCTCCAGGAGTTAGAATTCTGGGTACCTTAAGGTAAATTCTCTGGGAATATCGCCGTAGTTGTAATATACCCTAGGAAGCTACCCTATAGGAACTTCCATCAGGACGACATGGCTTGAGCCCAAAAAAATAAACACCATACGACTCCTGCGGCGAATAAGCGAACACCTGAGTTTTAAAGAATTATATGAATGATGTTGACATCGTGGCCCATTTTGTGTCAGAGAGAGAGAGAGAGAGAGAGAGAGAGAGAGAGAGAGAGAGAGAGAGAGAGAGAGAGAGAGAGAGAGAGAGAGAGGGAGAGAGAGAGAGTACAATACAATCCTTTCCGCTACTTTTATTCTGAGGAATATATAGACGTCCGATACAGAGGCTGGTTAAGAGAATTTCTACTGCAGTAAAAAAGGTTTCACAATGAAAAGAATTAACCATTATTAATTTCAAAGTCACATTTATACTTCAACAGGTGAATTGTGAATTAACCCTTTGGGCAAAAAACTAACACACTATCTACTTTATATACCTATAGGGCAGGATAAAGGGCATTGCAGCGAGACCCTAACACAATACACCTTGAATATAATCAATATTGCTATTATCATTATCTTTATATTTGCTGTTGTTATGAACCATAACTATAAAAAACAGATTCTACAACCCAACAGGGAAAGCAGCTAAGTGTCGAAAAGAAATGGAGAAGTAAAGAATAAACCATAAAAGAGAATACACTAAGATAAATAACATGGTTAAACCGATGAGCAACGTAAAAACTATGAAATTGTTGCTTAAAACTGGGGTTTCAATTTAAAAAAAATACAAAAAGAAAAAAAATTAACATTTAATAAAATCGCTGCCAATTCCGCTTTCTTGGGAGCCCTTTCTCAGTCCAAAGTTACCTATCCCTTAGCGTCAAACAATCCCCAATAAAGCAGCCTGCATACTGTTGCATATATCGAAGATTCATTGCAGGAACGTTACTCTCTCACGACTAGCAAGACATGGGATGAAGATTTATTTCCAGATTCAAATACTGGACTGGGTCCGAATGGAAGAACAAAGGAGCAAATAAATGTAACAATAAAATTCTTTTATAGGACAGGATTACGCAAACATCCACACGCGAAAAGAATAAATTGTTATTTGTTGCTAAGCAAGTTCACAAAAAGTCCATGCATTAATTCTTGTACTCGAGGAAACAAATTAACTAGAATTTATTATACACGGAGTTTAGCCAATTAAATTTAAGCAAAACGTACAGATGACCTACTGGTGAATGGGGGTAAAAGAGCAGTAATGGAAGGCCTTCGGTCAGCGAATTTCTTTTCTGATTGAACGGAAGAACAGACGGGACACATTTGCGTATTCCCCTAATATAAAAATATTAAAGGAAAAGGACTCCAAAACATTAGAAATATTAGGAAATAAAAAAAAAACCTCTATGCAACATCAGATGGGTGAGAGCAGGTGGCACAACCATTGTGGTTTGCTCTTGGCCTGTCTCACCTCCCCCCCCCCCCCCCCGTCGAAGCAATAGTAGCTGTTGGGTATCAGCATT
Source organism: Palaemon carinicauda (assembly GCF_036898095.1). NCBI lineage: Eukaryota > Metazoa > Arthropoda > Malacostraca > Decapoda > Palaemonidae > Palaemon > Palaemon carinicauda. Next base: position 6,364,472 of record NC_090727.1, on the reverse strand, counting down.
GTCTAGGAATAAAAGAAGGGGGGGGGGGGGAGTTGAGACCAACAAAGTCATCATTAAAAAGGACGTGCTGGAAACAGAAGACTAAAACAATCTACCGGCCCCGCCCACTGGTAGAGGCACGGGAATTCCTGCCACTCTTTGCACTGAGGACATACTGTACACCCTGTCACACTCTTACTGCGTGGTGAGTAACCAAACAGATAGTGTAGAGAGATGGCCGAGATGTTGGGAGGAGCTAAACTCATGAAAACACCGCGCAGTAAGGGTGTGGCAGGGTGCACTTTCTTAGAACGAGGTGTGCCAAAAATTCCTGTGTCGAAATGTATGTATGTATGTATGTATGTCAACATATGATGTATTTGAATACTTTTGTTGATCTAAATAACTACAATAATACATGTACATCTAAGTGTAATATAAATAAACATCAATATCCAAATCAGAATGAATAGAGTTGCGATGAGGTTGTAATCCAGCATAACTACTTCCACAAAAGCAAACATTAGTCACTCTGATCATTCCAAATCCGATTTGCAACCACGACGTAAAATTATGAAAAAAAAAGTCAATAAAAACTATCATTATTCGAACCCAATTTTAATGGATGCTAATCGGAGAATGGACTCGCAAACTATTATAGTCGGTTGAATTGTTGAAAGGACGCAAACCTCCCGATGCGACATACTTGAAATGGGGATTTCCAATAGTGGTGACAATGTCATAATGTCAAGAATGACTATAAATTATATCGTAATTTAGAAATTAACAAAATGAAGATCTTACGTTGCTTGGGGTGGTATTCAGGTTATACATAAATATGGTACTACCATCCTACATATGTACATAAGTCGGTGTGTGTATATATATATATATATATATATATATATATATATATATATATATATATATATATATATATATATATATATATATATATTATATATATACATATAATTTCCCACGTATATAATTCTCTGTTCAGGCAAACAAAAGTTCACTTAGATAAAATGGAAGTGAATAAAGCATTTTGACTGTACCAAAATAGCTAGTGTGAAATGTATATAACATTTCATGCACACAAGTGAATATGAAAAGACCAAATACACACGCAGGAAAGTGTTCCTGCATTACGCAACGCCTATTAAAAGGATCAGAAACATGATCATTACAATTAGTCCGGCAGTAGAAGCATAAGAAACAAGCAGCTAAATGTATCGCTTTCAAAGCATGAAGCCTCATTGGTGCTATTATTATTATTATTATTATTATTATTATTATCATCATCATTTGCTAAGCTACAATCCTAGTTGGAAAAGCAGAGTGCTATAAGCCCAGACGCTCCAACAGGGAAAATATCCCAGTGTGGGAAGGAAACAAGGAAAAATAAAATATTTTAGGAACAGTAACATTAAAATAAACTTCTATATAAACTATAAAAAAAACTTCAACAAAACCAGAGGAACAGAAGTAAGACAGATTAGTGTACCCAAGTGTACCCTCAAGCAAGAGAACTCTAACCCAAGGCAATGGAAGACCATGGTACAGAGGCTATAGCACTATCCAAGACTAGAGAACAATGGTTTGATTTTGGAGTGTCCTTCTCCTAGAAGAGCTGCTTACCATAGCTAGAGAGTCTATTGTCCTCATTAGTAATGACTTAAGCATATTCATTCCAATAATACTTGTTCATAAAACCCAGTCAGCTACATCCTGCCATTGGAGATCATTTATAAAAAAATATAGAGTATTTTAAAGGCTGAACTACATAAAAGGCTCTTAAGAATGGATAGTTCTCGGAGGGCATTGTTAGTAGTACTAATATAAGGCATAGTAATGAAATGTATATTAACAATAAAATGTTAAGCATGATCATTAATACTGAATTATGTCTAACAGAGCTTACCATTTCATTTCCCACAGACAAATTCTAATATATTTATCTGAAAACCGGATTTATTTAGAAGAAATTCCGATCATACACCAGAATTATTATTTGATCCTATCAAATATCTTAAATGATATATGATTAGTCGGTTCTTGGTAATAACTTCCATAGCCTATAACAGCTTACAGGCTCTCTCTCTCTCTCTCTCTCTCTCTCTCTCTCTCTCTCTCTCTCTCTCTCTCTCTCTCTCGCTCTTTCCATTAAGACTTGAGCAATGAAAATCATGGAAAGAGCAATGACAATGATCTAAAACTTATGATATTCTTTTACTCCCTCAAAGTGTATCAAACTTTCTGGATCACGACCCGGAATGATTTATGACAAAAGGGCAAGTCTAGAAATGACGTATTCTCTCTCCTCTATTTTTTCTTTATTCCAAGGGCGTATATAAGGTGTTACAGGGTGTAATGTAGGCAGAGGATTACACATGGCAAGGCTGACTCTTCATGAATAAAACATTAAATCTTTAAAACTCAATTCTTTCATATTTTTTCGAGGCATATCATTCTACAAAGAACGCCTTTACCGGCTGAACAAAACTCATCGAAAATTCTTGCAAGGTTTGCTGAGGAATAAAATCATATTAACGGAAAACACAGGGTTTTAAATGAGAAATTTGTTAAAAAAGGTATTGCTTTTTAATATTAAGAGCACTTAGAAAGAGGTTATAAATAAATACCCTATTTTCATATATTTTTTTTCTATTTCACCGAATTGATCTTTACGACATAACTCTTAGTAGGTTTCGTATTTTCCTTACACACACACACAAACACACGCATATATATATATATATATATATATATATATATATACTGTGTATATATATATATATATATATATATATATATATGCATACTGTATATATATACATACATATAAATATATATTATATATATATATATATATATATATATATTCCCTCTCCCTCCCTCTCTCTCTCTCTCTCTCTCTCTCTCTCTCTCTCTCTCTCTCTGTTCTCAGGCAACCTTGTAACATCCATTAACGAGAAGCCTGATTCCGGGGCTACTGAGAGAGCTCAGTATATGTGAAATCATGTGTTATTCACCTCCAATGTAGACGCTTATTTCCTCTCTGCTGATCACAGCGAAAGGCCGAGAATGTGTTTTAGATTTCTCTTACACAAGACTGATATATTGGGAGGATTGAAGGGATTAGGGGTGGGGGGTGGGGTGGGGGGGTGCACTGTTGCTGAATGAGAATGAAGCTATTTGATACTTCCAGTTGCTGATGACTTCTAGGCCCGTTTCCTTTCTTTGTAATTCTGAATGGTTAAGGTGCTAATGCAACCTGTTTGTGAGTAACAGTAGCCGCTAAAGTGATTCGCAAAGACACAAATACTTGTATGCATGTAATTATACATTAAAAGTCACAATAAAAACCACCAATAATAGAGGGGCACTCAGTAGAGCGCAGACACCCGCCACGACAGCTTATTTCTCGACCTTGACCTTGACCTTCGACCTTAGCATGTATTGTTTGACGTGGATTTTCATACATTCAAATACGAACTAAGTTTGAAGTTTCTGTGATAACTATGACCAAACTTATGGATAACTACGTGAATTGGACATTTTGCTTGACCCGGACCTTCACATTTGACATTGACCTTCCCAAATTTAATAATTTCCAGCTTTTTACATAATGGTTAATCCATTACTCGACGATTAATATTGTTGCCAGGAAGCTGTTCACAACCAAATAAACACACAAGCATAAAAGAAGGGGGTAAAAAAAAACTTCCTTCTTACTTCGTTGGCGGAGGTAAAAAAATATGACAAAAAATACACGGCCGTTGTCAATTTAGCCTACCCTCAATACCTGGTGTAACCGAGGAACTTGGTGTTTTCGATTCGTTTCCGAGATCCGAGGTTCATTCCTGGGGAGTAGCCTATGCATGGCATTTAAATAGAAATAAGGTTAACTTTTTCTTTAAAGAAAACAAGCGATACGTCCCTTCACGAGGGAGGGAGGCCTAGTTACTTTACACCCTTTGAATAATCTATCTTTGTATATTTTCTCAAGTTTATTCATATAATTCTATCAGCCCAAAAATTGATAGTTGTTGGATGGCAAAGAGGTCAAGACAACCAAATTCAGGAAAATTTAATTTTTTCCGTTTCAATCTTCGTGACCTACAATATACATATACATATATATATATATACGTGTGTGTGTGTGTACATAATGCATACAGAGAGATATGCAAATAAAAGTTAAAAGCAACCCACTAATCGTTTAGCCTAAATTATGGAAACTCGAATGAAACAAGTTAATAAGCTAGATACAAGAAAAAATCTAAATCTTAACATTTTTCGCACTAAGACTTGAAAGCAAAAGATAGAGACAGAGACGGCGAAGGAGATAAGGAAACCAACATGACAATCGAGTCTTCCCAATCAGCACCAAACCACTGAACAGATGGAATCGCATTCTCTGGAGAAGACGATTCATCTCCATCAATACAAGGGATGCATCTCAGTCCAACATGCTCTTCACTGTCTCCTCTTCCTATTCTTTATACCTCTTCTGATTCTCTCACCAATATCTCATTTTCATTTGATTACTGCTGTTACTTTCCATTCCAGCTCGTTCTCTCTATTTCTTATTCTTTGTGTTTTTGTTTTTCTTATATCCACTATTTCTATTATTATTCATCTTCCCATTGTTCGACTATCTTTCCAAACTCTTCCTCCTTCTCTCCTAATTACTTTCTTTCAACTACTATACCCCCTCATAATTTATCATGCCCTTTCCTCCCACTCCTAATTTTCTTCCTTCTATCCCAGTCATTTCTAAAGTTTTTCCCTCTTCCTTCACCTCCCATCCAGCTCTTTCCATGGTCGTCTATATATATATATATATATATATATATATATATATATATATATATATATATATATATATATATATATATATATATATTTATATTTATGTATATATACATACAGTATATATATATACTCTATATATATATAATATATATATATATATATATATATATATCCATATAAATATATAAAAACACTATATATTGTATGTGTGAGTGTATGTATGTATGTATGTATGTATGTATGCATATATATATATATATATATATATAATATATATATATATATATATATCCATATAAATATATAAAAACACTATATATTGTATGTGTGAGTGTATGTATGTATGTATGTATGTATGTATGCATATATATATATATATATATATATATATATATATATATATATATATATATATATATATATATATATATATATATGAGAGAGAAAAGGAATGAATCCCGCCAAAATGGAAAACGAGGAAAATCCAGTCAAACAAGTGGCATTACCAGATGTCCCTAAATCTGTTTTGTTTGTGTTAATAAATGGACTCCAATTCAAGATCACAAAACTTCGCAAAAGCGTCCGCGGTGTTATGTCCAAACTGATGCTAAAACACGTCCTGTTTGTTCTGAACATTAATGGCTCTTTTTTTTGGACACATGAGCGCATCTGAATGAAAGCCATGATTGCAATGCCAATATAAGTTTGTATTGGGGATTGACTCATTTCACAATAGGTTATAAAGGCAGCAATGTCTCGCATATACAGTGATAGTCTGCCTGTCTCTTTACATATGCTAGTGATACTGATAATAACCATTTTCTTTTTCCATACCTTCCTCACTCTAGACTTTTTGTTTTTCAAACCTTTATCATAGAGCTCTACATGCCTGACAGTCTAATGTACTATAGCCACCCTTGGAATAATGACTGAACATTAAATATTCGAAATATTCAATCCAAAGTATTTGTAGAGCCAAGTTCTTTTTTTTAATTTAATAGATTGGTTTATAATATAGAAAAATTTATATAAAAAATAAAAAAATCTAAAAATTACAATGGTTGAAAAAGTTTCTTTAGTTCATCTGGAAAGCCATTGTGAGTAAATGTACCACTAGCAAATAACTGAATCAGAGCCAAATTTCTTTACAAATTATGAAATGATAATTCTTACAAATTACTCTATCATATCTTTATCTGTATCACCTTCTCTGCTAAGAAAGATAACATGAAGAATTAAGAAAAAAAATCTCCCCTACAATACACTAAAACCATATTGATTTTGGCTACATAATTTTGCACCAATTCCTTGATTACATATTTTCGTGGAATTACAGAAATATAAACTAGAATTAAGATTCCAAACTCCAAAAGTAAAATATTATACTTTCATATATACTCCCTTGTCTCTCCCTGTAAAGAAAAGAAAAATGTATTCATAAGACGATTCTTAATATCTTCCTAAAGAAAACAACTGAAGGAGAAAATATAATTTTAATGTAATTACATTAATAATTTACGATAACGACTGACATTAAAAGCATTTTACTTTTTCCCGTGAACGGCATTACGCAAAGAATATTTCCATAACCAAACGATAACACAACGTGAGTATATAAACCTTATGAACATCGCCAAAATACATTTATAGCCATACTTTTCTTTCTATAAAAGTAATACAAAAACTAAAATATCAAAATTCCATTAAATTTATACAAGGTATCTAAAGAGACAGAAACAAACATTCGAAAGTTTTCGTCGAACCGATAAACTAAAAAATCGCAATGTATAAACAATACTTATGAATGATCAAAGACAGTTATGCTGGACAATCATAGCTATTTATTACATTGTAAATTGTGGACCTTTTCTAGGCATTGGTTGAGGACCTTCATTTTTCTTTCTTTACTTTCGGAGAGATATTGAAGGTGGTGTTTTTATCATTATTAAATTCAATTTTGTTTTCCAATGGATTCCGTAAAGAAAAAAAAAAGGTGATTCTTACAATTATTCCGTTTCTCAAAACAATATTGAATTCTTGTTATCTATGAGTCAGATAATTAGGTTTCTGATTCCATACAATCAGTCCTGTTATCATATGTAACTTTTCGGATAGAAAACTACCCTAATTAGTTAACTTCACATTATATGTTATCTAAAACAAGAACTGTTCAAGATATTTTACATATTTGAAAAGTAAAGTTTCAACTTTCAAGTTATTATAAACCAAAGAACAAATTATGGCAGAAATCACGTCTCTCTGAATTTTCTTTACGTGAAAAAGGCTTATGAAACGGATAACCCAATGTGCCTAGCTACTCCAGGAACCGTGGCTTCCAGGGAAAGTGAGGGGCAAGAAGAGAGAGCTTGCTTGACAATAAAGGAGGCACCAGACTTGCTTCTTTAAGAGATTAATTCAAGGGGCACAGAAGCAGGAATGGAATGTCAGTTTCCATGTAATAAAGGATATAGGAGGAGATGGCCCTCCAAATATAACAAGTCCGGCCGAAAGGTAAATCTCACTCTCCTTACGTGCTTGGAAACAGCAAAAGGTATTACTGGTAGAAATCGCACTAAAATCCCCATTGCGGTGGAAAGAGACATCTAGAATCGAGGTAAGGTAACTAAGTTCCTTTGATCCTACCGAAGAGGAGGGGGAATTAGAAAGACTATGCACCCTGAATAAGACAGAGAAATGTTGTACGCATAGGCAAACTAAGCCAACATAAACCTTTCGTTACTGTACTGAAGAAAATACCTTATCTACAAACAGTACAAGATTAACTTCCCACCTAAAAGCGATAGACAAGATTTAGCAATCTCTACATCTTACCTTTCCAGTTATCATCTGGGATTTATGTCCGTCATTAGGAACGCATCATTATCCATGTTACGACGATGACAATGCCACTATTTGTTCTCTTGAAATTTTCTATTCATAGTGAAACTATTCATGAATACGCTTTTCCCACTCATACTGCTTCATTACTTGAGAGAGAGAGAGAGAGAGAGAGAGAGAGAGAGAGAGAGAGAGAGAGAGAGAGAGAGAGAGAGAGAGAGAGAGAGAGAGAGAGAGTTTTCTTTTGGAATGAAAGCAGAGAAACGGCATGTGGACTCTCATTTAGATATTCTATGAGAAAGCTCATTAACATTGTACGTATCGTTAACATTTAAAGAATCTTTACTGAAGAATTACATCTTTTAACAAGGGGCATCCCTTATTTACATTGAGGGTAAAGTGATTAACATTTTATGTGTTACCCATATTCAAGAAAAAATGTCCCAATGAATTTCACCGAGCATTTCCTGTTCGACAAAACATTGTCAAACCATTTTCATAAAACACACTACACAGGAGGAAAAAAATGCCACTGAAACACGAAAGGACCTCCCCAGGAGAAAAATAGAACGGCCAAAGAAAATGTACTTTTATTTTTGGTGTCAGACGAAAATTATCTAGAAGGAAAAAATGTAGAAGTGGACGTATTTTCATACGAACATACTTGGGCGCTAATACCGATATCCGGATACACACATATACAGCCTAATACTTATTGTAATGATCTTACCTCACGATGAAATACCCCTTTTCAGATATGCGAAACTGAAAAGGAAACCAAATTGGAAAATAAAAACATATTTTCGTAAGATCCCACAACATTCCTCTAAAAAATCGGAGGTTCCAATCTACTCTCCTGAGACTCCTCTCAGGAGAGTAGATTGGAAATTACTTACTGGCCCACATCTATTCACTTCAACATTTCTTCCCCCTGCCCCTCCCCCTCTCTCTCTCTCCCTGCTTGTGTTGATAAAAATAGGGAATGGAGAAAACATAATACCTACATTTTCTTATTTTGACATATCGGTCTGCTGTGCATTTAGTCGCAATATATTCTCTTCATTCCCCACCGTTATCCATACATTAAGGGGTCGGTTGCCTGATGCGCCCTCCTCAATGCTTTCTACGAGTATCAAAGGCATCCTCTTCCACCAATCCTCTTCTCTCCATATCATCTTTCACCTTTTCTCGCCATCTAATACTCTGCCTCTCCCTCTTGATCTCTTCCCCTTAGAGGTTCCTCCCAAGCCCTCCTCACTCCCTCCCCGCCATCCATCCTTAACACGTGCCCACCCCATCTCAGTTGAGACACTCATCATCTCTGTAATCTTTAGTACACCAGTTATTCTTCTTATTTCAGCATTTTCTCATAATCCACATTAGCATTCTCATCTCTGTTCTCTCAAGCTTTGCTTCATCTTTTCATCTTAAAACCCCAAGTTTCTAATCCATACAATATAATCTATTGGCCGACAACCGGTGAAAAGCAAATTGGTCGAGAGTTCGTAGATTAAACTGAAAAATGGTTGATCTCAACCCATGAAGTCATCCAGATCCATCTTTATTTAACCAATAAAAGCTATAAAGTTTAAAGCTGGATTTAAAAGACTAGGAATGGTCGTTTAAGTTGAAAGAGGAAATGAAAACCTGAAGTTTCATATGCATTCTACAAATAGTAGTTAAAATAATTACATATGTCCACTAACATTTTTTCCATAAGGATCTAGCTGATATTTTGATAAAAAAATATAACATAAATTCTCTAAAACCATACTTATGAACTGCATCTTTTATTAAAGCGAAGTTTCAAAATACTTCGTCCAGGGAACCCAGTCTCATTAGAAATTAAAAGAATGTACCAGTTGCCAGTTAGTGACTTTCGAATGGAAATCACGGAGTTCAGGTATTACGAGTTTCACTGTATACTGTACACAGCGACAATTTAATAATATTAACCCCTTACAAAAAGGCACTTAGAGAAATATTGCACATTTACTTATTCGAAAAATGTATTAGTTTAGCTTTGTTAAAAAAAAAAAAAAAGATTGGATGCCAATGTCGCAAATTATCCATATTTTTTAGCCCTTTTTCGCGCCTGAATAAGAAACGTAGAAATATATAAAAAGATATTTCATGACTTGGTTGAGATGTTGGAAGAAACCACAATATCGTAGTAAAAAATTACCAATATTGAACGTCTTTGATTGTCTAGAAATGAATACAAATGTAAGCCGAAAAATAAACACAAGTATTATATCACCTTATCTATCAAAAAAGAGAATCAATTTGTAAAATAAAAACTTTCACTGAATATTTACATCGAGATAGTCAGTAATTTCTAAAGATCATTTAGTTCTTCAATTTCCTAAAAAGATTATGCGATAAACAGAGTACTAATCAGCTTCATTCCCACCGAGAAAATTACTTCAATATAAAATTAAATAAATAAAAAAAAAAAATTAAATTCCTCATTGGTCAACTAACGAGTTTTAGAGCAGATTAATGTAGTGAGCAATCTTGGCAATTACCCTTCTTGGATGCAAACACACACACAAAACAATTATGCAAAACAATTACGATACACACTGAAAATAAATGAATCTCCTCTGTGATGTTCAAGGAGCAAAGACTTGTGGCAATTCAATCAAGGGTAACAGCAATATCAACAAACACAATAAAACGAGCTTAATACGTTAGCTACTCTAGGCGACTACAAAGTAGACCGCATCAATAGGCATCGAACACTACTTACGCAACTCACTTTTTTGCATACATAGTTTTTTTTCTAATATTCGAGCACTTTCTACCCTAAATACTGTTTCGCACCATCTACCTACAGTTTTAAGGTTATCACATACCCACATTCGGCCCCCTTCCAGTCGTTGCTAGTCCACTATAGGCTAAAGGCCTTAGACATGTCCTTCCACTCTCTTCTGTTTATGGTCTTTCTATGCCAGTCTATATCCGCAAAATTTCTTAGGTCGTCAATCCATGTGTTCATTTCTTTTTCTTACATGTTAGAAAACACCCTATTTTAGTTTGTTCTCGTATCCATGATGATCGTTTTCTGCCTCTTCTTATTATTTCCATCATTATTCTTTCCATAGATCTATGAGTTGTATCTATCTTATGTTCAAAGGCTTTAGTAAGGCTTCAAGTTTCTGGTGCATAACTTAATACTGGTAGGACAATCTAAATAAATACTTTTCATTTTAGAGAAAGTGGTATTTTACATTTTATAATCTCATTTTGTTTACCAAAAGATCTCCACCCCATGCTTATCCTTTTAATCACTCTCTCTCTCTCTCTCTCTCTCTCTCTCTCTCTCTCTATATATATATATATATATATATATATATATAAGAGAGAGAGAGAGAGAGAGAGAGAGAGAGAGAGAGAGAGAGAGAGAGAGAGAGAGAGAGAGAGAGAGAGAGAGAAATTAAAAGGATAAACATGGGATGGAGACCTTTTGGTAAACAAAATGAGATTATGAAAAGTAAAATACCACTTTCTCTAAAATGAAAAGTATATATATATATATATATATATATATATATATATATATATATATATATATATATATATATATATATATATATAACGGTGGATCAAAAATCGTCAAACATCAAATCCCACTAGGAATAAGACAAGACCAAGGCCAAAACCTGGGGGGAAAAATAATACGAAAGCAAAAACCGCTCAAGAAAGCGGTTAGGAGATGGGACCAAGGAAAGAAATTGGGGTTATTCATCATCAGTGAGTTTGACACAGTCAGCGGACGTTGCCTCCCACTAGTCAGTTGGGGAGGTTCGAAGAAAGTCTTCACAAAACGTAAGATCTATTTCGGTGGGAAGGCCCGAAGTTATTTTAGGAACTCTTTAATAAAAGGGAAAAAATGTCTCAAAGAGGTTGATTTGAAGAAAATGGTAATTTGTCATTTCTTTAAGAGGCACGTGATTACGTTCTCATTAACAAGATACATCCCATAACTTGAGATATAAAAACTAATTTTACATACTACTATACAGTATACTAATTTATGGAATAATGGCACAGGTAAAAATGGAAGCGGAAGTAATGGCTCCAGTGGAAAAATAGGAAAAGATGGCACAAAGGAAAAATTCGGTTTGAAAAAAAAAAACATGTTATTTTATTAGATTTTTTTATAATGTGTGAAAATACAAAATGTAGACTTGTTAAACGTGAACAGAATTTAATATCAACCTTTAAAAGCAGAATTTTTAAACTATGATCTTATATAATGACCAAGTCCACGTAACACTTCTCCCAAGTTTTCCTTTCTTCAATGCAGTCTTTCCATAAACTTTTCATTTTTATTGTAGTTTTCTTTCTGGGTGGATCACCAACGCAGTCCCTTTCTATCATTATACTCACAAAAGCCTCTCCCTTCTGCATTGTTATTTTAAGTTTCCATTTAGATGGGGGCTGCTAATCAACAAAATAGTAAAATTTGTTGTTCCATACTTCACTCAAGTTGCCAGTCTTGGGACAGCCGTTCAGTGCAAGCTGATGTACGTCCCAAAGTTCTGGAGGAAATCTTACTAGAATACAAAGAATAACCCGTCTTCTCTGAACATACGAGATACATACGTTTAATTGAATTACTCAATCAGTGGAGCTGTCTCATCAAGCACTAGACTTGAGTAATTCCAATAATGTAGGAACATCTGCAAAACGTAAAAATGCCCGAGTCAATCTGTCCACAGAATTGATGAAATTCCTTACTCTCTTTGTAATGGTTGGTAAGGTCAAGGATCCTGTAGGCTATTTTTCTCCAAGTACTCGGAGTGAGATGTTAGAATGGTAGAAACATCCTTCCATGCGTTTACGGTCCCCAAAATACATTATTGATAGCTAGGAGGATTTACTGTTCAAAGTCAACAAATATAACTGTTGGGTCTGGGTAGAGTTCAATCTCACGGCAGCGATCCATGATGGCTCATAGTAGGGTTACATATGAATCTAGTGTTTTATTTTCGAGACATACAAAAACAGAAGAAACTGTAGTGCTACCAATTGGGTAGCATATTACATAAAGCTGTAGAAATCCTGGTGGGGCCATTGTATAGTTGCCATCCATCAGCCATGTATAAGCAGAAGCAAGTAACTGCAGAGGCTCATCAGAACCTAAGGCAATAAATAGAGTTGGCAGTACCTGGTCCATTGTCTAAGTCTTAGAACACAAATGACTTGGGCTCCAGAGAGGCAGTTTTTGTCCACTCTCCAGTAAGCTGCAGTTCCTCAAGTCTTTCAGGTACTGGTGGATAGTTTTTTTTATCTTTGGTTATGCAACGTTCTCTTTATGATGTTCTCGCTTGGGAGTGATGCCTTTGCTTCAGCTGGTAGTTCTACCAGGTTATTGCTGTAAATCTGGCTAAGTTTATGTTCTGTCTCTGCTGCTTTTCTCTTCATTTTGTTGATGCGTGGCTGCTATAGCTGCATAAACAGGAGCGTGATTGTGGTCATTAGCTGGTGCAGGATAAGTTATATCAATGCTGGTGGTCATGGTGCCTTTACAAACAAGAGGTTCCTTAACACATCTCCATGTAATCTTACTATCTTCTTTCTATACATAAATCCTTGGAAGTAAATTTTCTCTTTTCCTTTATTACTCGTTATAATCGCCATGGTGGGGTAGTGGTAGAGGAGCTGATAACAATGGTGTAGACGGCTCCAGGACAACTTAACCAATTAATAAACATATACTCTTTAAGGAATGTATCTATCCTCAGAATTCCCGAAAAACAACCTGAGACAACGGAAACCAGGATTAGAGAGTTATTCTTGTTTATTTGGTTTACTACTTACAACATGCAACACATAATATACACATACAAAATATAATTTGCCGTTTTTATACCTAAAGGTTTAACCATACCACAATCAATAAAACATTAAACACATTGTTGTAACCAATTTGGTAAGGATAATCAAATTGGGTTACCCAATTCATATTCTACATTACAACCTCCGATGAATTGACAGACATGAAAAACTACGTGACTTCCAAACAGGAAATACTAAACAATGGGCTACTTTCCCTGTTGAGGCCCTTGGCCTTGTAGCTTTCGGCTTTTTCAACTGGGATTGTAGCTTGGTCACATGGGTATTAAAAGAATGATTATAGCAACCTCATCCTATAATAATGAATATATACCCGCATATAAAGACAAATATACATACATACATACATACATATATATATATATATATATATATATATATATATATATATATATATATATATATATATATATATATATATAAAAGGAGAGATAGCATAAATGAAATTCAATTAAATCAAATGCAGATCTACTTACAACTAAGGAAATGAAATGAACTTTAACAAACGTATATTAAAGGCAATAAAGCAAAGGCAGTAGAAATGAAATCTTTCTTCCCATGATGTCTCGTGTCTTACTTCACTGGCGGCCTCAAGGTCTCTATCATCCCCACTCCCCCCGTGTCCTTTGATCTTGCGAACAACTCACAGAAATAATCTAATTCTTGGTATCTCGCCGTCAAGGCTGAAATCCTCCTCTCTAGACTGTATAAACCTACCTTGCTTATCTTGGAGAAAATTGCAGCGGAGAAAGAAGGAAAACTAAAAATTTTTCTTCGAAAACAAAGCGGTTCGTTAATTGCCTCTGCTGCTTTATGACAATCTTCTTGGAAAACGCGACTAAGAGTTGGAGGTCGATCCTTTTTCTCCTTTTTAAGCTTATTAAAAGCCGGCACCAGTTTTCTCTTGTGAGGACTATTAAAGGGTTAAATTTGAACGACATTAGCTGCCCCAGGCCCATTCCCTTCCGCCTGCCTTTCCTAAGTATCCCAAGTTCATTCCGCCTCTCTCTCTCTCTCTCTCTCTCTCTCTCTCTCTCTCTCTCTCTCTCTCTCTCTCTCTCTCTCTCTCTCAACAAACTGTAATATTTCAATTCTGGAGCTTCTAATCTCCCTTCCTATTTTTCTTCTTTCTTAATTTACAATACAGTAGTTTGTTTTGGGACAGGATTTTTTTCCAGGTTGTCAAAAACTTAAACTAAGTGCCATCGGAGTGCTGGAGGTTAACAATATTGACCAAAATGACATGGAGTGCTTGTTATTTTACAGTAACACATAGGAGGTTACTTGAGCGATGGTCGACAGGGCGTCTTCTACTGCGGTTTCCTACGTGGGTTACCTCTTTCACTATTTATATCTACGGATGAGGAGAACACTTCCTCATCTATTCCTCGGTACTTCACATACCTGGAGTAAACCCACTCTTCTACACAGCAAGTTCTATTTCAAATCTGTATCTTTTTACAGGATTTTATAATTATTTTGTTTTTATTTTCAATATTGATAAGAATTCTTCGTCACCGCAGACTTGAAAAACGGAAGTTTAATTTTTCTTACGAAACCCTTCAGAAAATTATTTTCCAATACTTCCGTTTGTTTCCTTCAGATGAGAAAGAGCCATCAAACTCCCTTGGACCCTGTTCACACATGACGATTTCCAAAGAACGCCTACAATGTTAACTTGGCCTTAGTATCATGATACGGATTTTTATAACTGGAATGAATTTCAACGTAAACCTTGTAATATAGACCCGATTGATTACCATATTTCATCTACAGAAATTATATGTCTGATTTTTGGTAGAATTAGTTCTTCTTACTGAGGAAGCAAACCCCAAGGCAGTTAAATATCAGGAAATGCTCTGGCTGGCAAAATTGCTTTACATGGCTTCAATCTTCGATCATCTGAACAAGCTAAACATCAGTCAGCAAGGCAAAGGTGGGGATATTTTTACAAGTATATGAAAAATAAATGCATTTAAACTGAAGGTGAAAAATAGAAAAGCATTGTAGAAAACATGTGTTTTTTTATTTTGAATTATTTGATTCATTTATGAGAGAATGTAGCTGGGATCATGGTATTATTATTATTATCATCATTATTATTATTATCATTATTATTATTACTTGCTAAGCTACAATCCTAGTTGGAGAAGCAGGATGCTATAAGCCCAGGGGCCCCAACAGGAAAAATAGCCCAGTGAGGAAAGGAAAAAAGGAAAAATATATATTAGGAACAATGACATTTAAATAAATATTTCCTATATAAACTATGAAAACTTTAACAAAAAAAGAGGAAGAGAAACGAGATAGAATAGTGCCCGAGTGTACCCTCAGAGCGGACACTGGAGGTACATCTTATTTATCAGACACCTTACTTTAATGCAAAAAATCCTTGACTTCTATTTCCCAGAGAG
This sequence comes from Palaemon carinicauda, assembly GCF_036898095.1. Lineage (NCBI taxonomy): Eukaryota > Metazoa > Arthropoda > Malacostraca > Decapoda > Palaemonidae > Palaemon > Palaemon carinicauda. The sequence continues at coordinate 6,348,555 of NC_090727.1, read as the reverse complement.
TAAGAATGACTAGCTGACCTCCAACATAAGGATGCTTAATACCTTCACAGATGAAAGAACTGATCATCGAGATGCTCTTTAGGAGCTCGAGCGGAATTCACAAAAAGCAGTTTTCAAGACATTTAGCCATCCCATGGATATCTGGGTTACCTTGCTTGATATGCCAGAGTACAAGGATCTAGCTGAGCAGACAATAGTTATATTTGTACAAATACCTACAAACATATTTGTGTGAAGAATGGATCTCTAGTTTAGTTTTTGGTTAAGACAGAGAAAAGGAATACAACCCTGAACTAGGATCCTCTCAAGCGAGTTGCACTTGAAAATCGTCTGACACTTCGATTCAACCTAATAGCAGACGAAGTCTAATAGCAACCAGGCCACTGATTTTTTTTAAAGGATAGCTATTTGTTTTATTTATTGATACCGTACCAAATATAGCAAACATTGGCTGCAATTTTATTCTAATGAAGGAAAATGCATCTAAATGGCATGCTTAATGTTATCTTGTGTATTTTGAGCCTGAGGTGTGTAAATATATGGATAAATATGTAAAAGTTATATAAAAACCGTTTTTTCTGTTTACATTATCATAAAAATGTAATATGAAACAGAGATTTTAAATACAGACTTTTTCGGGGTATAGGTGGAAAGCTTCTACTTAATGACCACTAAGGGTGGACAGCTTCTACTTAATCACTAATGGGGGTGGACGACATTACAAAATGTTGAAGACCACTGGTCTAATATATAGAAATTCCGCTATATTGACCCCAAAAAACCTTAACTTCTTTCAACAATTCTAACTATATTCCATCGTCCTTTTAATATTAAATTTGGTTGGGAAATCATTACACACCCGAAATAAAAAATTACTGAAGTATATATTGAATCATGTGAACATACTGACATTTCCTCACGGTCTCAAAAAAAAAAAAAAAAAAAAAAAAAAAAAAAAAAAATTGGGTCTTACAAATTTTTGCTCACACTAACAAAATGACAGCTTCCTGAACCAAAATAAAATAAACAAATGAATAAACGAACACAATTACTCAAACCATTACATCAGCAAGTTATTAACGGCTATCCATTCCTCTCTGCCACTCTCCACAACTCCTCGACAACAATACATTCCAGGCAGCAAACTTCCATTACAGTTGTTTCCAAGACTTGCTCGATAACAGCACTTGAGATCCCCCAAGCCTTGCACGCCCTGTTCCCTTCTCTGCCAAACATAACATCTCAAACATAACCCAAGTTCTGGTTACTATGATGCATCGCCAGTAACTAGTAATTGTCAAGTTAAAGGCAACAGGAGATACAATGATCGTTATTTTACATTTATCTTTTAACGTATTTCATGGATGTCATTGCATTAATGAATGTCTTTAGAATGTGAAAAATTAATGAATCAACTTCTTTATTGAATTAGAATTAACGAAATTGAAGTACTTTACCAAGTAGCTGAATTTAACAAAATAAATGTATACTTTTACTCTATTCACACACACACACAATATATATATATAGATATAGAGATATATATACATGTATATATATATATATATATATATATATATATATACTGCATCTGTAGGGGGTACGACACAATTAGCATGCGTCTTCTGTTTAGCTGTATGAAGTGATTAATGTTGAAGTTTTTCGCCACACATGGTTCTTCTGGAACCCAGCCATTGCAATATAAATGGGGGAAAGACTTTAGTTCTGTTGTTTCTCTGTTACCATATAAACGACTTCCCATTCCAACAACTGATTTCATTACGGGTTGATCATAAGAGTAAAAGCCATTCAGGGACAAGGGAAGTTTCATCCAAGGTCTAAAAATGTATATTTAGACTTTGATATCATCCAAGAACAAACAAAATTGGGACTAACCGTAATCAGTAACTTTATCTTGAATGCTGCCAACATTAGCTGCGGAATAAGCACGGTCTAGGTAGCTCAACCGTGGGAATAAGAGAATTAAAGATGAATAAATAAACACACGTTAGTAACATCTTTAATAAATAAAGTTTTTCAGTAAAAAAAAAATAAAACATCCAAATATTTATATTTAGATATATATGGGATATAAAACCAAAGGGAAAATTGCATATGACATGGAATTGAAACTATACTTTTTTTTTTTTTTAAATTGAAGCACCAATTCCAATGAAATATCATTGAATAGAACTAAAAGTAAAAGTATAAAAATGCGCAAAATATATCAAAAGTTCATAAAAAATAAAACCGAAAAGGCATGGCACTTGTAGCTGGAATACGAGAGAGAGAGAGAGAGAGAGAGAGAGAGAGAGAGAGAGAGAGAGAGAAAGAGAGAGAGAGAGAGAGAGAGAGAAGAGAGAGAGAGAGAGAGAGAGAGAGAGAGAGAGAGAGAGAGAGAGAGAGAGACGCTTTATAGTTTAAACGATGATGGAAGATAAAAAGAGAGAAAGAAATAACTAACCCACGTAATGAGAATAAATTTCAACTTCAATCAACCTGCACCTGACGAGAGGATAAACCTTATTAGACATGCAGGGGAGAAGAGGGTAAAACAAAAAATAATAAGATGAATCCGTTCATCTGGAAAGACTAATGCAAGTCACCATTGAAGACCCTTCATTATCGCAGCTCTTCCAAAGGGTCTTGTGGAATAAGTGGAGATTTTAGCCTGTGGACAGAATGTGAAACCATGAAAACGAGGAAGGCTAATATATCACCTTTCTTCTTTGTAGAAAAGCAGGAAGATGAGGAGTAGGCAAAATGTTGTAATTGTGTTCCTTTTTGCAGGTAATGAAAAAAAAAAATGCAAAGACTACATGAAAAAACTGTATACCCTCTGTGCGACATAATTATATGTAACACGATAGTTTTGAAAACACTGGAATCAAGGAAAACTTTACAATGATCCAAGCTATCAGTTATCCTTTATTTTCTATTTTGTGAATACAAAACAAATCAACAGAACAGGAGCTACTTTAGTAAGCGGCCTACCTATAATATTCTATTCTATGTGGCGATCTAGGTGTTTAAATCGACTTTTAAAAAGACGTTTTTTTTTTCTTCATTATTCCTGATGTAAAAATTGAAATATGGCATTATTAAAATTTTCATTTTTTTAAGATAATACATAATCAATATATGATATATAGCCTACGTCTTGTATATTGTAAAAAATGCAGAAATAAATCTACAGTCTTTTCGCCAAACATTCCAATAAAATTGGTTAACGTGTGACTGCAGCCTTTTGTGGGAACTTTTTTTTTCTTGAGCATACTGATTTTTGCATCCAACCATGATCTTTCTATTCTTTGAGAATGAGCATACGATCCAGGATCGACGTTTTTTTTTTCTCTCTCTCTCTTTATGATTATTATTCTTGAGAATAAAACCAAAGGTATTTAAACTATAGTAAGCAGGCCATTCGTCAGAATGAATGACTGAACATATTTTGCACTCACATTTTATTATTGTCTACAGTATTTCGGCATCGGACATAAGTAAAGGATGGGTATATCTTGTTTCAATCCCCTTTTACTAAGCAACCTGTTTTAAAAAGCACACAAGGTAGTACACCTCACATGGTTGATTGTAGATTGAAGTTTGCAAGTAGACCGCCTGTTGAAATAAAGCGGTAGATCTCACTTTTTAATGATCAAGTATACACAGCCTACTAAAGTAGCACCAAAGAACAAACAGTAACCAAATAAAAGATAACAGCAACATAAAGTTAAAAGACAAAAAAAAAAAAAAAAACGATTACATTAAATGTGCACTTATTAGGCAGCAACAAGATAGATTATATGAATCGATGGACAACCAATCTGGTCGGCATAATTATATAAGCCCCAATCACCTAATAAAAAAAGAAAGAAAGAACAAATTAAAAATTCGTGCTTTAATAAGGACTATAAAACAATTCGTGCTTAAATAAGGACTATAAAACAATGACAGAAAATAGATATGTAAACGCAACAAAGCTAAAGATATATTTACTTAGCCAACTACCGTTTCCATTAGGGTCTATAGGGTGTCAAGGTAGAATACAAAGTGGTGAAAGGGTTTGCATATCGCCATAATCAGCAAAGTTGTACTAGTCAGGGACACCCATACTAGATTGGTTTGCTGTGGGCAATCAGACAAAAGACTCTCACACCATCACCAATCTGCAAAGGCCAGCGTAGTGATGAAAAATGGCAAAACTCCAAACATGATTAAAGACATCTGTGAGGACTTTGTCCTACAGTGAACTAAAAACTGCTTCATTTGCTGTTGTTGTTTTGTGTATTATGTTTTTTTTATTTTTTTATTACCATTAAATCTTATGTTGTCTGGAGACAATGATCGAAATCCGGGACCAGTACGCCTTACATTTCGTCAATGTTGTCTACTGCATTGCAATATTCGTGGTCTTCATGCATATATTCAAGACCTTACTGTTGCGTCCAGACAGTATGATATTCTCGTGTATTCAGAAACTTTGGTTTCTAATATGAGGCACTCACTCATCTGAGCTTCTTATAACTGGTTTTAAGAAGCCAATAATTTTGAAACGGGGTGCCATTCCGAGGGCCACGGGAATGGCGGTATATATAAGGACTGAGTACCCTGCTAATCATAGGTCCTGCTGTTAATGAGAATGTCATGGGATTCAGGTAATGAAAGATTTTGGCAGGCATGACAACTTCTATTTGTGTTCGATCTACCGGAATCCAGACATGGATGATTCTATCTTCGATTGTCTTCTTACCATTATGGCTAATAGACTAGAAGATGATAAAAAGGCCTCTTTTGTCTTTATTGATGATTTCAATCCCCACCACAGTGAGTGGTTAAATTCTCTTTCTCCAACCGATCTCCATGGCTTAAGAGTTTTAGACTTTACCTCTGAATCAGGCTGTGAGCAAATCTAAGTGAAGATACTCACAGGCAGTATCACTTTAATAGATTCTAATCGGCTTATATTTTTCTCCTTGACTGCATATAGCATGCAATTCGTTTACATGTTACTAGACAAACTTTGCTCAATATTAAGCATGATATTGAAGATTGATTGATTGATTGATTGATTTAAAGTTTTCAGGCATCCTGACATCTAAGGTCATTGATGCCAATATCATTTATTTTATATAAAAATTAATAGAATATTCAATTAAAACCATAAAAGTTGAATGTCATTATAAAAGTTAAATAGTTTTCAGAAGACTGCTTCTGAAATAAATCTAAAAATGACGCTCGCATAGTAGGACACATCATATCCAAGAATCTTGGCAAGGATGAACCTGCCATCCTCACCTCGAGCCTCAAACAGATATCAATTTCTCAAGTTATCATAATTGGGGCATACGGTCAACAAATGCCTCACTGTTAAAGGTACTAAACAGTCGTCGCAATACAGTTGGTGTTGGCCCTTCAACAGAAACTCGTGTGTCAACCGAGTGTGACCAATACGGGAGGCCAGGGTTCAGCGAAAGAAGAACGAGTAAAAGTAAGTTACTTACAAGGGGGGGGAGGGGTTTACTGAGTTCTGATGTACAAGGGATGGTTGCTGTGTCTAAAACACCAAAGGGGGTGTTGAATCTTAAAAACCAAGGGAAGATTTGCTCTGACTGGTGTGAAAGGAAGGAGGTAGCCCGGAGGGGTGACCCCTTTTCAAATCCACGAAAGGAAGGGTTAACAGACATAGTCTGTCAGTAGGAGAGAAAGTGTTATAGCAGTTAGTCCCAGTAAGTAGGAGAGACTGAGAAAGGAGAGAGGATTTTCAAGTCGGAAAGAAACGAAGCAGTTTTAAGCAAAGAAGCTTATCCCTGCTCAGTGGCTGTTGGGTGAAAATGGCGGATTTGGCAAGGGAAATAACTCGGGTAAGGATTTGGATGGTTAAAGGAATGAGGTGTTCAAGGGTCAGTGACTTAAGTTTTTGAGTGAGGGTTTGGATAGGATTGGAAGGAGTAGAATTTGGGAGAGGTGCTGGTTCTGGTTAACCGGAGGTCTCGGGTAAGGTGGGCAGCTGACCTTGATTTCTCTGGCGAGGAGGTCTCTGGTTCTGGGGCCGCTGTCGCTGTGTTGAAGGTGACTGCGGTGGGTTGGGTTGGGGAGGTGTTTTTTATGGTTGCGATCCTCTTCAGCCGTTCTGGCTATCGCTTATTCCAGGCGGGATGAGGCCAGAAGCAGTTGGGGCACTTAGACCAGGTTTCTTGGCCATTCTTATGAACAGTTATGCAGACATCGGTTTCATGGTGCTGGCTACAGACACCGCAGGTGGTGGATCCCATGCACTCTACTTGTGATGTCCAAAATGCTGGCAGCGAAAGCACTGAAGGGGTACCGGTGTGTAGTCATGAATGGGGAAAGTCCCCCATCTGGCTAGATCTAGTGAGGTTGGGACTGGACTAATGAAGGTGACGATCAGCATGCTGACAGGGACATCATTCTTGTTCTTGTAGCACACTACCCCGTCGATGTTGCTGCAGGAAGTAACTAAAGTGAGCGGCATAGTGACTGGATACTTGGTAACGACGGCTTTCCTCTGTATCGTGGCGGGGTTGAACAATTTCCTTTTGCTGTGAGCTGGCGGTTTCTTGATCTTTGGGGGAGATAATGAGCTCCCCTTTGCAGTTTGGCTGTGCACATTCCAGGTTTGGCGGCCATGGCAGTGACTAGGCCGTAAGAAAAGGATCTGTCAGTTTGCAAGAGTGTGAATTTGGGAAGGTTTCTTCACCTCTTTCTTCGGTACTGATGCAGGAATGCTGGAGGCAATAGCAGTGGCTTCCTTCAGGAGCTTGCTTAGACAGTCGATGCAATTACAGTCCAGGGAATAGTTTCCTTTAGGGACTGCCTGGGTCCCAGCAGGCTGGTCTTCTGTCTCCATGGCTGAGGAGGTCTCAGGCACCGGGATTTGATCCAAAGCTGATGGTGCAGCTGACTGCTGAGGAGTTGATGGTACAGATGATGGTTGAGGAGTTGATAAAGACCCAGGAGTTTTAGCATGTAACAACTTAGGTGTTGGTGGTACTATGGAAGGGCATTCTGGGCTCTTGTGCGTTTGGAGAGGGGTGCATCCGGTTCCTTAGACGATGTGGGGGGCACTTGTCTAATGCAATTTTGCAATCATTGCAACTGTATCTCATGGTGTATCTTGGTAGAGTTTTGTCCTCGACATCCGTGATTTTAAGGCTTATCTTGGTAAAGAACTAAGTCTATTCTCTGAATAGGCCTCACAGCTGTCGCAGTCACAGGAAGAGTCGCTGTACCACTTATTACAGTGGTGTTTATCTTCTAGATGTAAGTGCCATGCCCAGTCTCCAAGGAAGAACACAGACATGGTGACAAAACTCTACGGGATACACAGGGAACATTTAACTCTGTGGTAGCAGAGTACTGAGAGATAGTATCGGCATGTGAACTGTGCTGAGACTGTTATTAGCAGCAGGATCCAGAGATGATCCTGCTTTGGATCCTGATTAGCAGACAGTGAGGGCTTCCACGAGCTGTGTTCCAATTACCCTAACACTAAGCCAATTTTACCCAGGATTTTATCATTTTACCCTAAAAGTGATGATTGACATTCATGACCTACAAATTCTACAATATACTACATAAACAATGAAATATGACAAATTCGGAGATAATTTGTATTTTTCCTAGCCATACACACCTTAAATATTTACATAGGGTTTACTTTCGGCGTAGCTGAAAGGACGAGCCATTAGAATTTAACGAGGGTGTATTACCCCCGCGCTAGTTAGCAGGGGGGTAGGGGAGTGGTAGCTAGCTACTCCTACCCCCTCACACACCGGTGAACTGCTTCACTTCACTTAGAGGTAGGACTTGCCTTGGGGGACAGGGCTGGCGGGCAAATATGTGTAAATAGCTAAGGTTTGTATGGTTAGGAAAAATACAAATTATCTCCGAATTTGTCGTTTGTTCCATAACCGAAATACAAACCACGCTATTTACATAGGGTGACTTACCCTTAGGAAGGGTGGAAAGTCCCCAGCCTTACTGGCTTTGGCTTACCCGTGGACTCAGAATCCGAGTGAGCAGCACTCGAGAAAGAGAGTCTCGGCACCTCGCAAGTTCTTGCTACGCAAGAAACGTGCAGCCTACATAAGCTTGTGTGTGGAGGGAAGAAGAGTGACTTGTCCTAGGAAGTCGACCTGAAGTCCTTCAGCTGGAATTCTAGGCTAGGACGTTCCCAATACCACCTCATCAGGGTATGGGGGACGCGACAGTATTAACTCAATACTAGGAACACAAGGAAGCATGGTTTACCTGCAGAGGTTTGAGGTCAGCTATGCAGAGAACCCAGGATGCTGCTTTCCCCAAGAGAGGGGAGGATGAAGAAAGAAGTAAGGGCCAGACATACTTCTTTCATTCATGCAGTCTAAAACCGGATAACAATGCCCCCAACCTTCTGCTACCTGTCCAATAAGGAGCCTGAGGTTAGACCAGCTGTTGTGTAGCCACAGGGCCGATAGACGTATCGAGGCTCCAGTGGTTCACGTCCTGCAGGTAGTGGGCTGTGAAGGTCGTTAGACGCTTCCAGACTCCAGCTTGTAGCACCTGCGTCACAGAGTAGTTTCTCTTGATGAACAGGGACGTTGCGATGTCTCTGACATCGTGTGCCCTAAGGCGACGTGACGGAGGAGGATCTGGATTCAGGGCGTGATGGATGACCCTTTGAGTCCAGGCTGAAAAGGCATTCTTGAACCTCCTCTCCGTCCTCCCTGTGCTCCCAAACAGGGCTTGCACGCGAGGACGAACTGCAGCTGTTCTTTAAGATAACCCTTCCGACTCCTTACTGGGCCTAGTAGGATAAGGTCTGGGTCATCTGTTACAGAACGGACACTCGAAATCCTGAAGGAGTCGACCGAAAGTCCGGGACTTCCAGATTTTGAGTCTAGTAACTAACTCAGGGACGAACCTGAACGTTACCTCCACCTATCCTCTTGAGTGGGCGACGCCGTACGAGAGACCATGACGTTCGCTGACACGCTTGGCCGAGGCCACAGCGAGCAGGAGCACCGTCTTCCAAGACAGGTGACGATCAGAAGCCTGGCGTAGTGGTTCGCAAGAAGATCTCTTAAGAGCCCTAAGAGCCCGAACTATGTTCCATGGAGAAGGTCTCACTTCCGACTGGAGCAGGTAAGTTCGTAGTTACATATGAGCAAAGAAAGATCCAGCGAGGAGGAAATGCCTATTCCTTTCAGCCTGAAGGCCAGGCTAAAGGCTGAGCGATAGGCTTCCACTGCCGAGAGCGAAAGGAGCATCTCCTCCCGCTGATAGACAATGACTCCGCTATTGCTGGAATAGTGGCATCAAGGGGGGAGGTACCTCTCCCACAACACCAACCACAGAAGATTCTCCACTTCGCCTGGTAGACCCCTGCGGATGACTTTCGCAGGTGTCGAGACATCCACTCTGCAACTTGTTGCGGAATGCCTCTCTCTATGAGGGGATGCTGGATGGTATCCAGGCGTGAAGCCGAAGCGATGCTACGGCTTGTGGTAGATGTCGCAGTGTGGTTGTTTGAGTAGCTCGTGTCGTGGGGGAAGCTCTCTCAGGAGTTCCGTCAGGAGATGCAGAAGTTCTGGGAACCACTCTGCATGATGCCGCAGCGGAGCTATCAGTCATATCGACAGGTTGACCGATAGTCTGGTCTTGTTGAGCCCCCTTCTCAACAGACAGAACAGTGGGAAGATGTAGACGTCGATGTTGTCCCACCGTGTAGAAAGGCATCTTGCCAGAGTGCCTTGGGGTCTGGGACTGGGAGTAGTACAGCGGCAGCTTGAAATTCAAGGCTGTTGCAAACAGGTCCATAAGGTCAGGACCTGTTGGCTACCAAGGGGGGCCGAAGACCACTCGGTACTCTCTATCTGTGAAGTCCTGCTCAGACTGTCGGAGAGCACATTCCTTGTCTGGAATGAAACGAGCCGATAGGGTATGATTGGACTTCGGTTCATCTCAATATCTCCACTGTAAGATGAGAAAGTTGATATGAAAAGGTACCTCCCTGCTTGCTGCAACAAAAGGCACTACCGTGGAGTTGTCGTCCACGGAGTGACTCGCCAAGGTCTGTTGGAAGTGTTGAGGGGTCAGACAACGGCCTTCATTCCTAGCAGATTTATGTGGAGGTGCCCTTCTGGTTCTGACCATAGGCCTGATTCAGAACATGGACCTGTCCCCCACCCCTTGTTTTGAAGAGTCCGAGAACAGCATCAAATGAGGGGAAAGGGCAAGAAGATCCATTCCCCTGCAAAGGTTTCCATAGGTCAACTATCACTGCAGGTCCATTCGTTCCGCAGGTCCCAAGGGACCAGAATGTCTGGGGAATCGTTGTCTTAATTCCACCGGGACTTGGGCCGCTGACGTAGGGATCTCATCCTGAGGTGGCCGCTGGAACTAGATTGGCCAAGGAGGAAAGGTGACCTAGGAGGCGTAACCAAGATTTGGCTGGAAGCTCTCCTCGTCTGAGGAAAGGTTCTGCGATTCTCCTCAGCCTTGCTATCCTGCCATCTGATGGGAAGGCACGGAGATTGGAGCCTAATATCATGCCTAAATATTCCAGTTGTTGATTGATTGATTGATTGAAAGTTTTCTGGCATCCTGACATCTAAGGTCATTGACGCCGATACCATTTACTGTATATGAAAATTAAAAGAGAATTCAATTAAAACCATAAAAATTAAGAAGTCATTACAATAGCTAAATAGTTTTCAGAAGACCTGCTTCTGAAATAAATCTAAAAATTCCGCTCGCATAGTAAGACACATCATGTCCAAGAATCTTGGCAAGGATAAACCTGCCATCCTCACCTCGAGCCTCAAACAGATATCTATTTCTTAAGTTAGTAAAATTAGGGCATTCGGTCAACAAATGCCTCACTGTTAAAGGTACTAAGCAGTCCTCGCAATACGGTTGGTGTTGGCCCTTCAGCAGAAACTCGTGTGTCAACCGTGTGTGACCAATAAGGAGACGACAAAGAGTCGTCTCCCATTTTCAGGGAATCATGTTATACCTCCAAGGTGATATGATATTTGTTACTTCCCTCATTTTATTGCCATCTTGACTGTCCCAGTGCTGTTGCCATTTATCACAAACCAATTTCTTGATGTAAGGTAGGAGATCGTTACATGGAATGGGATACCTCCTTGGTAGCAACTCGGATGCCGCATTCTTCGCCAGTAAATCTGCCTTCTCATTCCCAGACACACCTACATGTGCTGGAACCCAACAAAATCGAACAGTAATACCTTTCCGTCCAATAATAAAAAGCCATTCTAAAATCTTTAAAACTAGAGGGTTACTAGAATTAAAAACTTCTAAAGCTTGAAGAACACTCCTTGCATCACTAAAAATTGTAAAATTACCCTCCTTTTCCAAAGCTATTTTCTCAATAGCGGTTAATATGCCATACAGTTCGGCAGTAAATATGGAAGCTGTTAGAGGAAGTGCACCTCTACAATTAAAATCATTACTATGTACTCCAAATCCAACGCCAGCATCAGATTTGGAGCCATCAGTATATATAAAAGTCGATCCCCTATGTTCTTCGACATGTTCCATAAAAAGAGACCTGGATTCTAAGTCAGTCATATTCTTCTTAACTCCAATAAAGTATTTACAAAAAGATATGTCAGGTAATTTCCATGGAGGCGTTGATGATACCTTGAATGGAAGCACCTTATTTCTAATTATATCCAGATTGTTTAATAATTGGTTAACCCGAAACCCAAAAGGTTGAGGAGATTTTGGGTGCAACTCAAAGTAGGTTGAGTGCCTTACAAGGCTTGCAGTCTGAAAGGCTGAAGAATTAGGGAGTCTTTGCAATCTAAACCAATACCGAATAATAGAGGACATCCGGTAAAGGTCCAGAGGCAACTCCCCAGCATCAACAAGGAGACTTGTGATAGGGGAGGTTCTAAAGGCTCCTGTGGACAATCTAATGCTAGCATGATGCATTGAATCTAGTATTTTTAACCGGCTTGGGGTGGCTGAAGAATATACCTCACAACCATAACTAATTTTGGAAAATATCAAGGCCTTGTATAATTTTAAAATTGTATTGCGGTCTGCCCCCCATGACGTATGGGACAAGACTTTTAAAAGCAAATATCAACCCTAAAAATTTTGCTTCACTTGCACATGGGATCCGTTGACCTTTGATGTATATATCCGGGTCTGGATGTACTCCCCGTATACGACAGAAATGGACAATTGTAGTTTTACTTGTTGAGAACTTAAATCCATTCATATCGGCCCAATGGATAATTTTATCAATAGAGAGTTGGATTTTTCTCTCAACCATTGCCATTCTGGCCCCAGCAAATGATATGGAGAAATCATCCACAAATAATGTTGCGAGAACATCCCGGGGAATGACTGAGTATATCCCATTAATTGCTAGTGCAAAAAGGGTTACACTCAGCACACTCCCCTGAGGAACTCCTTCTTCCTGGCACTTACTCTGTGATAGAGCTTCCCCAACTCTCACTTGGAAAACTCTATGTGAAAGAAATGACTGGATGAATAGTGGTAGCTCACCTCTCAATCCGCACTCATGGATTCTTTTAAGTATACCGTATCTCCATGTGGTATCATATGCCTTTTCAAGATCAAAAAAAAAACTGTCACATGGTGCTGTTTGGAAGCAAAGGCTTCACAAATGGAGGACTCAAGTTGTATCAGCACATCAGTCGTTGAGTGCATTTTCCTGAATCCACATTGAATGGGTGATAAAATATTCTTCTTTTCAAGGTACCAAATCAGTCTTGCGTTGACCATCTTCTCCATGATTTTACATAAACAAGATGTCAATGCAATAGGTCGGTAGTTTGCTGCTAAAAACTTGTCCTTACCGGCTTTTAAAAAGGCTAAAATAATGGCTAGTTCCCAAACACTTGGATAACTATGATCATGCCATATTCTATTAAAAATGCTTAAAATAAATAACTTTGTATTAAAAGGTACATGTTTAATCATTGCATATGGAATTCCATCGGGTCCAGGGGCTGTATCGTTACAAGTAGCAAGAGCAGAATCAAATTCTCTTTCAGTAAAAGGAGAATTGTATGACTCTTGCTTTCTTGTTGCGAAGTTTAAAACTTTCTTTTCTTCATTGCTCCTATACTGGAGACCAGGAGCTGCTTCACACTTGCACGATACATTTGAGAAATGGTCAGCCAGGGCATTGCTAACTTCGGTTGCTCCAGTCATATACTTGCCATTTATCTTTAACACTGGTGGTGGGTTTGGGGTGAATTTGCCTGCTATCTTTTAGACTTTCCTCCACACAGATGATGTTGGTGTTCTACTGTTAATGGAGGAAACAAAGGACATCCAAGACTGGCGCCTAGCTTCTTTCATGGCACGGCGGAACTGTGCTCTACATTTCTTGTATATGACTAAATTCTCCTCATTACGGCACATGCGCAATCGAGTTAAAAGACTTTCTTGTGGCTCTATGCAGGGCAGTTAGTTCTGATGACCACCAGGGGACTGGTCGTCGTCTGAATATCCCAGTTGTTTTGGGAATGGAATTCACTCCTGCTGTGTGAAGAGTTCCATTAAGTAAGTCTATGGCATCATCAACACTTTCAAACTGTTCTGCATTTCCTTCAATTTCACTTAACTCCCGAAATCTATTCCAGTCCGCCTTATCAAGATTCCATCGAGGTGATCTTTGTAAAGGTGGACCATTGTTGGTGTTTATAATGATTGGTGCATGATCACTAGTATGCCAATCATCTAATGTTCTCCAATTAAAATCGAGAAGACAGTTAGAGCTTGCGACTGATAGGTCAATGCAGGACAAGGTACCTATCTGTACATGAAAATGTGTGGGCTCTCCTGTATTGAGGAGTCCGACATCTTCATTCTCCAAAATTGATGATATAATATTACCCCTTGCATTTGCTAAAACATCACCCCATAAAGGATGTCTACTATTAAGGTCTCCTAGTAAGAGAAAGGGTTGTGGGAGTTGTTTAATCACCTCTACTATATTATCATATGAGATGTTATCATTTGGAGGCAAGTAAAGAGAACAGATTGTGTATTTTCTCCCTATATCAATCTGTACAGCCACTGCCTGCAGAGGGGTACAGATAGACAAAGATATTTGGGGAACATCTCGACGAACGTATATAAGACTTCCCCCATGGCTCCCTGCTCGTTGATCATATGGTGTCCTATAGCTAACATACTCTCGAGGACAAGGAGTATTAGCATCGAGCTTGCTTTCTTGTAGACATACTGTTATAGGGGAGTGCTCACGTATGAGGAGCTTAAGTTGTTCATATTTCGCCCTTAAACCCTGGCAATTCCATTGCAGAATGGAGGAAAAAACTATGTTTTATTTTTTGGAAGACACCTTAGATGAAGTCTTCCCATTGGCAATATTTGATCTAACAATATTTCCCGGAGGTAACTCTAGAGAGGATCTTGATATAGTGGGTTTTGTGTTTCTCTTTTTCTTTGTGTCCTTTTGATCTAATTGTTGAGGAGGATGGTGGACCTCAACTTGAATTTCTGATTGGTTCAATTTACCTTCTAGTTGTTCAGAAACATCAGCAGACAAGATATCATATTTATTGGAAGTCGTGACTTTAATGTTTCTTATGGTAGGAGGAGAGAGGGAGGGAGGTCTCTCTCTTTTCCGATTAAAAGGTTGTGATCTGTCAGGTTTTTGCACCTTCCCCACTACGGGTTCACCAGGTAAATTGGTTTCGAGTGCAACCTCCATCAGATCAGGCAAGGACACGGCCTGCGAGAGGTTTGTACTATTGTTTAAAATCGGAGTAGTTGGCTTTTGAATAATTTTCAGATCTTTAAGTATCCGTTTTGATTTTTCTACAATTTCTGGATATAGATTTTCGATGGGACTTTCAACCTCTTTAACTACTTTCATTTGTTTCTTTATCGTAGAAGTAGAGATATAATTTTCGTCTGTGTGGTTTGGCAAGTTTTTCTTCAGAACCATTGAAAAAGGTTGCCCTGGTCTTATTTGCTTTTCAAGAGCTCTTTTACGAGCCTCTTTAAAAGTAACCCATTCCATGGTCCTAATGGCCTGGATTTCTTTTTCAAAAATAAACTTTACACAGCTTTTAGATGTAGCTGGGTGTGCTTCCCCACAATGTATGCAATTAGGGTTTTCTATGCATACTCCATGACTACTTTTTCCACAGTTGGCACAAATAGCTGGCTTATTGTTTAGTTTTTCTTTACATTTCTGGCTTAAATGGCCATACATTTGGCAATGATAACATCGCAATGGTGACGGGATATATGGTTTTACCTTCAAAGATAGCCATCCAGCTTTTATAACATTTGGTAATCGGCATTGATCAAATGTTATAATCAGAGTAGCAAGAGGGATACGTTGTTCTCCAACCCTCTTTCTCATTCTGACTACTTTAACTACTCCTTGATTTTTCAGTTCATCCTCTATTTCTTTCTCCTCTATATCCAACAATTCTGGAGCATATATCACACCTCCACTCTGGTTGAAAGTAGGGTGCGAAACGCATTTTACGCTATGACCATTCAATGTTGTAAGTGTTTTTAACCTTTCACCTTGTAATGGGGACAGTGTCTCTATCAAGAGACTTCCATTTCCCTGGGGTAAAATTTTTGGCTGCCCTCCACATAAAGTAACTATTTCCCTATTAGCTTTAAAAACATTTATACGCTCATTTCTTCCGTTTTCAAATTCCAAGATAAAAAAATTTTCATAATTCACTACTTCAGTGACCAGGTAATACTTCTACTTTTCTATATCTTTCTGTACTGTCATCATTTTTCACTCTCTTTCTTCTCTAGCGTTTTATTATTCACATGACGTGAATAAGGTTCTAACGTTACAATGTTAGAACCCGAGTTGGAGCTGTCTGTACCGAGGTCCATGTTTGTATTTTCCAGGTCGTCAACAGAGGTGTTGGGTTTTTTTTTTAAAAAGCAAGCCGGGTTATCCACCTCTTATCGGAGGATGTCAGTCCTCCTATCCCATGTGGCCCAACACGAGAAGAGGCTTCAGCGGGGACCAGTCCTCTATTAGAGAGGGGCTGCCTCTCTTAAGGTGGGCGTACACTGGTCAGTGGGGGTAGTTAGCCCCTCCCACCGTCGACTCCAATGCCTGGCGTCACCCATTACCCGCAAATATGGGTGACTTAAGACCGGATCACTGGAGCCCGACTCTTAACAGACTTGGTCTGCACCCAATGGGGTCTGCCAGAGGGTGATGGCGTCTAAATTGGCACAGGTTGAGATGGAATGCAGTCCATCCCACACTCTGCCAAATCCAAAGCAGCCTCCAAAGTAAAATCGAACATGCCAAAGTCGTCAACAATATCGAGCCCAAAAGGAAGAGATGGGAGAAAAAAGAAATTATCAAAAGTAAAAGAGAAAGTGCTGACTAATTTAGTTGGATCGACAGCTGGGCACCGAGGTCCAATGGGAAGTAGTTCCCACTGTTCATTAGAGCCCAGCTGCTAATCCCTAAGCCCCCCATCCTCATTAAGGCTTCAGCATCTGGGGGGTCCAGTTGTTGAGATGGGAGCAGAGAAGACTTCCCAAGAATTACCATGATCCCTAGATCTTGGCAAAGTCCCAGAAGCTTGTCTCGGTGTTGAGGAAGGGTCGATTCCGAGACTGCCTGGGGTAGCCAGTCATCCAGAAAACGAAGGAGACGGATGCCGCTCCTGTGTGGCCATGAAGATAACAGGGTGAACATTCTGGAGGACACCTGCGGTGCTACGGGAGATCGAAACACCGTACCTTGAACTGGTGTATCTATTGTCTAGGCTGAATTTCAAGTACTTCCTGGAAGACAGATGGATTGGGATCTGGAAGTACACGTCCTTCAGCTCCAGTGTGCACATGAAGAGTTGTGGTCACACTACAAGCCTGATTGGCTCTGCTGTTCCACGCTGAATGAAGTTTGTTCGACAAACTTGAACAGGGCTGAGAGGTCGAGACAGGTCTCCAGACTTCGGACGCTTTCTTACAAGAAAGAGTTGACTGAAGAAGCCGTGGGGGGGCGCCGTCGATGACCTTTTGGAGAGCCTCCTCTAGAGCATGGTCTCGATTCCTGCCCGAAGGGCTAGCCCCTTTGCCAATCCCATGGCATAGGAGCTCGGCGACACTGGATTTGCTGTCAGCGGAGGTAGAGATGTAAAGAACGGGACGCGATATCCTTGCCTGATCACGGAGATCGTGCAGGAATCGGCCCCGAGCTGCTGCCACCTGAGAGGGCAACCTTTGGCATCCCCCCACTGGGGACCGTGCAGGGCGGTTGTCAATCCTAGCGTTTGCGGCCTTGGCCGCTCCCTCAGGATTATTGCCTCCCCAGAAGGACTTCCCGCCCTTCTTGCCTCTGACAGGAGGGGGCTGTGGTTTAGACACCTTGTCTTAGCTGCGGGGCTGGTTCCAATGTCCTAGGCTGACGAGGCTGTTGTTGTTGAGGCGCTGGAGGTTTATAGGGCCTGGATGCAAGCGCCTACGGAGGAGCGAACCGTGATTCGCTTTCTCCACCTCTCAGCTGTCTGTTCCCTGTCCTTGGGCTCAAAACAAGGTCTTTCCAAGAGTGGAAGAGTGTCTGAGCTTGCCGACATCCATGGTTGGGACTTCCGAGAGGAACCTCTTGGTCACTGCATCTCAATGCTTCAACATCGAGTTTGCCCACAAGTTCGAAATTTGGTGAGCCGGGAAACGAGGTGCTCGTGCCCGAGAGGAGGAAAGTTTCCATGACCTTCCTGGAGCTCTCCTTGGACAAATTCTCGGATCGCAACAGGATGCCCAGAGATCAAAGCCAGACAACCAGCCACGAAGTGGCCCGCATGGCACACACTGCGGCTTTTTTCTGGCTTACGATCTCCGAAGACGAGAATGTCACCTGCCGGGCGGAGAACTTCTTGAAAGAAGAACTCCCTGGGGAGACCCTTCCACGGAATGGTGGAGAGGAAGGGCTAAAACCAGGTTCCCCCATGATCTCGAAGTACCTCCTCTGCTGACGGCTGATAGACGCAGTGTCAGCGACTCCCGCTAGGGGAAAGGGAATCGAACGATCCTGAGGAGTAGAGATGATGGGGCCTGCCTGAAAGGAAGGAGAAGAATGTTGCCCAG
Source organism: Palaemon carinicauda (assembly GCF_036898095.1). Lineage (NCBI taxonomy): Eukaryota > Metazoa > Arthropoda > Malacostraca > Decapoda > Palaemonidae > Palaemon > Palaemon carinicauda. The sequence goes on along the minus strand of NC_090727.1, from coordinate 6,330,435 downwards.
ACCTCTCTGAAGATCCTTCCTGCTCTTGTATGTGCCATGCTCTGCGTTTATGTGGAGAATATCGTGAACTGGAAGTACGCGCCCGAGAAGACTCGCCAGTTTGCCCGTGTTGCGATAACCCAACGGGAATAGCGGTCGAAATCACCCTGGCGCTCGAGCGATGGCAAATCGTTGGTTCGCGCGCGGGCGAACGTGGGCGTGCCCGAGCGCGGGAGCGCGCAGGTGAGGGCGAGTGCGGTTGAAAGGACGAGCTCTGGAGGTCGGGAGACCGATGGCGTGTAGGCGAGCGATGGCTCGTAGGAGGGCGAAGGCGCGTTGGCAAGTGATGGCGCGTTGGCGAGCGATGGCGCGTGGGCAAGCGATGGCGCGTTGGCAAGTGATGGCGCGTTGGCGAGCGGTGGCACGTTGGCGAGCGGTGGCACGTTGGCGAGCGGTGGTGCGTTGGTGAGCAGTGGAGCGTTGGCAAGTGATGGCGCGTTGGCGAGCGGTGGCGCGTAGCGACCGCTCGCGTACAGGAGAGTTAACGCGTGGGCGCGTAGGAAACCTACGACGATTGAAGCAATGGCGTTGAAAACGCTTGCGCGCAGGCGATGAATCGCGCGGGCGCGTAGGGGATCGCTGGCGCTTAAGGAGAGCCCAGGGATGCCTGTGAGCGCCTGTGCGCTAACTTAGGTATCTATTGGGTGGCGCGGTGAATTGGAGGCGCTGCGAGTCCAGAAGAACCTGTGAGCGACTATGCGCTAGCGTAGGAACTTCTTGAACTGCGTGACGAGGCAGGAACCAGGAGATCGTAGGAGCGTAGTTGCGCGGCCAGGAGAAATGCGCGGCCAGACGTATGAGAGATCGTCGGCGAGGAGGCGAAGGAATAACTCCTTGCCTGCGCCCAGATCCGAAGATCATGGGCGCGTGGGCGAACGATGGCGCGTATGCGCACATCAGGAAGGGGGCGCAGATGTGCGCTAGCGAGCAGGTGCACGTGGAGTTCAGTGAAGAAAAACCTTCCTGCTTGCGCCCAGATCCGGAGATCGTGGGCTCGAGGGCGAACGTTGGCGTTCAGGAGACCGTAGGCGTGCATGGCGCGTAGCCGCACAGAAGGTCTCAGAAGAGTTGGCGATCAGGAGTTGATTCAGCAGAAGTCTGGTCCACAGCAGGAGACTTGCGCCCAGATCCGGAGATCGTGGGCGCGAGGGCGGACGTTGGCGCACATTGCGCACATCAGGAACATTTGTGAACTACTGCGCTTAGAACGAGGTTGCACAGGTAAAAAAACCTGGCACCAAAGGGCTTTTTCACATGTGAGATAAAGCCTTAGCCCCGAAGGGACCGGTGCCCGTTTGGAAAACGGGGTGGAGGCACCCACAGCGCTACTGTGTCCAGGAACGGAGAAGGAAGACAAGAAGATCTGGCAGGTGTCAAAGATCGCGAATGAACTGCTGACAGGTCTAGAGAAGCAGCTGCAACTGTCTGTTCTCGTCGAGGAGGATCCTCTGCGGCTGAAGATGAAGATGACCACGGACAGGAGCACCATCATCAGTCCTCCGAAGAGGAGTCTCTGTAGTGAACTCCCCCGCCGAGGGGGAGAGACACTCGCAGGAGAGACCATTGGACTCAGCTGCCCCCTCGAAGATGTTCGGAAGGGGGAACTGAGCCTTCAGCAACAACAGCAGGGGAGTCCTCCAAAGAAGTCTCTCTATGAGTGTCCTCTCTCGTGAACGAGAGAGATGAACACTTCGTAGAAGAGACAGGAAGAACTGATGAAGGCGCCCCTTAGGGCCGTTGGATCAGCAAGCTGACCAGAGAGAGCAACCCTCTGAAGAGGAGCTCCTGCAGTTGCTCAGCCCCTTGAGCGTAGCTGCAAGTGCGACCGCTCAGCACCAAGAGCATAATCGCACGAACTCCATGGTCCGGCCTTGCAACCGCTCAGCCCCTTGAGCATGGTTACAAAAGCGGTAGCTCAGCACCAAGAGCATAACCGCCCGAGGACCAGAAAAAAATTAAGGTAAGAGAAGAACACCCCCCCTGAAGGGGAAAAAACTCATACCTGGGAAGGGAACCTCCCTTGGAGGGGAAGTACCCACCCAAGGAGGCGAACCTCCTGAGCGTTCTATATGAACTAAGGAGCTGACAGTTGTCACGGGAGAACTTCTAGGAGAAGGGACAAGCCCATGATGAAGTCGTAGAGGAGGTGGCAACGGCAGACTCCCCAGGCCCCAACAGGACAGCTCTGCTCCGTAGGCACAACAGGCAAACGAAAAACTTGATAGTTAACTGTGAAAATAAAACAATTAGTTAACATTAATTCCCCCGGGGAAACTCCGAAGAGGAACCCCTGCGGGAAAAGAACATAAGAATTATACACAGGAATGCGCCCTCCTCCCCCACAGACACTCACGGGAAGGGGGGGGGGAAGGCGGAGAACTGTAACAAAACAGAATTATAACAATTATAAATATGTAATTCAACTAAGAATGTTACTAATAGTAAGAACGAATGAACCCCAAAGGGAAGCGTTCTACACAGAGGCTGAAAAGTTAACAAATACAATTAGATTTAAATAAAAAATAATTGAGACAAAATAAACGGAGAAGCAACTCAACCAGCAACGGGAAGGAAGCTACCGTAATACGTAGTAGTGATAAAAGGGTGAACGAACTCAAGGAGAGAGAGAGAGAGACCGTAGTCATAACAAAACTCCCAAGTTCCCCACGCTGATAGACCAAGTTCCCCGTAGGGAAGGAGGAACAGCGGAGAATGAATGAATGAATGAATGATTTAAAGTTTTCAGGCATCCTGACATCTAAGGTCATTGACGCCGGTAAAATTTAATTTATATATACAAAAGTAAAAAATGAAATAAAATAAAAAATTAAAGAGTATTCAATTAAAATCATAAAAATTGAATGTCATAAAAGTTAAATATTTTTCAGAAGACCTGCTTCTGAAATAAATCTAAAAATGCCACTTGCATGGTAGGACACATCATTTCCAAGAATCTTGGCAAGGATGAACCTGCCACCCTCACCTCGAGCCTCAAACAAATATCTATTTCGCAAGTTGTTATAATTGGGGCATTCGGTCAACAAATGCCTTACTGTTAGAGGTACCAAACAGTTGTCACAATACGGTTGGTGTTGGCCCTTCAGCAGAAACTCGTGTGTAAACCGAGTGTGACCAATACGGAGACGACAAAGAGACGTCTCCCATTTTCGGGGCATCATATTACACCTCCAAGGAGATATGTCATTTGTTACTTCCCTCATTTTATTGCCCTCTTGACTATCCCATTGCTGTTGCCATTTATTGCAAACCAATTTCTTGATGTCAGGTAAGAAATCATTACATGGAATGGGATACCTTCTTGGCAGCAACTCAGATGCAGCCTCCTTAGCCAGTGAATCTGCCTTCTCATTCCCACACACACCTACATGTGCTGGAACCCAACAAAATTGAACTGTTATACCTCTCCGTCCAATAAGGAAAAGCCATTCTAAAATCTTTAAAACTAGAGGGTTATTAGAATTAAAAACTTCCATAGCTTGAAGGACACTCCTTGCATCACTAAAAATTGTAAAATTACCCTCCTTCTCCAACGCAATTTTCTCAATAGCGGTTAATATGCCATACAGTTCGGCAGTAAATATGGAAGCGGTCAGAGGAAGTGCACCTCTACAATTAAAACCATTACTATGTACTCCAAATCCAACGCCAGCATCAGATTTGGAGCCATCAGTATAGATAAAAGTTGATCCTCTATGTTCTTTAACATGTTCATTAAAAAGAGACCTGGCTTCTAGGTCTGACATATTCTTCTTATCTCCAATAAAATATTTACAAAAAGATATCTCTGGTAACTTCCATGGAGGCGTTGATGATACCTTGAATGGAAGTACCTTATTCTAATTATATCCAGACTATTTAAAAATTGTTTCACCCGAAAGCCATAAGGTTGAGGAGATTTTGGGTGCAACTCAAAGTATGATGCGTGTCTTACAAGGCTTGCAGTCTGAAAGGCTAGAGAGTTAGGGAGTCTTTGCAATCTAAACCAATACCGAAGAATAGAAGACATCCGGTAAAGGTCTAGTGGTAACTCTCCAGCATCAACAAGGAGACTTGGGATAGGTGATGTTCTGAATGCTCCCGTGGACAATCTAATACCTGCATGATGTATTGAATCTAATATTTTCAACCGGCTAGGGGTGGCTGAAGAGTATACCTCACAACCATAACTAATTTTGGAAAAAATCAAGGCCTTGTATAATTTTAAAATAGTATTGCGGTCTGCCCCCCATGATGTATGGGACAATACTTTTAAAATATTCAGAGCTTCAACACATTTAGCTTTTAGCGCTTTTAGGTGAGAAACCCATGTAAGTCTACAGTCAAATATCAAACCTAAAAATTTGGTTTCCGATACACATGGTATCCGTTGACCTTTAATGTATATATCCGGGTCTGGATGTACTCCCCGGATACGACAAAAATGGACAATGGTAGTTTTACTTGTCGAGAACTTAAATCCATTCATGTCAGCCCACTGGATAATTTTATCAATAGAGAGTTGGATTTTTCTCTCAACCATTGCCATTTTAGTGCCAGCAAATGATATTGAGAGATCATCCACAAATAATGTTGAGAGAACATCCTGGGGAATGGCTGAGGATATCCCATTAATTGCTAGTGCAAAAAGGGTTACACTCAGCACACTACCTTGAGGAACTCCTTCTTCCTGGCACTTACTCTCTGATAGAGTTTCCCCAACTCTCACTTGAAAAACTCTACGTGAAAGAAATGCCTGAATAAATAGTGGCAGCTCTCCTCTCAATCCCACTTCATGAATGGTTTTAAGAATACCATATCTCCATGTGGTATCATATGCCTTTTCAAGGTCAAAAAATACTGTAACATGGTGCTGTTTGGAAGCAAAGGCTTCACAAATAGAAGACTCAAGTCGTATCAACACATCAGTCGTTGAGTGCATTTTTCAGAATCCACATTGAATCGGTGATAAAATACCTTTCTTTTCAAGGTACCATATCAGCCTTGCATTGACCATCTTCTCCATGATTTTACATAAACAAGATGTCAATGCAATAGGACGATAGTTTGCTGCTAAAAACTTGTCTTTACCGGGTTTTAAAAAGGCTAAAATAATGGCTAGTTCCCAAACACTTGGGTAACTATGATCATGCCATATTCTATTAATAATGCTTAAAATAAATAGCTTTGTATTAAAATGTACATGTTTAATCATTGCATATGGAATTCCATCGGGTCCAGGGGCTGTATCGTTGCAATGAGCAAGTGCGGAATCAAATTCTCTTTCAGTGAAAGGAGAATTATACGACTCTTCCCTTCTTGTTGCAAAATTTAAAATTTTCTTTTCTTCAGTGCTCCTATACTGGTGACCAGGGGCTCCTTCACACTTGCTGGATACATTTGAAAAATGATTAGCCAGGGCATTGCTAACTTCATTTGCTTCAGTTACATACTGGCCATTCACCTTCAACACTGGTGGTGGGTTAGGGGTGAATTTGCCAGCTATCTTTTTTACTTTCCTCCACACAGAAGAAGGTGGTGTTCTACTGTTAATAGAGGAAACAAAAGACATCCATGACTGGCGCCTTGCTTCTTTCAAGGCACGACGGAACTGTGCTCTACATTTCTTGTACATAGTTAAATTTTCATCACTTCTGTGTCTACGCAATCGTGTTAGAGATCTTCTTGTGGCTCTGTGGAGTGCAGTTAGTTCTGAAGACCACCACGGGACTGGTCGTCGTTTGAATAACCCTGTTGTTTTGGGAATTGAATTGACTCCTGCTGTATGAAGAGTTCCATTCAGTAGGTCTATGGCATCATCAACACTTTCAAATTGTTCTGCTCTCCCTTCGATTTCACTTAGCTCGGAAAATTTAACCCAGTCTGCCTTGTCTAGATTCCAACGTGGCGATCTTTGCAAAGGCGGACCCTTGTTGGTGTTTATAATGATTGGTGCATGATCACTAGTATGCCAATCATCTAATGTCCTCCAATCAAAATCAAGAAGGCAGTTAGAGCTTGCAATTGAAAGGTCAATGCATGACAAAGTACCTGTCTGAACATGGAAGTGTGTGGGCTCTCCTGTATTAAGGAGTCCCACATCCTCATTCTCCACAATTGATGAGATAATATTGCCCCTTGTGTTGGCCAAAACATCACCCCATAAAGAATGTCTACCATTCATATCTCCCAGTAAGAGAAAAGGTTGAGGGAGTTGTTGAATGACCTCTGCTAAATCATCATATAAAATATTATCATTTGGAGGTAAGTACAGAGAGCATATTGTATATTTTCTCCCTATATCAATTTGTACAACAACTGCCTGCAGGGTTGTACGTATAGACATGGGTATTTGGGGAACATCTCGACGAATGTATATGAGACTTCCGCCATGGCTCCCTGCTTGTTGATTATATGGTGTTCTATAGCTAACATACTCTCGAGGACTAGGAGTGTTAGAATCAAGCATACTTTCCTGTAGACATACAATTATGGGGGAATGCTCATGAATTAGGAGCTTAAGTTCTTCATATTTCGCCCTCAAACCCTGACAGTTCCATTGCAAAATGGAGGAGAAAACTATGGATTATTTCTGGAAGACATCTTGGATGAGGTCTTCCCATTAGCAGTTATTAATTTAACATTATTACCAGTAGGTTTCTTCAGAGGTGGTCTTGTTATGTTGGGTTTAACGTTGGTGTTTTTCTTTGTATTCTTTTTATCTATTTGTTGAGGTGGATGGTGGACCTCAACTTGAATTTCTGATTTATTCAGTCCATCTTCTGGTTCATTAGAAACATCAACAGACAAAACATCAAATTTATTTGATGTCATAACCTTAACGTTTCTAATGGAGGGTGGAGAGAGAGATGGGGGTCTCTCTCTTTTGCGATTAATAGATGGTGGGATTCGAGGTTTTTGCACCTTTCCCACAACAGGTGCATCAGGTAAGTTAGTCTTAAAGTGGAACCTCCATCAGATCAGGCAAGGACATGGCCTGAGAGAGGTTTGTATTACTTTTTGTAATGGCGGCTGAAGGCTGTACAGCAATGGGCAATGACCTAGTGTTAATACACCGTGGTAAAGCCTCAGGAGGTGATATGGATGCCTCGTTATTTGACATTTTGTCAGATAGTATACCTTTTTTTTGAGCTATTGGCAGTGCTAGGTTGGTTTGATTTTAATGCCTTAGCATATGTATTTCATTTATTTAATAGTCTTTTGGCATGGGTTACACTCATATGTTCTAAATTTGATTTGTTGAGGGCAGCTTCCTCCAACTTATATAGCTCACAGATCTTGTCTGTGGATTTGTGATTCGAGCTGCAATTTAAACACCTGGCTCCAAGTGCACACTCTCCATGGTAAGATTTGGAGCAAATACCACACATCTTCTCATTTTTGCAAACTTTGGACGGGTGCCCAAATTTAAAACAATTAAAGCATTGCAATGGCTTCTGCTTGAAGGGTCTTACTTTAATCCTTTCGTTCTCGATAATAATATGAAAAGGTACATCAGCATCCTGGAACGTAAGGATTATCATTGATGTACCTGGGACTTTATGAACTTTCCAAACATTTAATGGACACATGGCCAGTATCTCCTCCTCTGTAAAATCATATAGATCTCTGTTAAAAACTACGCCCCTTCCGTAGCTAACATTTAGGTGGGGTTTGACATCTAACTTAATGTCATCATTATTTATTTTCATATTGGACAATATTACCGACTGTGTACTGGATTTGGCATGGATAAGGAAACTATTTTTTCCGAAACGAGATATATCGCCTGGTGCAATAGTTCCTACTTTTTTCTGAATCAATTTGCATATTTTAAAATAATTCCCTGTAACCCCCTTTGATTCAGCTATAAGCCACATCGGTGGTTTTGGATTTCTCTGGGAGGGCATGACTAAATCCGCATCTTTTTCCAACCAATCAGCAGGCCTGTACACATCTAAATCTTTTGGTACCTTATCGCAGAGAGCAGCCGCGACATTCAAGTTATTAATTTTAATATTCTTCAAATTACTTATTGCACTAAATGCTTCGTCATAACTACTATAAGATATCCATGAATCCCAAGTTTCAGCTTCAAGTTTCATCCTTATTTCTTTTATGCATCCATAGCATTCAAATGCTTTACATAGATCATCATAATTTGTTTCTATTGAAATTTGTGTAACATGGAGGATTCGAAGTTTCCTCGTGTTACCCAAATTACTCGATTTAGAAATATCAGTAGAATGGTCCTTACCCGTTCCGAGGTCATCAACAGAGCTATCCCTTATCACATTAGCAGAGGTCGTCAACAGTGCCGGGGGAGAGTCAGCGTATCCAGGGGATGGGGGTTCGTTCCTTAAAGAATCCATTATACTAAAGAGAGAGAAAAGAGTTAGTTTGATGTACCTGCTCGAGAATGTTAGGCCATCACGCGTCGGAAAGGAAATTTGCACTCTCCACTATCGGCACAATGAGAGTATACTTCCCAGATGGTCCACTCCATACCCTACCCGAAGGATAGCATCAAAACAGATATAGAGGCACAGGTGTAAGCTGAACCCGCCTGTTAGGACTGAGACCAAGAAATTATGGAATCATCCTCCCCATATCTATAATGATGGGCTTCCGGCCAAAAGCCGAGAGTCCTACCCCAAGCATTGGATCCCCCTGGATTCTGAAGACCCAACACTTGAGAATAGTTCCGCCAAAAAGGTCCAAACCATCTTCGGGACGGCTGAAATCATCCATTACTCTCACATATAGCTTTGAATGACAACACCTCCCAACCGTGATACCTCCTCCCACTCATCAAAGCAGGCAGCAATAAAGGATGTATAAACATCCCCGCCGGGGCTACAATGGATGTAAAAACATCCAAGCCATAGGAGAAAAGAAAAAAAGAAAAAAAAATAATAATAATAAATATATATGTACATAATATATACACACATAATGAGGGAAATTTTTCTCATAGAGTTTGGAAAGCAAGACGAAAGAAAGTTCATGAAATTAGGATAAGGTCGAAGTAATATTGAGAAAAAGAAAAAGGTGAAAGAGAGAAATTTAGATTCGAACTGGGGGAGCAATTTCCCCAAGTTCGAGAGCCCTCTTGCCCGTCACCAAGTTTCAGCACGGGAATGAAATGCCGTGCTGAAGCTCAATGACTTCATCAAGGCATTCTCTCATTAAGAGGGGGAACAGCGGAGAAACATATTAGAAAGTAAAGTCCAGCGATGACGATTCCCCACGGCGCCCGCCGAAGGGAGACCGAAGGACCAAGGGAGAGATCGCGACCCATGAAAAGTAACCGTAGTGGCCTGAGACCACACGGAGAAGTTGTCGTACAATGAGTGGACTTCCTACACACACACACAGCACAAACACTGAAAAGGAAACTTACTGTATTTCTATACTCAAATATATACATAAACATAAGAATGTTTACATATATATTAAGTATAAGAAAAGTAAGTAATTAGTAAGACAAAGCATTAATGGCTGCCATGCGAGGACGGGACAGAACGTCTGTTCATTGTCCGAGCCAAAAGTGAAGTGAAGCAGTTCACCGGTGTGTGAGGGGGGAGGGGTAGCTAGCTACCACTCCCCTACCCCCCTGCTAACTAGCGCGGGGGTAATACACCCTCGTTAAATTCTAATGGCTCGTCCTTTCCGCTACGCCGAAAGTAAACCCTATGTAAATAGCGTGGTTTGTATTTCGGTAATGGAACAAATATGGTTTTAGGATAAAAAAAATATATTGAATTACAAAGTTTCATCTCTTGGATATAAGTGCCATTTCATTTTGTAAGGATGCAACTATAAAAAATAATTCATTAGTGGATTTTATCACAATTCTTATCACATATTTGTCCCATCTCCACAAGCTGCATTACTTTTAACATTGTTCATTGCTGTAACTGCATTTTCACTCAAAGCCCAAACTATGAAATGATACTTTCGTCCTCCATGTGATACACAACATACATCAATCCACTTAAAGTCTCCTTTTTAAGTGAAGTTCTTATAAATTATTCAGTTAAATTTAGTTGGCTAAAAAAATGCTCAACTGCTGCATTAGAGAATGGCAATGAAAGGAGGGTAGATAAATTGGATAACAAGGCAATCCCGCATTATTCTTCCTAATTAGCACCTTATTTCAGTAATCTATTTAAGGGGTCTTGTTTGAAATCTTTCCATATAAGCTATTGTGTATGTTTACCACTAAGCCTAATCATATATAACTGGTAGTTGTGGTAATTGACCAGGGTGTAACTCAGTAGTGTGCTAATTGGTATATTCTACTTACATGTTGAGCTGTATAAGTCAGTTGGAAAATAAATGTACTCAAGTGAAGACCTGTTCTTTGCTCTCTCCCAGCCTTAATATATAAAATAAGCAGTGTGCTCTCTATTCCAGGTCAACAAGATACTTCTCTAACTGGAGCAAAACAAATACAGTGAGCCCTCGCTACTTCGCGGTTCGACCATCGCGGATTCACCCCTTCGCGGTTTTTTTTCATAACCCATATATATATACATATCGCGGATTTTCCGGAAATTTCGAAAATACCGCGATATCTGAAGACCCCAAATACGATATTTCGTTACCTGTAATTCCATTAATACTGTAATTAGTAATATCTGCTCTTACTGATTGTTCATTGCATTACATATGACATATAATTCAGCACAGAAAGAAATAAAACACGAAAAGAGAATGTGATCATACGATAATCCAGTACTGTATACAGTACGTAGTAAAATTAAATCGAACATGAAACGTAAATCAGATGCAGTCATACCATATTAGAATGGTGTAAGGCTGTTGATGGCTACTACCGTACTACAAATGTAATGGATGTGCTTCTTTTCCATGAATCTTTTGTATGTATACATACGTAGTACTGCATCCAATAATATTCTTTGTTGCAAAAATCACATCTCGAATAAGCGTACGAGAGAGAGAGAGAGAGAGAGAGAGAGAGAGAGAGAGAGAGAGAGAGAGAGAGAGAGAGAGAGAGAGAGAGAGACATCCTACAACAAAACAAGCGTAAAATAGCGTACGTAAAGCTGTATTATTATTATTGTTATTATTATTATTATTGTTGTTGTTGTTATTAAAATTATTATTGTTATTATTATTATTATTATTATTATTATTATTATCATTATTATTATTATTATTATCATTATTTATTATTATTATTATTATTACTGTACAGTATACGCAGGGTATCTTGTACTTTGAATTGGTAACCTACGTAGCATATAAGACGGGTTGTGATTGGTTCAAGCGCTGATAGATGACGAATCAGAACCCAAGTTTTGTTATCTAGCCTGTGATTGGTGTTTTGCCCGCATCTCCAACTTCCAGCATCTACGTTTTCGCGGCCACTTTCTCTCCCGCCGTATCGCTGTGTAGACGTTGTTTAAGTTATTGTGAACTTTAATCTGTGCTGTGCGTGACTGTTTTAAGTTGAACTTTCTGTTAAACCCTACTGTACAATGTCTCCCAAGCGTTCTGCTTCTACTAAGGCTGGTAGTGAGCCTAAACGCCACCGAAGGATGATGACGATTGCTGAGAAGGTGACGCTTCTCGATATGTTAAAAGACGGTAGAAGTTACGCGGCCGCAGCCCGCCATTTTGGAATCAATGAATCCACCGTTCGCTATATCAAGAAGGACGAGGCGAACATTAGAAAGACGGCTGCCATCACCTTTAGCAGATCAGCAAAGCGAGTCGTTACCACGCGTAATACAACGATCGTACGCATGGAAGGTGCTTTAGCAGTGTGGATTGCCGACTGCCGGAAGAACAACATAGCCTTGGATACAAACACCATCCAAACAAAGGCTTTGAGCTTGTATGAGAATTTTGCGGCAAAGGAACCTCAAGACGACGATGGCGACCATGCTGAAGAAGATGATGATGTAGATGAACCTCAACCAGGGACATCCACTGATTCCCAGCGTCAGAAACAACGTTTTTCCACCAGCAAAGGATGGTTCGCTAAGTTTCAGAAACGCTTCGCCCTGAAAAGCGTTTCCCTGCATGGCGAGGCTGCTTCCGCTGACACTGCCGCTGCTGAAACTCACGTGAACCAGACGTTCAAGAATATTATCACCGAAGGTGGATACAAGCCGGAACAAGTCTTTAATAAGGATGAGACCGGCTTGTTTTGAAAGAGAATGCCGTCGCGAACTTTCCTGTTCAAAAAAGAAGCCAAAGCCTCTGGCTTTAAAGCATTCAAGGATCGCGTTACCCTCGTGATGTGTGGCAATGCTGCTGGATTTTTGCTAAAGCTGGGGCTTATTTATAAGTCGAAAAATCCTTGTGCTTTGAAAAATAAAAATAAGAATTTCCTTCCCGTGTACTGGATGCATAATCCGAAAGCATGGATTACGAAGATGCTGACCTCCAACTGGTTCCACCAGTGTTTCATCCCGCAAGTCAGCAAATATCTCGTAGAGAAGGGCTTGCCATTCAAAATCCTTCTCCTTATGGATAACGCTGGTGGACACGTAACTGATCTGTCGCATGAGGGCATTCAGGTTGAGTTCCTGCCACCCAACACCACGTCATTTATTCAACCGATGGACCAGGGGGTTATCAGGGCGTTCAAGGCCCTCTACACGAAGAATACCTTGGCGGACCTCGTTACGTGTGTGGATGCTGCCCAAGATGATGAGGATGAAGATTTTAACTTGAAGGCGTACTGGCGGCAGTACACCATAGCCACGTGCCTGCAAAACATTCAGAAGGCACTGCAAGAGATGAAACCTGCAACCGTGAATGCGAGCTGGAAGAGGTTGTGGCCCCAGATTGTTTACGACAACGAGGGATTTACTCCGTCTGAAATCCAACACTCTGCAATACGCAAATCTGTGCAGTTGGCTGCCATAATTGGAGGTGACGGGTTTGGCGACATGACGACTGAAGACGTCGACGAGTTGTTGGACTGCCATTCCCAGCCGCTAACTGACGCAGACCTAGAAGACCTGACGAAATCGGCAAGTGAAGAAGAGAGTGAAACGCAGGAAGAGACCCAAGAAAATGTTGAGGAAACGGGCTTAACATTAGAACGGCTTGCCAAGGCCTGCAACCATGCGAAGGAGTTGAAAGAAATGTTGCAAGAGTGGGACGAGGATATGGTTCGGTCTATGCAATTCTGCAACAAGATCGATGAAGACATGACTCCCTACAGGATGCTCTTAGAGCGAAAAAAGAAGCAGCGGCAGCAACTTCCGATCACAATGTTCTTCCAGCCTCGCAAAAAAGAGCCAGTTCCTCCTGCTAGTACGCCTTCGGAAGAAATTGAAGAAGTTTCCTAGGAAGAAGTTGAAGAGGTGTCCCAGGAAAAGACACCTCCATCTGAAGAGACGTAAAATACTATCATTGGCTGCACAGTAGAAGACATCATCAGCTTCATCATCATCATTTCTACTGTGCAGCAAATTCATCGCCATCATCATTCAAGTTTTTCTTGAACTTCTTTCGTGGTGAGTACAGTAACAATCTTTATTTTTTACTTTAATATTCTAACATTTTAATATTTGTGCCTGTTTTAGTTTAGTACTGTATGCATTAAGTTAAAGGGAAGGTTTTAAAAGTCTGAAGAGTATACATGTTGTAACCTATCATATTTTTTTTGTTTAAAATTTATAATTACGTACGTAAAACAATCTCTCTCTCTCTCTCTCTCTCTCTCTCTCTCTCTCTCTCTCTCTCTCTCTCTCTCTCTCTCTCTTGTAAATTGTTTTCCTGCTTTGCTACGTACAGTATGTACTGTATGATTTTATATAGATACGGTAAATAATATTTGTAATAACATATTTTCTAAAAGCTTTTACTGTAAATATCATTATTTATCACTTTCATCATGCGCGTTAAATGCCTTCTTTGTTCTGAGCGTGGTTGTTTACTGAGCGTACTTTATGACGCCGTCGTTTCAGGCGGCGTCATAAAGAAAAACATTTCATTTGGAAGTACTAAGAAAAATTAAGTAAAACATTGGTAATAACAAAATCAACATACTGTATAATCAATATAATCGATGCAAAAACGGATTTTGAGCGAAGCGAAAAATCTATTTTTGGGTGAGATAGCCATGACGTCCTGATGGAAGGTTCCTTTCGGTAGCTTCCTTGGGTATATTAACTACAAGGATATTCCCAGAGAATTAAACCACAGGTTATCACAGAATTCTTACTTCTGGTGCGAGTATCCTAAAGGTTTCCCTTTAAGACATCGTATATCAACAGGGGACGCATGTATTAACACGCCACATAGCTATCTGCACCCCATATAGAGTTAACACTTCGATATGGAAAGGTGGAGAATAACTGGGGAGCCGTTCCACAGTTACACTCGTCCGTGGCTACTTTTGGTACTCGAAACGTAAACAAACGGGCGCCATTGCTAAATGACGTCACGTCCGTCCTCATCCTGATGCCAGCTCCTTGCTAATCTCCATGATACAGCAGGACAGGGTGGGGCCTGAAAGGCTGGACTAGAATAGCAGGGAGGGTCCATCAGGACATCATGGCTATCTCACCCAAAAATAGATTTTTCGCTTCGCTCAAAATCCGTTTTTTGGGCTCAAGCCATGGCGTCCTGATGGAAGAGTACCAGAGAATCAATGTATCGTGGAAAATTTCCCCTTATTAGAGTAAGTGCCAAGGGCTTTGAATAGAGGTATGTAATGTGACCTCGGTAGAGGTTCCGTGGGGATCCAGCTTCCTGACCCCCCTGGCAGAGAAGACCCAGCGGGTTATACCAAAATTCAAAGTGGTCATCGAAGGGCTACTCACCCTGCGGAGAGTTCATGAAGGTCTCGGAGACAAGACAGAATGGTCAATATTCGTGTAGGAACATTCTCATGAGTAGATGAGTGATAGTTAATCACTATATTCCATGGTTAGAGAACAATCTGGTCTCGAAGGTATGGCGTAGGTAAGTATTCAATTAGGAATATTACACAGCATAGGTGAGTATATAATACAGACAAAACATATTATTCTTCTCATTTCAAAAGAAAGGGGTAAATGAAACTATGACATTCATGTATTTCATAGTGTAAATAGGAGCGAAGAGAGACGCACAAGTAATAAAATAGACATTTTATTTCATAAATTGCAAGTTATAGTAGTAATAAATGCAATAAAGGATGTAAAGTTAATTTACAATAATAAATAATGTACATAAAATTTAGAAGACTTCAATCTTGAATCTGAAAGAAATTTCAAATTTTTAGAAAGCACAAGTTCCAGAGGAACGTCAGTGTTGATGCCCAACGATTACCTGTAAATAATGTTTGTTGTCTAGTTATCGCGATGGTTAATGTTAAGGTTTGCTGTGTGGTAGTTTGCTGGTTCGAGTCTATGCTCGGCCATATGAATTGTTTACTTGGTGTTGGGTTGTTTTAGCTAATTTACGCATAGTTCTCGGTCACGTGAACTTTATGGTAATCCACAGTGTCTTCCTGTAAACAGATGAGGAAACTTATCAGTTTAAAAAGTTATTTCATACAGAACCGATATAACGAATATAACGAATATAACGAAAGTTGGTATTTATTGAGGAATATTTGGACCGTTTGTTATAGGAACACAATTGTAAGTAAACGCCTATTATATACTGTTTTGGAATAACGGATTCATCTTTTCCCATTTGTAAACCTACATGTTACATAACGTATGCCTTTAGATGAGCCTTAATCATATTGATTTTGTGTATGACCTTTTTGTAATTAGCAGTTATACATGCATAATTTACTTAATTAAGCTTTGCATATTGTTTCTATCAGTCTTAGTTATTTAACTTAATAATTTTGTGTACATTATCATATTATTTATACGTTGATTTCTTTTTCATTTATCCATAGTAATTGAACCACATAACGTCACTTCTCATCACTTCAAGTTATGCTACATACATCAAGTCTACATGTATAAACTCCTAACAATATGACCATATCGATGTTAACGTCATGGATCTAATAAAGAACTATATGTGCGTGTCAAAATTGTGTTTCTCCATCATTCACGTTAAGCAATAGAAGAATAGTGCATTAACAGTCAGTCTTTAACAAAGGAAAAAACACATCATCCCTTAGGCATGTGGCACTCATGTGAAGTCTATGACATTTCACCTTGGAAAGAACAGTCTATTAGAAACACTAAGTGTCCATGAAATCACTATGTATCACACGAGGGTCAACACAGGCACCCGTAGAGTTAAAGTCCCAAGTAACTCGCTGTTCTATGCAGAGTTAAACTGCAGGTTTCATAACACTAGCTGCGGCTACCACGAAATGTTTGACTTCATGCACTTGCTTCGCGTAGTGCTTGAAGAAAACGCGCGAAGATTTCCATCCTGTGAAGCTCTTGAGGCTTTCGAAATCCATACTCTCGAAGAAATTCAGAGAAGATGCGACTTTTCTAGGATCGTGACCTGCGGGTGTACTGTCAGGATCCGCTCTGCGAATGAAGTAGGTGATTTTCGCTCTTAGATGTTTCAGTGACAGGTTGCTACCCGATGTTTCTCCTTTGAAGAGTTGGCCTCCACCAAAGTCTGAAGTTCTTCGAAGATAGACCTTGAGACTCTCTACTGGACATAGAGAGACATCTTCCTTCAGGGGGCAGATTCTCCAGGGGCCCCATCTCTTGGTGGGTAATTCGTTTTTTGCGAGAAACGTCGGATGAGGGAAGAAAGTAAGTTCTCCTGAATCTGTTAACAGGATATGACCCTCGTCTCTTGATAATGCCACTATTTCTCTGACTCGGGCTCCCGAGGCGAGAGCAAAAAGGAATATAACTTCTTGCGTCAGATCCTTGAGAAGGCACGAATCGTTGTCCAAGTTAGAGGCAAAATGGAGCACCTTGTCCAGGGACCAGGAGATAGGTTTTGGCGGAGGTGCTGGGCGTAGTCTAGTGCATGCCTTTGGTAGTTTATTGAAGATATCGCTGGACAGATCAATCTGGAAGGCGTACAGTAGTTGTCTAGTCAAAGCCGATTTGCAGGTAGAAATCGTGTTGGCTGCTAAGCCTTGTCCATGAAGGTGAATGAAGAAGGACATGCAAAAATCAATGGTGATTTCCGTAGGGTATTTTGCTTTGACGAACGAGACCCACTTTCTCCAGGATGATTCGTACTGCCGTCGTGTGGATTCGGTCTTGTATTCCTCGAGGAAGTCTAGACTTTTCTTCGAGATCCCAAACCTCTTTTCTTTGCGGCCAGGGAGAGAAAATCATGAGATGAAGGTCCCTGACTTTCAGTGATGAAGCGAAGACAGTCGACTTCTGTACTTGCTGAGAGAGAACTGGGCCCGGGAGGGGGATCAGCGTGGGCTGAAGCTCCAGGACCAGGGGGTACCAATTGCTCCGGGGCGACTTGGGAGCCACTAGGGCCGCTGTCCCTTTGAAGGTTCTCAGTTTGGAGAGGACTTTCAGCAGAAGGTTGGGGGGAGGGAACAGGTATATCCTGGACCATCTGTTCCAATCCAGTGACATGGCGTCCACTGCTTCTGCCTTGGGGTCCTCGTACGGGGCCACATAACGAGGAAGTTGATTGTTGTCGCTCGTTGCGAAGAAATCGATCTGAAGTTCCGGGACTTGGCGAGAGATGAAGGAGAAGGATCTTGCGTCTAGAGACCATTCCGACTCTATTGGGTTTGTCCGTGATAGAGCGTCCGCCGTCATATTGCGGAATCCTTGTAGGTGAACTGCAGACAGGTGCCATTTCTTCTTTTCTGCCAGACGGAAGATCGGAAGAAGTACCTGATTTATCTGGGGCGATCTCGAGCCCTGACGATTGAGACATCTGACTACCACCGAGTTGTCCAGAGTCAGACAGATGTGGATCGAGGGAGGCGGAGAGAGTTTCTTCAGAGTGAGAAGGACCGCCATGGCCTCCAAGATGTTGATGTGAAACGAGTTGAATAGGGGAGACGATGTCCCTTGAGCCTTTTGTTGGTGGGAGTGACCTCCCCAACCCTCCAGCGAAGCGTCCGTGTGGATGTTGAGTGATGGAGGTGGGTGTTGAAGAGGAATGGACCTTTTCAGGGCCTTTGCTTCCGACCACGGTCTTAAGAGTAACCGAAGTCTGTTTGGGAGCCGTCTCTTGAGGTCTCTTCGAGCGATGGATGCAGAACGTCTCCAGACTCCCGCGGCATCCTTTAGCTGTGCGCGAAGCACTGGGTTTGTCACAGAGGCGAACTGTAGAGAGCCTAGAACTTGTTCCTGCTGTCGTCTTGAGATCCTTTTGGATTTCAGCAGTTTTTTGACAGACCCTGCTATTTCCTTCCTTTTCTTCTATGGGATGGAAAGGCGGTGTGACTGAAGATCCCAATGGACTCCTAACCATTGGAACTTCTGAGCTGGAGAGAAGCGAGATTTCTTGGTGTTTATCTTGAATCCCAGGTGTTCTAGGAACTGGGTGACTTTGTTGCAGGATCGTACACAATCTTCGGGGGATGTCGCCCAGACCAGCCAGTCGTCTAGGTAGGCCATCACTTGGACGCCGCGAAGGCGGAGCTGTTGGACGATGGCGTCTGCCAGCTTGGTGAAGATCCGTGGAGCCACGTTGAGCCCGAAGGGCATGGCCCTGAAGGTGTAACTTTTCCTTTGGAGTCGAAATCCTAGGTAGGAGGAAGCGTGATGGTTCATTGGAACGTGCCAGTAGGCATCCGCCAGGTCTATAGAGACCGTGTAGGACCGTGTAGTCCAGCTCCAGCCTAGTCCCTTCTTGACAATGCTGTGTGCCCAGGGATCGAAGGTCCAACGATCCTGGAATTGGCGGAGTCTTCCTCCCACCGGAAGCACTTCATTGCTTCTGGCTTCCCGAGGGTTTGCTACCTCGGCCACTAGCTCCCCTTCCTCCTCTGCCTCTGGAGGGACGGCGAGACACATCTCTGCCTGAGCCTCTGCTTGAGCCTCTACCTTTGGGACGAAAGGTAGTGGTTTGAAGAACCGGTTGGGTGACCAGCTGAAAGGTCTGTTGTGGCTGAGCAGCCACTTGGGGAGTAGCGGACCCCGGAAACTGCCGTCTCTATTGACGTTGCTGGGGTTTTGGTTTCTGAGGTTTCCTCTTAGGTTGAGGGGCGTCGTCCTGGTAGGATTTCCTTTTCTTCGACATGCCCCACTTATGGAGAAGGTTCCTGTTCTCCGTGGCGGCTTTGTCGGCGATCTCTTTCACTAGGGAGGAGGGAAAGAGGTGTTTACCCCAGATGTTGGAGGAAATCAGCCTCCGGGGTTCGTGTCTCAATGTAGCGCTCGCGAACACGAATTCACGACAGGCTCTGCGAGCCCTAGTGAAGCTGTACAGATCCTTCATAACCGTAGCCAAATGCGTTTTGGCAAAAACCATGTAGAAGTCTGGGACCCTAGTGTCACCGGCCATGACTTCAAGCTGTACCTGGAGGGACATAGATGCGGCAAGCCTTTCCTTCGTATCATGTTCCCTACGAAGAAGGTGATCGTTGAGTTTTGGGAGGTCCTCATTAAACTGACGACCAGCAACGTCAGGCTCTAGCTTCCCCACTGTGAATGTCGACTGGACGTCTTTCCAGTGCCTATCATCAGGGGGAGTAGTCAGGGAGAAGGGCCTGCACTCCTCCAGTACAGGGCAAGGTTTCCCTTCTTCCACTGCTTTCAGTACCGCAGTGAAGGCCTTTTCGAGAAAGGGGAAGGTCGCATTGTCCGGTGCGACGAAGGTTAGGTGCTTTTTACTAAGCGCCGGCATCTTTGAATTGGTGAAGCCCCTACTCTTCACCGTGTTGGCTAGCATAGCCTGGGCCTTCGAGAGATTGAACACAATTACCTCCTTCGGTTCGGTCTCTTCTTTAGAGGCGGGTTCGGACCTGAGTCGGACGTAACAGTCCGGATAAGCCTCAAAGTTTGGGAAGAACTCCACTACTTCCAATGCGATCGAGCCGACCTTCTCACTGATGAAGATCTTGCCCGTGGTGATCGGCATGTGCTCGGCATACCTCCATGGGTTAGTATCCGAGCAGGCAGGGAGGTCCTTAACCGAAATCCTTTTCGGTTGCTTAGAAATTCCGAGGTTAGACTTGAAAAGCTCATGGGTCTCGCGAAGTTTCTTATCCGTGAGAGCTTCAAGCATCTTGAAGATCTCCTGAGTGCCTGATGGGATAGGGTCCGGGGTGGCAGACGTTGAAGGAAGGGATTCCTCGGTCGGTGTAGGAGTTGGTGCAGGGGTAGAAGTGGGAGCGACCTCTTGCTCCGAATCAGGGTATTCCACCTGATCTTCCACATAGTCGAGCTCCTCACCCATGAGGTTCCTCTCCGTAGTTTC
Organism: Palaemon carinicauda; assembly: GCF_036898095.1. Lineage (NCBI taxonomy): Eukaryota > Metazoa > Arthropoda > Malacostraca > Decapoda > Palaemonidae > Palaemon > Palaemon carinicauda. The sequence continues at coordinate 6,310,083 of NC_090727.1, read as the reverse complement.
CGACACTTCCGACATACGTTCCACGTTGTCGGAATCTAGACGGCACTCATGCATGGACTGGGCCATGACAACATCAGGTTCCACCACTATCTGGACGGTAGGAATCTGATCACTAGGGACCACTGAGTCTTTCGATGCCTTCGGGAATAGCAAGGCCCTCAAATCTTCGGTAGCGAGATACGGTCCGGTGGCGTTCTTCTGGAAGCCACGCACCCACTTGCGTAGCTTCTCCCGAGCGTTGTCCCTTACCTCCGCTGAAGGAGGATCGTCGAACGCTTCGACCAGACGACTCTTGCAGACTGTACAGTGCTGCGGGTCCCAGTATTTCAGGTCGCCTTTCTTGGCGGCGCAGGGGGCGTGGGTCCGACACGCCTTGTGCCCGTAGAAGTCCGGGCGCTTCACTCCACAGAAGTTGTGGTCACACTTCATATACTCCTCCTGTAAAAGAAAGAGATCATGAGTATATGGAAGGCATAAGAATGACTTACATTACTCTAAGGTTAAATTTTTAGTAGTCAAAATTTCACCGAACATTAAATAATTCATGAATATTGTAATGTTTGAGAGAAGGAGCGGGAAAGGAAGTAGATAGACACATACTTGTGAATCCCACCCAGTCGGTTACCGTAACCTTATCAATAGGCAATTTCATTTGTGACCGAGGGACACAAAACGGAAATCCGCATGGATCACCGTGGTGGGTAGAAGCTAAATTCTAGCAGAGATTGCTTGCGAGGTGTATCAGGGACTGAGACCACTCAGTTCCTTGGGTTAAAGGGGTAGTGGGAGACCCCGTATAGATCTAGGTTCCGGCAACCGACCGTGCTAAAACACACAGAGTATGCTGGAAATTTGTAATGTGCAAGAAGACAGCACAGCCACTAGTAGAATGGTAAGACAATACCTATACATAGAAGTGGCCAAGCCATCTGGCTGCAGTGTAGGACTGTCGGCATGTTGTCGACAGGTAGAAGAAGGGGTGCAAGTCCCTTGTTGCTTCCGGAGGGTGCCGGCAGGCCGGCGGCACGCCGGAGGCCGCTCCAGCAGGGTGTAAGGCATTAAGGCAGACACATTGAGAATCTAAGCATAATACCAACTTGGCGACCGCCGGAATTCCGCCGCTGTGCCGGCGATATCGCCCTACCCTATGGTGACTCTCTCTCATAAGATACCCTCCCTCCTCTAAGTCGTCAGCCTTCCGTGTGCCGGGGGGCTGCCGCCTTCCGTCGGCATACAACCGATGGCCCACCGCTCCCTTACCTAGTTTTGGTTGTCCGACCTTCGGGCCGGGCTCCGGAGTGCCGGCATTGATTGCCGGCGGTCTGGGTATACTACCATATAGTGCATTATCTTATGAACTGATCACCAAGCCGTCAGCCTTCGGCGGCGGCTCCGGCAGCCGAAGGCTGACGGCTTGGTGATCAGTTCATAAGATAATGGACTATATGGTAGTATACCCAGACCGCCGGCAATCAATGCCGGCACTCCGGAGCCCGGCCCGAAGGTCGGACAACCAAAACTAGGTAAGGGAGCGGTGGGCCATCGGTTGTATGCCGACGGAAGGCGGCAGCCCCCCGGCACACGGAAGGCTGACGACTTAGAGGAGGGAGGGTATCTTATGAGAGAGAGTCACCATAGGGTAGGGCGATATCGCCGGCAGTAGAGGCGGCAAGGGACCGGCACCAGGGTAGATAGAGAGACAGATAAGGAGGGATTGGAGGGGTAAGACCACATACTCCTCCGGCATCCCTCCGGAGAGAGTGTACCCATGATAGGAGTAGGTCCTCCTAGCATCCGATGGCAGGGGGCCGGCAGCCGGCCGGGTGCCTGGGTAACCCAAGGGAGGGTTAGAGTACACTCAAGAGGGGGAACCCCCTGTTGGACAAATCGCTGTCAGTGGCTACCCCCATAGAACGCTATGAAGGGTATATGTACCAGAGCGGCCTGCTCAACAGGAGATCAAGATAGCCCTATCACTCCACCCAAGGGAGGAGTTGTAGGACTAGGGACAGATGTGTATAGGCCAGCCTAAGTATGGGCTAGCCTACACCAAAGGGATAGGTGTGGAGGGAGAAGAAGAGGGTCTTCCATAGGGGAGGCTCTGTACAAGAACGGCCACCAAGGAAAGGGAGGACGCTCCCTAGCCTAGGGTAGGTAACCAGAATGAGAACGGTGCAAGAGTACCGTCTCAAACTCTAAAAGTACAGAACTAGCCCCCCCCCCCCAAGGCCTAACCTAGATAAGGAATGTTAATTCCCATGCTAGGTAGGCTGAAAGACACATTGCAAGTTGCATGGAAGGGTAAGTAACCTAACCATAAGCAACTGAGGAAGGACAGAGCCGTTCCTCTTTCTCCGTCGCAACCCTAAGGGGGGATCATTCCCTTAAGGTAGACAGAGAAGCGATAAATACTCTGATTGTGGACAAGATTCCCCTATATAGGTGGGGAAGCATGGCCACGCAGAGGGAATGCCCGTATGCAGGGGATGAAGGGAGCATATAGGGGTTCCTACATTTAGGTTAGGTTAGAAAGGTATGCAATCAACCGGTCCCCTATATGATCCCTGAAGGCGAAAAACACTTGCATCACAGTTAACAGTATGATAAATAATGCCACTATCTTCATAACTTAACCTAGGATCACTGGAATATATCATGCATGAACACAAGTGCTAGGCAATCTAGCCTAGGGGCTAAGCTAGCAATCTAGTATGGGGTCAAGCGATGACCGGATAATAGAGCATTAAAACACGATATATGAAGCTCCTAGCTATGAAGACTAAATAACTAACAATATCAATTAGTTAAGAGGCCAGAAAAAGCTGTTCTGACTAGCTAAATAAGGCATGCAAGAGAACAGCGACGCCATAAAATGGCGTGTCTGGTAGCAGCACAGCTCCGCCACAAAACATGAAATATTACGAAAAGTATAAGTTACTTTACGGCCAGAGCTTATTTAAACAATACTGGGACCTGGTACTCAACTTTCCAGAAGAAGGCGAGGCTGAAGGTAGAGACATAACGGTGATGCAAGTCGATGAAAATCGCACAAGGGGAAATCCGTCTAAGCAAGGTAGCTACAAGCAGAAGGATGAGGACGGACGTGACGTCATTTAGCAATGGTGCCCGTTTGTTTACGTTTCGAGTACCAAAAGTAGCCACGGACGAGTGTAACTGTGGAACGGCTCCCCAGTTATTCTCCACCTTTCCATATCGAAGTGTTAACTCTATATGGGGTGCAGATAGCTATGTGGCGTGTTAATACATGCGTCCCCTGTTGATATACGATGTCTTAAAGGGAAACCTTTAGGATACTCGCACCAGAAGTAAGAATTCTGTGATAACCTGTGGTTTAATTCTCTGGGAATATCCTTGTAGTTAATATACCCAAGGAAGCTACCGAAAGGAACCTTCCATCAGGACGTCATGGCTTGAGCCCAAAAAACTAACCTATACACAGATGTGTACACTAAATGCGTTTGTTTCTTCATTATGATCAGAGAAACGTAAACAAAACATTGGTTGCCCTTTTTTATCGTGCTTTTTGGTGTGTTTAGGAAACGCATGATATAAAATCGCCTTTAATATTTGTGCCTGTTTTAGTTTAGGGTACTGTAGTACATGCATTAAGTGTTCTGTACATTAAAGGGTAGTTTGTTAACAGTACTACGTACAAGGGAAGGTTTTAAAAGTCTGAATATACATGTTAAATAAATAGGTAAATATGGTGTCACTACTTCGCGGATTTTCACCTATCGTGGTCGGGTCTGGAACCTATCTACCGCGATAAACGAGGGTTCACTGTAGATAGGATAAAGATGGAGGCTTAAGAACAGAAGCAGAACGTGGATTTATGAACCCTAACATCTCATGAAGTTTGTCATCTACAGAGAATCTCTTTTGTATTTGTTTTACAGCTTCAGTAAAAAAAAAAAAATGACAGGATTTGTAAAACTAAACAGTTTCTTCTGGGCTGATATCACCTGCATTTTTTACTTCATTTAGTGTAATGGTTGCTTTCATTCCCAGGTATACATTCTCAATAGGAACAAAGGTAGTTGAAAAGAGGGTATGGCCAGGAGTAAAGTGTGATACACCTGCTTTTTAAACAGAACTAACATCCATAAAATCAGAACAAAAACTTCTAATAACCTTACAAGTCTCAGTTTTTAGTGTGAAATAAATTGGAGCTTCGGATTAGAAAAGTTTGTTAAATCCACTAAATTTTCCTAAGTTATAATCCAGAAATTCAAGGTGGACGAGAGTACATTTGTTTTTCAAAGCAAAAACTATCATGTCATTTACCTGTATTGGATCAGTAAAAGCCAATTCTGTAAAATACAACTCTAAGGCATTCCACTGTTCTATTAATGGCCTCACACATGCTTGAAGAGATAGCCATCTTGTTTGGCCTGGAGATAGAATTTTATGGGGTTCAAAGCAAACAAAACTTTGAAACTAAATGACAGCTGCCTTTTAGGGCTAAGGCTGAAATATGTAAATGTACTACGGCATAAATCCTCAATGCATTTGGGAAGCTTTAAGCATGCATTGGATGCACAGAAGTGAATCATGTGACATGAACATTTTATTATAACGAGGTAAAGCTGCTTTGGATAAAGTTTCTACAGAGTGGTTGGAACCCATCATTACATTAGAGGTATCAAAACAAAATCCAATTATGTTCTCCAATGGAATACCTTTTGATGTGAAACTTTCTTTCATTGCATTGCATTAAACAGACCCGTAGCAAAACCATCTTGAGGCTCACCTAAATCTAAAAATGGGTTTTCTAGATTATCTTCATCAAAATATTGTACCAATATACATCGTTGTTTTATAGTACTACGATCTGTTGTTTCATCTATTATTACGGAAAATAGCCTCTCAATATTTCAAACAATTCTCTCCCAAAATGTTTCCCAAATACTTGCCTAATTACATTAGAAGCACTTTGTTTCCCTATATTTACTTTCTTTAAGCACAAAATCTCTGGAAGCCAAGGATTCACAAAGAGATATAAGTGGTGCTCAGCTGAAATACAAATAAGATTTGCCCAGACTTTCTCTGGGCGTGAGGAAATAAACTTAAGTTAGACCCATATTGAACGGGGTATACTTTGGCTCGATTATCCTAGAATTACCCTAAAAATTGCATTACCCTAATCTCTACCCTAAGGAGGTACTAAATACCCTAGTTTAGGGTAAAAATCCCTAAAGTGGAAGCCTTTGTTGCGAACGGAAAAGTAGTTAGAGCTAGTAGGATAAAAGAAAATCCTACAGATTTGCATTCTAATGTTTCTTGGCATGCACAAAATAATCGATAGAGAAAACAATTGATACAATATAATCAAATTATTAACAGATAATGACCATAAAATGTTGGATGCAGACAATACATAACTTGCCTTTCGGCTTTTATGATTAGGTTTAAGATTAGAATTAAAATGTGGCGTTTTCCCCTAAAGTGAAAACACTGGTAGGCAGTGGCAGCCCCATACAAGTGCAAACTGGCCGTTAGTTTAAGAGAACGGACGTCTAGTTTTATGACTTTTGCTTCAGTTCATCCGAGGCTTTTCCGTTCAGCCGGGACAGCCTTCAGTTCGAAGTAACCCAATTCACGCTCAAACTCGCATAAAGAAATCGGTTAAATCTGGTTTCCTTAGTCGGTCTCTTAGTTAAAACTGAGCGGGTATGGGAGCCTAACGACGTCTTTTTATCTGTTTACATTTCTCTCTATTATTCAGCATTAGCCTCAAGCTAGGACACAGGGAGCTATGATCGTGGTTCAAAGGAAAGTTGGATACCAAATTCCAAGTCGTGATAAGAAACCCAAATTATGTTTTCCCTGGATGCACATTTGAACAATTGCGTTATAAAAACAAGCATTGATTACCAAAAATCCAGTTCCAATGTTATCAAAATTTATAAGTAAAAATCATAATTCTATTTTCCTCCAGTTGATAATTTGAATTCCAAACAATATGTGACAGCTCCTTTCCCTCCCTCCCCCAACCACAGCTCATGGCCAGTTTCCTGACCTAAGAAATTATGCCAAACAATATTTTTCACTAGACCGAACTGTAACAAAATTGGCCCATCGAAATCGGCTACAAAAACAAAATCAAGATAACAAGATAAAATAAGTACAGATAATCCCTTTACCTTTCATGATTCTTAACAGCAGAAATGTAACTCGTTGCACCTTTTCACTTACCTGAAATAAAGAAATATTCGTTTAGTTTCAATGAAAAAATACATCAAATCCACAATTACAAGAATTAAATTACTAGTATATCGATTGTGAACATAAATTAGTCCTTCAATTTCAGTAAATTGATTCTTGACTCTTGTAGAGCAAAACACTCAAAACTGCTACAAAATTATGTAAGAATCAAACTCCACTTAGCTTTTCAAGACCATACACGCATACTCTTATGTATTAATATATAAAGCCTGCAGTGTATCATAAAGAATTAAGTCAGTTTATAATTGGAAATAAGAATTCTCATACAGTTTAGTCCACTTTCATAGGTTAGATGAACTCAAGAGCGTGCTATTGTTTTTAACACAATTTATAAAGTAACTCTACATTTAAGAAATTACTAATAGGTACTCTTAACTACCCCCTCATTAATTCAAGAGGTGATTTAAAATAATTTGCCTCAAGTTTTCTGAGAATAAGACGACAGAAAGAAAACTAATATTATATTTTAGGGTCGTGGAAAAATAAAGAACGGGATGATAGGGAGATAGTAAGACTATACACCCATAAAAAAAAAATAAATAAAAGAAAATATCTAATCAATTATAATTCATCATTAACTATTATCATAATCATTATTATCATTACTATCATCATTACCATAGAAACAAAGAATTATTATCAATACTATTTTTGTTGCCTTCATTAAATCATAAACGAGAAATGTAACGATCTCCGCCCTAACCCCATTTTCAGTGTGGAAATCATCATCGGTTTATCAGCTGACCTGTTTTAGCCACCACACCATAAGATATTGAGAGAGAGAGAGAGAGAGAGAGAGAGAGAGAGAGAGAGAGAGAGAGAGAGAGAGAGAGAGAGAGAGAGAGAGAGAGAGAGAGAGAGAGAGAGAGAGAGAGAGAGAGTGTAACAATCTCTCATTTCCGGATACAAGTACCAAAATTGGCACAATACTCCTTGGGATTGCCATTTTGACCAAACCTGTTAGCCACCTAAAAATTCAAGATAGCAGCCATTTTTTAAGATGGACACCATTAAATATAATAAAAAAAAAACAATAATTTGGAAATAAAAATGCAAAGAACTGTCCTATTTGAATTGCCTTGGTGTCAGATCATACATCTTTCACTATGCAGAATCTGAACTTTGAACTATGTACCTACTCAATAGCTTTCTTGTACCATATTAGTTAAGGAATAATAATTTGGGGAAACTGTGCCCATACCACAGGCACCATCAGCGTGATTTATTACTGAATGTACATACAAGCAGGAGGCATAGGAGATGCTATCCCTGCCTCCTTATTAAGGGCTTCTGTCCATCTATTGCCCTGGAGTAGAGTTCCCATTTCAGTGCCGTCATCTCAATATGCAATCCTCCTAACATTATCCTCACCATACATTTCAAGTAAAGGTCACAGGACCTGCTTGGCTACTGCATATACTGGCTGATCAGCAGCAATGACTGGTACCTGACTGGTGTTAAAAAATGCCACTCCTCTTTGATCTTGTCTATCATATGCTTGGATGTAGCAACTAAGTTGGCAAGATCTCAAAGCAGAGGCCAAAGTGTACATCAAATGGCTTTCCTCTCTTCAGTGAAGCATTGTACGCTGACCAAGTCACATGCAAGGGCCCATCTGTCAGAGTGGCTCCCTCCCGCCACTCATACTCCATTGCCAGTTGCGGCATCAACAAACTGGTGTCCAAGTGTGTCACACCACTCTGGGGAGGCCGGACATTGGTGAAGGAGTCTGGAAGTTCTGGAACCATCTTTCCATATTGCTCTCCACACTCTTAACCTTTATTGTCTTTGGTTGGGTGCTGGAAAACAGACACACTGGTACCTTGGAGAGAAGTGGTCACTGTCATCACAGTTGGATTGTGGTCTTGTTGTCTATGGTTGATGTGGTGAACAACCCTATTCCATGTACTTGCTGACTGTTGCATCTACCAACTGTGCAGATATCTCAAGCACCCTGTTGTATGAATGACAATGCTATGGTCATTAAGCATTTTCACAAACATTTTCTTTCTGGTCTTTGTGTAGACTGGCTGCCCCACGTAAAAAGGGAATGGGGTCTCTTTGTCTTTGAAGTTTCTGCGAGTTGCTGCTCCTTCTATGTACATTCCTCATCAGTAACTGAAGCAGCTGAACAATTGCTAGATCTGTCTTTAATGTGCCAAACCTCAGTTGAGATTTGACGTCTCCTACGTGTTCAAGCATAGCCAAAAACTGAATAAAAGTGGGTAAATGGCCTGCTCAGTGCACCCCTCAAGGAAGTTTCCATCAAACATAGGATTGTGGTCCTGCATATGTCTTCGCAAGACATTACCTGCTCTACCTATAGAGTCAAATGCTTCTGACAAGACAATGCCAACATTTTTCTGGAAAGCCAGAAGAACATCCCTTCCCTGCTTTTGAGCTTCCAACTTAGGTATATATGACAGCAGTTTTCCATAAGTCTTATGGGGTTGACAGCAGGTGCACTAACACACAGCTGTCCCAGTCTCAGGCATTGGCCATACAAGTGAACTATATCTGCATGACCTTCACCAGATCTGGTGGTCTCCACTAATATGTGACTAGCTCTGAGAATGACTGTGGGTGGGCATCCTATTTGGGTGCACACTAATATTTTCGTCACTTGGTGGCTCTGAAGTAGGTTCCCTCTTTATTGTACAGGTCTGTTAAGCATGAAAAATGACAAATTCGGAGATAATTTGTATTTTTCCTAACCATACAAACCTTAGCTATTTACATTGGGTATTACTTTCGGCGTAGATAAAATGGCGAGCCATTAGATTTTTAACGAGGGTTAACTACCCCTTCGCTAGTTAGTGAGTGGGTAGGGGAGGAATAGCTAGCTACCCCTCCCCCCTCACACAACGGTGAACTGATTCACTTCGCTTAGAGGTAGGACTTCACGGGGGACAGGGCTGGCGGGCAAGTATGTGTAAATAGCTAAGGTTTGTAAGGTTAGGAAAAATACAAATTATCTCCGAATTTGTCATTTGTTCCGTAACCGAAATACAAACCACGCTATTTACATTGGGTGACTTAACCCTTAGGTAGGGTGGTAAGTCCCAGCCTTACTGGCTTTGGCTTTGCCCGGGGACTCAGAATCCGAGTGTGTAGCACTCAAGATAAGGAGTCCTTGCACCTCGCAAGTTCCTTGCGACGTGCGGCCTACATAAGCTTGTGTGTGAAGGAATGAAGTGTGACTCGTCCTAGGAAGTTGACCTGAAGTCCTTTAGATGGAGCTCTAGGCTAGGACGTTCCCAATACCACCTCGTCAGGGTATGGGGGACGTGACAGTATTCTCTAATACTAGGAACACAAGGAAGCATGGTTGACCTGCAGTGGTTTGAGGTCAGCTATGCAGAGAACCCAGGATGCTGCTTTCCCAAAGAGAGGGGAGGATGAAGAAAAGAATAAGGGCCAGGCATACTTTTTCATTCATGCAGACTAAAACTGGGTAACAATGCCCTCAACCTTCTGCTACTTGTCCATTAAGTAGCCTAAGGTTAGACCAGTTGTTGTGTAGCCACCACAGGGCCGATAGAGAACTAATCGAGCCTCCTGTGGGTCACGTCCTGCAGGTAGTGGGCTGTGAAGGTCGTTTGACGCTTCCAGATCCAGCCTGTAGAACCTGCGTTACCAAGAAGTTTCTCTTGAATGTCAAGGACGTAGAGATGCCTCTGACATCGCGTGCTCTAGGGCGACGTGACGGAGGAGGGTCTGGATTCAGGGAGTGGTGGATGACCCTGCGAATCCAAGCCGAGATGGTGTACTTCGTGACCCTCCTCTTCGTCCTTCCCGTGCTCACAAACAGGGCTTGCACTCGCGGACGAACTGCAGCTGTTCTGTTAAGATAGAACCTCAGACTCCGTACTGGGCACCGTAGGGGATGGTCTGGGTCATCTGTTACAGAACGGAGACTCGAAATCCTGAAGGAGTTGAACCCTTGGTCCGGAACTCCAGGATTTTGAGTATTAGCAACAAACTCAGGGACGAACCTGGATGTTACCTCCCCCCATCCCCTTGAATGGGTGACATCATGCGAGAGACCATGAAGTTCACTGATTCGCTTGGCTGAGGCCAGAGCGAGAAGGAATATCGTCTTCCAAGACAAGTGACAACCAGAAGCCTGGCGTAGTGGTTCGAACGGAGGTCTCTTAAGAGACCTGAGGACACGAACCACGTTCCATGGAGGAGGTCTGACTTCTGACTGAGGGCAGGTAAGCTCATAGCTTCGTATGAGTAGTGAAAGTTCCAGCGAGGAAGAAATGTCTATTCCCTTCAGCCTGAAGTCCAGGCTTAAGGCTTTTCACCGCCGAGACCGAAAGGCGCATTTCTTCCCGCAAATATACAAAAAACTCGGCTATTGCTGGATAGTGGCATCGAGAGGAGAGATAAACCTTCCATGACACCAACCACAGAAGACTTTCCACTTCGCCAGGTAGACCCCTGCAGATGACTTTTGCAGGTGTCGAGACATCCTTTCCGCAACTTGTTGCAGAAAGCCTCTCTCTGTGAGGAGATGCTGGATTGTCTCCAGGCATGAAGCCGAAGTGATGCTACGGTTTTGTGGAGGATGTTGCAGTGTGGTTGTTTGAGTACCTCGTGTCGTGGAGGAAGTTCTCTCGGGAGTTCCGTCAGGAGCTGCAGAAGGTCCGGGAACCACTCTGCATGATGCCATAGCGGAGCTATTAAGGCCATTGACAGGTTGACCGATAGTCTGGTCTTGTTGAGCACCCTTCTCATCAGACAAAACGGTGGGAAGACGTAAACGTCGATGTTGTCCCATCCTTGATGGCAGGTATCTTGCCAGAGTGCCTTGGGGTCCGGGACTGGGGAACAGTACAGCGGGAGCTTGAAGTTCAAGTCTGTCGCGAACAGGTCCACCGTCGGGGAACCCCACAAAGTCAGGACTTTGTTGGCTATTAGCGGATCCAAAGACCACTCGGTACTCACTATCTGCAATGCTCTGCTCAGACTGTCAGCGAGCACATTCCTCTTGCCTGGAATGAAGCGAGCCGATAGTGGAAATGAGTGGACTTCAGTCCATCTCAGTATCTCTACTGCAAGATGGGATAGCTGTTGTGAAAAGGTACCTCCCTGCTTATTGATATAAGCCACTACCGTGGTGTTGTCGCTCATGACCACCACGGAGTGAGTCGCCAGGATCTGTTGGAATTGTTGAAGTGCCAGATATAAGGCCTTCATTCTAGCAGATTTATGTGGAGGCACTTCCCTGATTCTGACCAGAGGCCTGAAATCTTGTGGTTCAGAACGTGGGCCCCCCACCCTTCTTTTGAAGCGTCCGAAAACAGCATCAAATCCAGGGGGAGGACGAGAAGATCCACACCCCTTCGAAGGTTTCCCTCCGTCGCCCACCACTGAAGGTCCGTCCATTCTGCCGCACCCATAGGGACCAGAATGTCTGGGGAATCGAGGCCTTGATTCCACCAGGACTTGAGCCGCCATTGCAGGGATCTCATCCTGAGGCAGCTGTTTGGAACCAGACGGGCCAAGGGGGAAAGGTGCCCTAGGAGAGGAACCACGATTGGGCTGGAAGCTCTTCTCGTCTGAGGAAAGGATCTGTGACCCTCGTCAGCCTTGCTATCCTGTCGTCTGATGGAAAGGCTTTGTGGAGACTGGTGTCCAATATCATGCCTAGATATACCAGTCGTTGAAATGGAGGCAGAGAAGACTTCTCGAGATTTACCATGATCCCTAGATCTTGGCAAAGTCCCAGAAGCTTGTCTTGGTGTCAAAGAAGGGTTGACTCCGAGTCTGCCAGGATCAGCCAGTTGTCCAGATAGCGGAGGAGACGGATGCCGATCCTATGTGCCCACGAAGATATCAGGGTGAACACTCTGGTGAATACCTGGGGTGCTGTGGAGAGACCGAACACAGCACCTTGACCTGGTGGATCTTGTTGTCTAGGCTGAACCTTAAGACGGATGGATTGGGATCTGGAAGTACGCGTCCTTCAGATACAGTGTACACATGAAGTCTTGCGGTCTCACTGCAAGTCTGACCGTGTCTGCTGTCTCCATGCTGAACGGAGTTTGTTTGACAAACTTGTTCAGAGATGCGAGGTCGATGACGGGTCTCCAGACTCCAGACGCCTTCTTTACGAGAAAGGGTCGACTGAAGGAGCCTGGGGAGCCGTCAACGACCTCCTGGAGAGCATTCTTCTTGAGCATGGTCTCGAAATCTGCCCGAAGGGCTAGCCCCTTTGCCCATCCCATGGCATAGGAGCTCAATGACACTGGATTCGCTGTCAGGGGAGGAAGAGACGTTAAAAACGGGACGCGATATTCCTGACTGATCACGGAGATCGTCCAGGAATCGGACTCGAGTTGCCGCCACCTGAATGCGCAACTTGCCGGATTCCCCCACTGGTGGACATGCAGGGGGATTGCCAATCCTAGTGCTCGCAGCCTTGGCCACTCCCTCTAGGATTCTTGCCTTCCCTGGAGGACTTTCTGCCCTCCTTGTCTTTGACAGGAAAGGGCTACTGGTTGGACACGTTCGTCTTTGCTGCTGCTACCGGTTTCGTCGTCTTGGATTGGCGAGGTTGTTGAGGTGCTGGAGGTTTGTAGGGCTTATATGTAAGAGCCCTTTGGAGAAGAGAATCGTGGTTCGATTTCTTCCACCTCTCAGCTGCCTGTTCCACATCCTTGGGCTCAAACAGACTGTTTCCCAAGATGGAAGAGTGTCTGAGCCTACAGGTATCCACGACTGGAACCTTCGAGTGGAACCTCTCGGCCACCGCATCACGTCGTTTCAACATCGAGTTTGCCCACAAGTTCGAAACTTGGTAAGCCAGAAACTCAATGGTATGTGTGCCCGAGAGGAAGAAGGTCTCCAGGGCATTCCTGATGCTCTCCTTGGACAGATCCTTGGGTCGCAGCAGGATGCCCAGAGATCCTAGCCAGACATCCAGCCACAAAGTGGCCTGTATGGCAAATTTTGCGACCTTCTCCTGACTCAGGATCTCTGTTGCCGAGAATGTCACCTGCCGGCTAGAGTGTCTCTCAAGAGAGACTCCCCTGGAAAGCTCTTCAACAGAGTGGTGCTCTGAATCATGCTGCTCTCCTCCTGGTGAACTGGCAGCAAAGTCTCTTGTCCCCAAAGGTTCTACTTGGGGAACAGAGTCCTTCGATTCCCTCCTAGGAGGGATACATAACTCCAACAAAGAAGTCTGAGGGCTCTTCTCTCCCTAACACGGGACGATTATCCTACTCGTTTGCGCGCGAGAGAAGATCGTCGGCGCTTGCGCGCGTAAGGAGATCGTCAGCGCTTGCGCGGAAAAGAAGATCGTCGGCGCTTGCGCGTGTAAGAAGATCGTCGGCGCGGGGAACCATAGGAGCCTGCGCGCGGACGATCGTTGGAGCTTACGTGCGTAGGAAGATCGTCAGCGCTAGCGCGCCAAAGAAGATCGTTTGCCAAGAAGATCGTCGGAGCTTGAAGATCGTCAGCGCTTGCGCGCATAAGAAATTCGACGGCGCGTAAGATGATCGTCAGCGCTCGCTCGTGAAAGAAGATCGTCAGCGCTCGCTCGTGAAAGAAGATTGTCAGCGTTTGCTCGTGAAAGAAGATCGTCCGCGCTTGCGCGCGTAAGAAGATCGTCAGCGCTTGCGCGCGTAAGAAGATCGTCAGCGCTCGCGCGCGTAAGAAGATCGTCAGCGCTAGCGCGCAAAAGAAGATCATCGGCGCTAGCGCGTGTACGAAGATCGTCGGAGCTTGGCCGCGAAAGAAGATCGTCAGCGCTTGCTTGCAAAAGAAGATCGTCGGCGCTTGAAGATCGTCAGCGCTTGCGCACGTAAGAAGATCGTCGGCGCTTGCACGCGAAGAGGATCGTCAGCGCTAGCGCGCAAAAGAAGATCGTCGGCGCTAGCGCGCGTACGAAGATCGTCGGCGCTAGCGCGCGTACGAAGATCGTCGGCGCTTGCGCGCGTACGAAGATCGTCAGCGCTTGCGCGCGTAAGAAGATCGTCGGCGCGTGCGCGCGTAAGAAGATCGTCGGCGCTGGCGCGCAAAAGAGGATCGTTGGTGTAGGAAGATCATCGGCGAGCACGAGCGCGCTAAGATGAAGGAACGGCTGACAGAACTGGGACGATCAGGACTGGAACAGGATTCCTCTTGATGGAATTCTCAGGAACAGTAGGCGAGCGCTTGCATTGGCGTGCAGGGGATAACTGGCACTTAAGGGACTTACTCACAGTGTGAGAAAGCCCCTTTTTCCCCGAAGGGACCGGTGCCCGTTGGGTAACGGGGCGCGTGGGGGCCCACAGCGTCAGCAGCCAGGAACGGAGACGGCAGGTCAGCAGGTCTAGGAGATGGCGAACAATTCTGCGGAGAGGTCCCGAACAGCCGGCTGGTCTGAACAGGAACAGTCCTATGAGTGGCCTCTCTCGCGAACGAGAGAGGTAAACACTTGGTAGAAGAGACTAGAAGACAGTGATGATGGCGCCCCTTAGGGCCGTTGGATCAGCAAGCTGACCTATAAGGAGTATTCCTCCGAAGAGGAGTCCTTATGAGTGACCTCCTTCGCGAACAAGAGAGGTCAGAAGATCTTGCAGCTGCTCAGCCCCTTGAGCATAGCTGCAGGTGCAACCGCTCAGCCCCAAGAGCATAGCTGCAGGTGCAACCACTCAGCCCCAAGAGCATAGTCGCATGAAATTCCATGGTCCGGCCTTGCAACCGCTCAGCCCCTTGAGCATGGTTACACGAGCGGTCGCTCAGCACCAAGAGCATAACCGCCTGAGGACCAGGAAAATCCATCCAGGAATTATTAAGGTAAAAGAAGTCCCCCCCCCCCCCCTTGCAGGGGAAAAACGCATACCTGGGAAGGGAACCTCCCTCGGAAGGGAAGTTACCCACCCCTGGAGGCAAACCTCCTGAGCATTCTAAGATGAACTAAAGAGCTGACAGTTGTCACGGGAGAACTTCTAAGAGAAGGGAACACGCCCATGATAATGTCCTAGAGAGGCGCCTGTGAATAGTGGTTTTCACACGCCCCTGTTGTATACACGACACCCACAAGGGTAATAACCTCTGCATTCCATGCTTTTATCTTTCTCTAGTATATTTGGAAGATTTATATTAGAAAAGTGTAAAGAAGGACTTCTTTCACCGGGCGTCACAGGTCTCTTCCCAGAAATAGATTTTTCCTTCGTCAAAATCCCTTTTTTCCTAATGATACAAACCTGTAGCTATTTATAGGGATTATACTTTTGGCAACGCTGAAAGACTAGCCATAAGAATTTTAGCAAGGTATAATCACCCATCCGCTAGTTAACAAGGGGGGGGGGGTTAACTGGCTACCCTGCTCACACACACACACAAACACACACACGTGCTGTATCGTCGCTTTTGATTGCAAGCAGGACTTATTGGGGGACAAGTGATGGCGGGCCAATTTGTATAAATAGCTACAGGTTTGTATCTTTAGGAAAAATACAAATTACTTTCAAATTTGTCATTTGTTCCGAAACTAATGTAAACCCTCGCTATTTATAGGGATTGACCCACCCCCTTAGGAGGGTATAAGTCCAAACCAACTGGCTGGTCTTTGACCCAGGTTTTCCTGTACGTGCTTCAAATATAACAGGGAGAAACCCTGACACCTCTCTAAACATTTAGTGCAAAGCACAGTCAGCAGCCTGAGCAATCTGTGTGAGTGTGTGATAGTATCAGTGCGACTGGTCTAGGTAAGAATTCTCAGAAACAGGAATCTTAGAATCAACCATAAACGTTACCCAATCCCCCCTATACCAGATTGCACACACGAAATGGTTCTATCTGCAGACAGAGGACGCCAGCTTTGCAGAGTATTATAGGTGCTGTTATCCCCCAGGGTGGAAGATGAAAGTAAGAAAGTTACAGTCAGACTTAACCATAGTTAAACTCTACCCTCCCCCATATGCTACTTGTCCATCAAGGAGCCAGAAGCATTTATACCATTTATTGTGTAGCCACCAAAGGGTCAATGGAGAACGCCTCCACGATCCTGTGGGTTACGTCTTGCAAAAAGTGAGCGGTGAAGGTCATTTGATGCCTCCACACACCCACTGATAAGGCCTACGTCACAGAATAATTTTCATAAAGCGCTAGAGCGTACTCCCTAATATTATGAGCTTTCAGTGTCCTCTATGCGTAGAAGGATCAGGATTCAATGCTCGGTCCATGATCTTGCAAATCCAAGCCGAGAACATGTTCTAGGTGATCCTTCTCTTGACCTTCCCCGACTGGCAAAGTGCTAACACTCTATGGTGAGGTCCAGTAGTCTCCTTGAGGTAGCACCTCCAGTTTCTCCCTGGCACAGTAGCCATTGATCTGGATCATTGGTCATTCTACGAAGGACTCCCAATCCAAAGGGGATAGGATTCTGGGATCCAAGCTGCCAGGAACCGAGTCGAGTATTACCTGGCCCATCGCTGTGATTGAGAGATGTTGATGGCAAACCATGGGGTTCGCTGACACTCTTGGCCAAAGCCAACCCGAGCAGGAGACAGCGTCATTGAGGTCAGGTGAAGATCGGCTGCTTGGTGTACTGGGTCGTAGGGGGCACTCTTTGGGGACTGAAGGATACGATCCATGGCAAGTGGAGATCTCCCTTCCAACCGAGGGCAGGTAGGCTCAAAACTCCGTAAGAAGAGAGACGATGCCGACATAGAGGAAAGCTTGATTCCATTTAGTCTGAAGGTGAGGTTCAAGGACAAGCGGTGGCCTTTCATTGCCGAAACCAAAAGAAGCTTTCCTCCCAAAGGTAAACAAGGAGCTCCACTATTGCTGGAATAGTGGCATCGAGGGGAAAGATACACCTTCCACGATACCAACTACAATTCACTTGGTCTGGTAGACCGAAGCCAAAGATTTACATAGGTATCCAGATATCCTCTTCGCAACTTGTTGCGGAAACGACTCTTAGAGAGGAGGAGATGGATAGTCTCCAGGCTGAAATTGTAGCGAAGATACGGCTTTGTAAAAGATGTTCACATGTGGCTGTTAGAGTAGATCATGACGCAGAGGGACTTCTCTCAGGATCTCCATCGAGAGTTGCAGACGAGTCAGCTAGGCATGACGAGTCTGCTGAGCGAGACGAGTCTGATGGGCAAGACGTGTCTGATGGGAGAGACAAGTATGATGGGTGAGATGAGATTGATGGGCGAGACAAGGCCTACTCCGAAGAGCAAGAGCGGGAATGAATGCATCCAACTCCTGCATTAACTCTCAGGATCTCCGTCGGGAGCTGTAGATGTGTCGGCTGGGCATGACAAGTCTTCTGGGCAAGAGGAGTTTGAAGGGTGAGATAAGACTGCCAACGACAAGGCCTGCTCCAAAGAGCCATGGCGGGGATAGAATGAATCCAATTCCCACAAGAGGAATCCTCCAAAGGGGAGACCAAACAGGTAAAGGACGTCTTTCTCGTGGACAGAAATAGGCAACCACCATATGCTGCCACTGTTGGTAATTCTTCCCGCAAGCTGGAAGATTGCTGAACGGACTCTCCCTCGGAAGGGAGAATTCCACCACCAGGAGGTGAACCTCTTGATCGCACTCTCTGTTCCCCCATCAACGAGATCTAGCTCAAGTTGAAGGTAAACATCGGGTATAGCCTAAGAAATGTAGCCGAAGCTCGAATGCGAATTCCCCCCGAAGTTGGTTTGCCCCTTTTCCATTAGGAAGGCTGTCCTAATCCCTAAGAGATTTAAATAACAATACCGTTCAGATTTTGACCAGAGCCAAGTGGCCGAGTGGTACAACATGTGGGCCCTCCCCCTTCTTTGATGCATCTGAAGGAAGAAACAAATCAGGGGAAGGGCCGAAGAGGTCGACTTCGGTGAAGATTCTTGTTTGTCAACCATCTTCTCAAGTCAGTCTCCTGCCAGGGTCTTGTAGAGACCAGAGAGAAGGGAGGTCCCTCATGTTGAATTACCTGGTATCTGATTAGCCCTGAAGAGGTTGGATTCAAAGGAGTCCGAGTGGGCTTGACTCACTAGAGCTGACTGAAAGTGTCTTGTCGAAGGAAGAAACTACCGTCAACTTCCATCTTGGACACGGTCGATCTGCTGAAAAACTTCTGCAGGCTGATGATGAAGAACATACCTAAGGGTACCCGTCTCTGATAAGGAAACCGGGATATTTCTCGAGATTTAATACTTCAATCCTCAGATTGCGGTAAACTTTTGATGCGTCCGAAAACAGCTTTCAAATCGGGTGGAAGGACGAGAAGATCGACAACTTTCAGTATATTCTCGTTTGCCAGCCACCATCAGAGGTCCGTCCTTTCCTCTTGTCCTATGGGGATCAGAGTATCCGGGGAATCGAAGGCCTGATTTGAATTGAACTTAAGGTGCCACTGGAGAGATCGAATCCTGAGGCGGCTGTTGGGAACTAGACGTGCCAAGAATGATAGGTGTCCGAGGAGACATAGCCACTTCTGGGCTGAGAGTTCTTCTCGTCTAAGAAAGAGTCTTATGACCTTCCTCAGCCTCGCTATCCTGTCGTCTGATGGGAAGGCTTTGTGTAGTTTCGAGTTTAATTTCATGCCCAGGTATACCAGTCTTTGAGTTTGAAGCAGGGATGACTTCTAGAGGTTTACCAAGATCCCAAGATCCTGTCTCTGTGATGAAGAAGGGTTGCCACTAAGTCTGCCAAGATTAGCTAGTCGTCCAGGTAACGAAGGAGAAGGATACCACGCCTATGTACTCAGGATGACACTAGGGTGAACACTCTTGTGAAGCCCTGAGGTGCTGTGGAAAGGCCGAAGTACAGCACCTTGAACTGGCATATTTTGTTGTCTATGTTGAATCTTAGATGCTTCCTTGAAGATGGATCTTGAAGACTGGGATCTAGAAGTACGCATCCTTTATATCCAGTGTACACATGATTGATTGATTGATTTAAAGTTTTCAGGCATCCTGACATCTGAGGTCATTGACGCCGGTAACATTTAATTTATGTATACAAAAATAAAAAATAAAGTAAAATAAAAAATAAAAGAGTATTCAATTAAAATCATAAAAGTTAAATATTTTTCAGAAGACCTGCTTCTGAAATAAATCTAAAAATGCCACTTGCATGGTAGGACACATCATTTCCAAGAATCTTGGCAAGGATGAACCCGCCACCCTCACCTCGAGCCTCAAACAAATATCTATTCCTTAAGATGTTATAATTGGGGCATTCGGTCAACAAATGCCTTACTGTTAAAGGTACTAAACAGTCGTCACAATACGGTTGGTGTTGGCCCTTCAGCAGAAACTTGTGTGTCAACCGAGTGTGACCAATACGGAGACGACAAAGAGACGTCTCCCATTTTCGGGGCATCATATTATACCTCCAAGGAGATATGTCATTTGTTATCTCTCGCATTTTATTGCCATCTTGACTATCCCATTGCTGTTGCCATTTATTGCAAACCAATTTCTTGATGTCGGGTAAGAAATCATTACAGGGAATGGGATACCTTCTTGGCAGCAACTCAGATGCAGCCTCCTTAGCCAGTGAATCTGCCTTCTCATTCCCGGACACACCTACATGTGCTGGAACCCAACAAAATTGAACTGTTATACCTCTCCGTCTAATAATGAAAAGCCATTCTAAAATCTTTAAAACTAAAGGGTTATTAGAATTAAAAACTTCCATAGCTTGAAGGACACTTCTTGCATCACTAAAAATTGTAAAATTACCCTCCTTCTCCAACGCTATTTTCTCAATAGCGGTTAATATGCCATACAGTTCGGCAGTAAATATGGAAGCGGTCAGAGGAAGTGCACCTCTACAATTAAAACCATTACTATGTACTCCAAATCCAATGCCAGCATCAGATTTGGAGCCATCAGTATAGATAAAAGTTGATCCTCTATGTTCTTTAACATGTTCATTAAAAAGAGACCTGGCTTCTAGGTCTGACATATTCTTCTTATCTCCAATAAAATATTTACAAAAAGATATCTCTGGTAACTTCCATGGAGGCGTTGATGATACCTTGAATGGAAGTACCTTATTTCTAATTATATCTAGACTATTTAATAATCGTTTCACCCGAAAGCCATAAGGTTGAGGAGATTTTGGGTGCAACTCAAAGTATGATGCGTGTCTTACAAGGCTTGCAGTCTGAAAGGCTAGAGAGTTAGGGAGTCTTTGCAATCTAAACCAATACCGAAGAATGGAAGACATTCGGTAAATGTCTAGAGGTAACTCTCCAGCATCAACAAGGAGACTTGGGATAGGCGAGGTTTTAAAAGCTCCAGTAGACAATCTAATAACTGCATGATGTATCGAGTCTAATATTTTTAACCGGCTTGGGGTGGCTGAAGACTATACCTCACAACCATAACTAATTTTGGAAAAAATCAAGGCCTTGTATAGTTTTAGAATAGTATTGCGGTCTGCCCCCCATGATGTATGGGACAATACTTTTCAGATATTCAGAGCTTCAACACATTTAGCTTTTAACGCTTTTGAGTGAGAAACCCATGTAAGCCTACAATCAAATATCAAACCTAAAAATTTAGCTTATCTTGCACATGGTATCCGTTGACCTTTAATGTATATATCCGGGTCTGGATGTACTCCCCGGATACGACAAAAATAGACAATGGTAGTTTTACTTGTCGAGAACTTAAATCCATTCATGTCAGGCCACTGGATAATTTTATCAATAGAGAGTTGGATTTTTCTCTCAACCATTGCCATTCTAGTGCCAGCAAATGATATTGAGAGATCATCCACAAATAATGTTGAGAGAACATCCTGGGGAATGGCTGAGGATATCCCATTAATTGCTAGTGCAAAAAGGGTTACACTCAGCACACTACCCTGAGGAACTCCTTCTTCCTGGCACTTACTCGCTGATAGAGTTTCCCCAACTCTCACTTGAAAAACTCTATGTGAAAGAAATGCCTGAATAAATAGTGGCAGCTCTCCTCTCAATCCCAATTCATGAATGGTTTTAAGTATACCATATCTCCATGTGGTATCATATGCCTTTTCAAGGTCAAAAAATACTGTAACATGGTGCTGTTTGGAAGCAAAGGCTTCACAAATAGAAGACTCTAGTCGTATCAACACATCAGTCGTTGAGTGCATTTTTCGGAATCCACATTGAATCGGTGATAAAATACCTTTCTTTTCAAGGTACCACATCAGCCTTGCATTGACCATCTTCTCCATGATTTTAAATAAACAAGATGTCAATGCAATAGGACAATAGTTTGCTGCTAAAAACTTGTCTTTACCGGGTTTTAAAAAGGCTAAAATAATGGCTAGTTCCCAAACACTTGGGTAACTATGATCATGCCATATTCGATTAATAATACTTAAAATAAATAGCTTTGTATTAAAATGTACATGTTTAATCATTGCATATGGAATTCCATCGGGTCCAGGGGCTGTATCATTGCAATGAGCAAGTGCGGAATCAAATTCTCTTTCAGTGAAAGGAGAATTATACTACTCTTCCCTTCTTGTTGCAAAATTTAAAATTTTCTTTTCTTCAGTGCTCCTATACTGGTGACCAGGGGCTCCTTCACACTTGCTGGATACATTTGAAAAATGATTAGCCAGGGCTTTGCTAACATCATTGTCTTCAGTTACATACTGGCCATTCACCTTCAACACTGGTGGTGGGTTGGGGGTGAATTTGCCAGCTATCTTTTTTACTTTCCTCCACACAGAAGATGGTGGTGTTCTACTGTTAATGGAGGAAACAAAAGACATCCATGACTGGCGCCTTGCTTCTTTCATGGCACGACGGAACTGTGCTCTACATTTCTTGTACATAATTAAATTCTCATCAGTTCGGAGTCTACGCAATCGTGTTAGAGATCTTCTTGTGGCTCTGTGGAGGGCAGTTAGTTCTGAAGACCACCACGGGACTGGTCGTCGTTTGAATAACCCTGTTGTTTTGGGAATTGAATTGACTCCTGCTGTATGGAGAGTTCCATTCAGTGAGTCTATGGCATCATCGATATTTTCAACTTGTCCTGCATCCCCCTCAATTTCGCTTAGCTCACGAAATTTATCCCAGTCCGCCTTGTCAAGATTCCATCGTGGCGATCCCTGTAAAGGTGGACCATTGTTGGTGTTTATAATGATTGGTGCATGATCACTAGTATGCCAATCATCTAATGTTCTCCAATCGACGTCGAGAAGGCAATTAGAGTTTACGATTGATAGGTCAATACATGACAAGGTACCTGTCTGGACATGAAAGTGTGTGGGCTCTCCTGTATTAAGGAGTCCCACATCTTCATTTTCCACAATTGATGATATGATATTTCCCCTCGTGTTTGCTAAAACATCACCCCACAAAGGATGTCTACCATTCAAATCTCCAAGTAAAAGAAAAGGTTGAGGGAGTTGTTGAATCACCTCCACTAAGTTATCATACAAAATGTTATCATTTGGAGGCAAGTACAGAGAACAAATTGTATATTTTCACCCTATGTCAATCTGTACAACCACTGCCTGCAGAGGTGTACGAATAGACAGAGAAACTTGGGGAACATCTCGACGAACGTATATGAGACTTCCGCCATGGCTCCCCACTTGAGATCATATGGTGTCCTATAACTAATGTATTCGCGAGGACAAGGGGTATTATGATCAAGTTTGCTCTCCTGTAGACAAATAATTATGGGGGAATGCTCATGAATAAGGAGCTTAAGTTCTTCATATTTGGCCCTTAAACCCTGACAATTCCATTGCAAAATGGAGGAAAAAACTATGGTTTATAATTTGGTAGACCCCTTGGATGGAGTCTTCCCATTAGCAGTTTTTGATCTAACACTATTTTTAGGTGGTTTTATTAAAGAGGGTCTTGATAGATTGGGTTTAGCATTTATGATTTTCTTTTTGTCTTTTTGATCTGATTGTTGAGGAGGTTGGTGGACCTCCACTTGAATATGACAAATTCGAAGATAATTTTTATTTTTCCTAACCATACAAACCTTAGCTATTTACATTGGGTTTACCTTTTAGCGCAGATGAAATGGCGAGCCATTAGAATTTAACGAGGGTGTATTACCCCCGCGCTAGTTAGCAGGGGGGTAGGGGAGTGGTAGCTAGCTACCCCTCCTCCCCTTACACACAGATGAATGCTCACTTTCACTTAGAGGTAGGACTTGTCTTGGGGGACAGGGCTGGCGGGCAAATATGTGTAAATAGCTAAGGTTTGTATGGTTAGGAAAAATACAAATTATCTTCGAATTTGTCATTTGTTCCGTAACCGAAATACAAACCACGCTATTTACATTGGGTGACTTACCCATTAGGTAGGGTGGAAAGTCCCCAGCCATACTGGCTTTGGCTTTACCCGGGGACTCAGAATCCGAGTGAGTCGCACTCGAGAAAAGGAGTCCCTGCACCTCACAAGTTCCTTGCTCCGCAAGGAACCGTGTGGCCTACATAAGCTTGTGTGTGAAGGAAGAAGTGTGACCCGTCCTAGGCAGTTGACCTGGAGTTCCAGAAGGAACTCTGGGTTAGGACGTTCCCAATACCACCTCGTCAGGGTATGGGGGATGCGACAGTATTGACTCAATACTCGGAACACAAGGAAGCATGGTTTACTTGCAGAGGTTCGAGGTCAGCTATGCAGAGACCAGGGTGCTGCCTCCCCATAGAGGGGATGATGAAGAAAGAAATAAGGGCCAGACATACTTCTTTCGTTCATGCAGACTAAAACCTGATAACAATGCCCTCAACCTTCTGCTACCTGTCCAAAAAGGAGCCTGAGGTTAGACCAGCTGTTGTGTAGCCACCACAGAGCGATAGAAAACGTATCGAGACTCCTGTGGGTCACGCCCTGCAGGAAGCGGGCTGCGAAGGTCATTAGACGCTTCCAGACTCCAGCTTGTAGCACCTGCGTCACAGAGTAGTATTACTCGAAGGCGAGGGACGTTGCGATGTATCCAACATCGTGCTGTAGGGCGACGTGACGGGGGAGGGTCTGGAGACAGGTCGTGATGAATGTCCTTGAGTCCGGGCTGAAGAGGTATACTGGTGACTCTCCCTGTGTCCTCCTTGTGCTCCCAAATCGGCTGCAACTGAGGACAAACTGCAGCTGTTCCCAAAGCTAACCTCTCGATTCCTTACTGGCAAGAAAGAGAAGGTCTTGGGACATCAGATACAGAATGGAGACTCGAAATCTTGAAGGAATTGGACCGAAGGGCCGGGACCCCCAGATTCTGAGTCTAGCCAACAACCCAGGAGCGAACCTGAATGTTGCCTTCCCCTCTTCCTTAGAAAGGGGGAGTCGTACGTACGAGACCAAGAAGATTGCTTACACACTGGCCGTGGCCAGAGTGAGCAGGAGACCCAAGGCGGAATACAATCCGAGGCCTGTCGTAAAGGGTCTTGAGAAGATCTCTTAAAGGACTAAAAGTCCGAGCCATGCTCCAAGTTGGAGGTCTTCCTCCGACTAGGGCAGGGACGATCGTAGCTTCGCATGAGCGAGGAAAGATCCAGCGGGCAGGAAAAAGTTATTCCTTTAAGCCTAAAGGTCAGGGAAAGGCTGAGCGACAGGCTTCATTGCCGAGAGCGGAAAGGAGTTTCCTCCCGCCGAAAGGCAATAAGACCGTTATTGCTGGAGAAGAGGCCTCAAGGGAAGAGGTATATCTCCCACGGCGCCAACCACCGAAGACTTCACTTTGCCTGGAAGACCCCTGCGGATGACTATCGCAGATGACGCGACCTCCGTACCGCGACTGTAGCGGGTTGTCTCTTCTTGAGGAGGAGGCGTAGTGTCTCCAGGCATGAAGCCGAAGCGACGCCCCGGTTCGGGAGAGATGTCGCAGTGTGGTTGTTTGAGTAGTCTGCGCCGTGGGAGAAGCTCTCCCAGGAGTTCCGTCAGGGGAAGCAGAGGGTCCAGAAACCGTTCTGCGCATAGTCCCATTGGAGCTCTCCCATTGAAAGGTTGACAGACAACCTGGTCTTGTTGAGACCCATTGTCCACAGACAAAAAGGAGGGAAGACGCAGGCGTCGAAGTTGTCCCACCATCACCGGAATGCATCTTGCCAGAGTCTCGGGGTCTGAGACTGGGGGGAAGAACAGCGGAAGCTTGAGGTTCCAAGCTGTCGCGATCAGGTTCCCCAGACCAGGACTTGCTGGTTACCCAAGGTCAAAGACCCCCAGGTACACTCTCTCTACGAGGCTCTGCTCGGATAGTCGGAGAGAACATTCCCCTGCCTGGAATGAGAGAGCCGATGGTGGTATTGAGAGAATCTCAATCATCCCGGTATCTCTACTGCAAGATGTGAAGGTGTGAAAATGCGTCCCCTGCTGGTTAGAATACGCCAGAATCATGAAGTTGACGCGCACGGGGCAACTCGGCAGGAGCTGTGGGATCTGTAGAGGGGCCAGACTAAGGCCCCTAAGCCTGCCTGAATGATGGAGAGGTATCCTTCAGGTCTTGACCATAGGCCTGGACCGGAACATGCCCCCCCCCCCCCTTTCCTTTGACGAGTCCGAGAACAGCATCAAGAATGTGGGGAAAGGACGAGAATATCCACTACCATCAAGAGGCTCCATAAGTCAACACCCATTGCAGGTCTAATAATTCTGCTGGTCCCATAGGGCCCAGGAAGTCCAGTTAAACGTTGCCTGAAGCCACCGGAACTTGGACCGCCCCACATGGAACTTATCCTGAGGCGACCGTTCGGACTATAGACGGGTCAATGAGGAAAGGAGAACTAGGAAACATTCCAAGGTAGGGCTGAAAGCTCTGCTTGACTGAGAACAGGTACTGCGACTCTCCTCAGTCTTGCCACAGTCAACTGAAAGGAAGGCTCGGAGGATGTGGTAACAGAATCTGGCGTCCCCAGGTGGTCACCCATCCAAGTACCGACCAGAACCGACGTTGCTTAACCTCGCTGGACGGACGAGAAGCGGGGTTTCCAACGTGGTAAGGCCGTTGACTCAATATCATGGCCAGATACTCCAGATGTTGAGGCAGAAGAAGAGAAGGCTCCAAGCAAAATACCATGAACCCACACTCATGGCAAGCATCCGAAAGCTTGTCCCGGCGCTGAAGAAGGTCTAACCCGAGCCTACCGGAGTTGACCAGCCCTCCAAACAGCAGAGGAGGCGGAAGCCTGCACCTGAGCGGCCATGAGGAAGGCAGGGAGAGTTCTCTGGGGGAAAAAAACCTGCTATGCCACGGCGGGATAGCCACACAACATCATAAGCAGGAATACTTGCAGTCTAGGCTGAATTCGACGAGCTCCCTGGAAGATGGATGGAATGGAAACTGAAAGTACCCGTCCTTCCGATCCAGGGTTTAAGGAGTCCTGTCGCCTCGTTACCAGTCTGATCGATTCTGCTGTTCTACGCTGGCCGAAGTTTGTTCGACAAACTTGATCAGGGCTGAGAGGTCGACTACGGAACTCCCCTCTCAGATCCTTCCTTACAAGAAAGGATCGACTGAAGAGGCCGGTGGTGAAGCCGTCGATGATCCTATGGAAGACCTTCGCCTAAGGTATGGATCATTCTGCCCAACCGAGCAACTCTTGCTGACGCTATGGCATAGAGGTTCAGAGACACTGAATTCGCTGACAGAGACGGCAGGCGCAATATCCTTGGCTGATCACAGAGAGTGTGCGGGAATGGGCATCGGGAAGCTGTCATTCGGATGAGTAACCTTAAGCATCCTCCCAGAGAAAAACCTGCAATCCTAGAGTTCGTGAACTCTGCCGCTCCTTTTAGGACTATGCCCCCCCCCCCCCGGGGGAGCCTCCCGTGCCATCTGTTCCTGACAGGAGGAAACTGCAATTGGACACCTTGTCCCAGTTGTCATAGCCGATAACTTAGGCCGACGTGGTTGAAAGAAAAGGGCGCTGGAGCCCTGCAGAGTCTGGAAGAAAGCGCCTTGGAGGAGTGAAAACGGAAGTCGATTTCCTCCGCACAGCCGCTGTCTAAGTCTCTGTCCTTGGGCACAAACAAACTCTTCTCAAGGATGGGAGGGTGCCTGAGGTTGTCGACCTCCACAGATGAGACACCCGAAGGAAGTCCTCAGTCAGCGCGTCCAGATGGTACAACATCGAGCTTGTCCGCAAGTTAGATACTTAACGACGAAAGGCCAAGGTGCCTGAGCCCGAGAGGAAGAAAGTACCCATGATCTTCCTGTAGTTTCTTTGAACCAAACCTCGGGCCGTAACTGAGGAGGGAAAGGACCTGGTAAGCCCCCAGAGGAAGGGGTAAGCAGTCACCCCTTGGCCGATGGAGAAATCTCGAACGGAAAGCCCCCCACCAAAAATCCTTCCAGGGAATGACGGGGAAGGGCTAACCCAGGTTCTGGAAAGAGGAGTGTTGCTCAGACCTCCCTGAAGTTTCTTCCTATTCTTGCAAGTGTCATGTTCTGCGTTTACGGGGTGAGGCCGTGTTCTGGAAGAACTCGCCAGGCTGGCCATGCTGCGAAAACCCCAATGGGAATCGTGGTCGCAATCGCCCTGGAGCTCGCGCGATGGTAATTCAAAGATTTGCGCGTGGGCGAACGTGGAAGCGCCCATGCGCGGTCACGCAAACGAAGGTGAGCGAAGGAGCGCAGAAGGAGGGCGAGCGTGGTAGGAAGGGCGAGAGGTGGTGGTCGGCGAGCGATAACCCATAGACGAGCAATGGATACTGCAAGAATTAGGCCGACGTTCGTGCGAAGAAACACTGTAGGTTCGCGCGACGGGACACCGTCGGTTCGCGCGACGGGACACCGTCGGTTCGCGCGACGGGACACCGTCGGTTCGCGCGACGGGACACCGTCGGTTCGCGCGACGGGACACCGTCGGTTCGCGCGACGGGACACCGTCGGTTCGCGCGACGGGACACCGTCGGTTCGCGCGACGGGACACCGTCGGTTCGCGCGACGGGACACCGTCGGTTCGCGCGACGGGACACCGTCGGTTCGCGCGACGGAACACCGTCGGTTCGCGCGACGGAACACCGTCGGTTCGCGCGACGGAACACCGTCGGTTCGCGCGACGGAACACCGTCGGTTCGCGCGACGGAACACCGTCGGTTCGCGCGACGGAACACCGTCGGTTCGCGCGACGGAACACCGTCGGTTCGCGCGACGGAACACCGTCGGTTCGCGCGACGGAACACCGTCGGTTCGCGCGACGGAACACCGTCGGTTCGCGCGACGGAACACCGTCGGTTCGCGCGACGGAACACCGTCGGTTCGCGCGACGGAACACCGTCGGTTCGCGCGACGGAACACCGTCGGTTCGCGCGACGGAACACCGTCGGTTCGCGCGACGGAACACCGTCGGTTCGCGCGACGGAACACCGTCGGTTCGCGCGACGGAACACCGTCGGTTCGCGCGACGGAACACCGTCGGTTCGCGCGACGGAACACCGTCGGTTCGCGCGACGGAACACCGTCGGTTCGCGCGATGGTGAGGAAACGTGCTGCTGCGTGGGAGAGGAAGACCGCTGGCGATATGGATAAACAGGCGATCGGTGGTGAGCTGGTGAGCGCTAACGCGCAGGTTAGCGATGGCGCGTTGTGGCATGTCGACGCGATGGCGAGCAGCATGCACAGGTGAGCGATCGCACGATGGCGAGCGATGGTGAGCAGCATGCGCAGGCGAGCGATCGCGCGATGGCGATCAGCATGCGCAGGGGGGCGATCGCGCGATGGCGAGCAGCATGCGCAGGGGGGCGATCGCGCGATGGCGAGCAGCATCCGCAGGGGGGCAATCGCGCAATGGCGAGCAGCATCCGCAGGTGGGCGATCGCGCGATGGCGAGCAGCATCCGCAGGTGGGCGATCGCACGATGGCGAGCAGCATCCGCAGGTTGGCGATCGCACGATGGCGAGCAGCATCCGCAGGTGGGCGATCGCGCGATGGCGAGCAGCATCCGCAGGTGGGCGATCGCGCGATGGCGAGCAGCATCTGCAAGTGGGCGATTGCGCGATGGCGAGCAGCATCCGCAGGTGGGCGATCGGGCGATCGCGCGATGGCGAGCAGCATCCGCAGGTGGGCGATCGCGCGATGGCGAGCAGCATCCGCATGTGGGCGATCGCGCGATGGCGAGCAGCATCCGCAGGTGGGTGATCGCGCGATGGTGAGCAGCATGCGCAGGGGGGCGATCGCGCGATGGCGAGCAGCATCCGCAGGGGGGCGATCGCGCGATGGCGAGCAGCATCCGCAGGTGGGCGATCGCGCGATGGCGAGCAGCATCCGCAGGTGGGCGATCGCGCGATGGCGAGCAGCATCCGCAGGTGGGCGATCGCGCGATGGCGAGCAGCATCCGCAGGTGGGCGATCGCGCGATGGCGAGCAGCATCCGCAGGTGGGCGATCGCGCGATGGCGAGCAGCATCCGCAGGTGGGCGATCGCGCGATGGCGAGCAGCATCCGCAAGTGGGCGATTGCGCGATGGCGAGCAGCATCCGCAGGTGGGCGATCGGGCGATCGCGCGATGGCGAGCAGCATCCGCAGGTGGGCGATCGCGCGATGGCGAGCAGCATCCGCATGTGGGCGATCGCGCGATGGCGAGCAGCATCCGCAGGTGGGCGATCGCGCGATGGTGAGCAGCATGCGCAGGTGGGCGATGGCGAGCTAGTAGCTGGCGAACCATGTTCCTTCAAAAGCGTTGGAGAACGTTGGTGCGACGGCTGTAACACACGCGGGCGATCCGGAGATCGCCGAGAGACAGGTGATCGCTGACGTGTAGAACGCTGTTGAATAGGCGATACTAAAATCGCCTGTGCGCGCTGGCGAGCAAGTGAACGCTGGCGAGCAGGTGATCGCTGGCGAGCTGATGATCGCTGACAAGCAGAAGGCAACGCATGGAAGCCTGCGCATAGAAGAAGAGTCCTTGAACCAGACCTGAACCGAAGTTCTAGATCGCGAGGGGGAACGTGTGCGCACAGGGCGCGTAACAGGAACCAACAGGAACAGCAGGGATGATCATCATGAGAGCGCTGACGAACAGGAGAGCGCTGATGAACAGGAGAGCGCTGACGAACAGGAGAGCGCTGACGAACAGGAGAGCGCTGACGAACAGGAGAGCGCTGACGAACAGGAGAGCGCTGACGAACAGGAGAGCGCTGGCGAAAGGAGAGCGCTGGCGAAAGGAGAGCGCCAGCGATCAGGAAGCGCTGATGAGCAGGAGAGCGCCTGTGCGCTAACACTGAGCAGGAGCAGGAGAGAACACAGCAGAAGGGCGCGCAGGGGAACCCTGACACGCAAGGGAAGAACCCCCGTGGGAGGCAACCCATTGCCCCGAAGGGAACGTTGTCCGTCGGGAGACAGATGTCCATCGGAAGACCGTTGCCTGTCCGCTGGGAGACTGATGTCCGTTGGAAGACCGTTGTCCGTCGGGAAGACCGTTGCCCGTCGGAAGACGAGATCAGACTGCTGTCCATCTGCACCAAGGCGGATGATCAAGAAGAAGGAGTTGTAGGCTGCAAACGGAGATTCAAAAAGGCGCCTCTTAGCACCCTTATAGGGGGATGAGAGGCCCTTACGACGAGGCGGACGGTGGGCCTTACGGCGAAGGAGGCCAACAGCAACAGCAGCAGAAGAATCCTCCGAAGAGGAGTCTCTATGAGTGTACTCTCTCGCGAACGAAAGAGAAACACTTCGTAGAAAAGACTGGTCAGCCAGAGACCTAAAAAGAGCAATCCTCCGAAGAGGGGCTCCTGCGGTTGCCCAGCCCCTTGAGCGAAACTGCAGGTGTGACCGCTCAGCACCAAGAGCATAGTCGCATGAAAAAAAGGCAAGAGAAGAACCCACCAAAAGGGGAAAAACTCAAGCCTGGACAGGAAAAACTTCCCTCGGAAGAAAAGTTACCCGCCCAAGGAGGTAAGCCTCCTGAGAGTTCTAAAATGAACTGGAGAGCTATCCGTCGTCCCGGGAGTACTTCCAGTAGAAGGAGACACGCCCCTGACGAAAATCCAAAGGGGAGGCAGCAACAGCCGAATCCCCAGGCCTCCACAAGACAGCTCACACCGTTGCCATATTACAGAAACGAACTAGATCGGTAACTGAAAAAAAAAAAAAATCATTAGTACACATTCATTCCCCCGTGAAGGCTCCGAAGAGGAATCCCGAGGGAAAGGAAACAAGAATTACACAACAGGCACGTGCCCTCACAACCACTTACACTCACGGAAGGAGAGCTGTAACCAAAACAGAATTATAACAATTATAATTATGAAACTATTTAATTATGTAATTTAAAAATGAATGAACACTAAAGAAAGAACGAAACCTCGAAAGGAATCGTTCTACAGACTGAAAAATTAACAACCATAATTAGATTCATAAACTAATTGAGACAAACGTACGGCGTAGCAACCCCCCCTACACGGAAAGGAAGCTACAAGGGCGTAGTAACACCTAGTAAAAGGGTGAACGACCTCAAGAGAGAGAGAGAGAGAGAGAAAGACATAAGTCAAACTCGATCGCCACCCATAAAATTACGCCGTGGTGGCCTAACTGCCGAGGACTCCACGTAGATATCGTACACTACACACACAACTCTGAAAAGGAAACTTACTGATTTCTATACTCAAATATATATACAAACATGAAAACGTTTACATATATATTGAGTAAATGAAAAGTAAGCGATTAAGTAAAGACAAAACAAACAATGGCTGCCAAGAGAGGACCAAGACAGAGACGTCTGTCACAGTCCGAGCCAAAAGTGAAAGTGAGCATTCATCTGTGTGTGAGGGGGGGAGGGGTAGCTAGCTACCACTCCCCTACCCCCCCCCCCCCCCCCCCCGCTAACTAGTGCGGGGGTAATACACCCTCGTTAAATTCTAATGGCTCGCCATTTCAGCTGCGCTAGAAGGTAAACCCAATGTAAATGGCGTGGTTTGTATTTCGGTTACGGAACAATTCCGATTTATTTAAATTGACTTACAGATCAGAAATATCAACAGACAAATCATCATATTTATTTGACGTCGTAATTTTGATATTTCTTGGAGGTCTCTCTCTTTTCCGATTAGTAGGTTTTGAGCTACCAGGTTTTTGCACCTTCCCCAATACAGGTGCACCTGGTAACTTGGTGTCAGGTGGCATCTCCATCAAATCAGGCAAGGACATGGCCTGGGAGAGGTTAGTAATATTGTTGGTAATGGGGGACGAAGGCTGTACAGAAATGGGCAATGACCCATTTTTAATACGCTGTGGCAGAGCCTCAGAAGGCAATATGATTACCTTGTCATGCAGTACTTTATTATCAGAGGTTGTATTTCTTTTCTTAGGATTACTGGCAGTGCTAAGTGGGGTTGCTGTCTCCTGTGGTAAATTTACCTTTGATTTTAAGGCCTTTGCATAGCTGGTTGATTTATTCAACAGTCTTTTTGCATGTCCCACACTTATGTGTTCTAAACTTGATTTGTTTAGGGCAGCTTCCTCCAACTTATAAAGTTCGCATCTCCTATCAGTTGATTTATGGTTCTAATTGCAATTTGAACACCTAGCCTCAAGTGTACATTCTCCATGATAAGTTTTGGAGCAAATACCACACATTTTTCCATTTTTGCAAACTTTGGATGGGTGTCCAAATTTAAAACAATTAAAACATTGCAGGGGCTTTTGTTTGAAAGGCCGAACTTTAATCCTTTCATTTTCAATAAAAATATGGAAAGGTACATCAGCATCCTGGAAAGTAAGTATAATCATTGAAGTTGCAGGAACCTTATGCACTTTCCATACATTTAATGGACACATGGAAGGTATCTCTTCCTCTGTAAATTTGTACAGGTCCTTATTAAAGACCACTCCCCTTCCATAACTAAAATTTAGATGAAGTTTCATTTCCAATGTAATTTCATCACTGCCTGTCTGTAAGTTAGACAGTATTGCAGACTGAGTCGAAGATTTGGCATGGATGAGATAACTATTCTTCCCAAAACGAGATATATCTCCAGGTGCTATGATTCCTACTTTTTTTTGGATAAACTTACATATCTTAAAATAATTTCCTATTATCCCTTTAGGTTCAGCTAAGAGCCACATTGGTGGTTTGGGTTTTCTCTGTGAAGGCATGGGTACATTTCTATCTTTTTCAAACCAATCAGCAGGTTTGTACACATCCAATTCCTTTGGGACCTTATCACAAAGAGCTCCCATGATGTTCAATTCGTTAATTTTGATACTACTAATATTACTTATGGCATTAAACGCTTCATCATGACTTTCAAAAGATATCCAAGATTCCCATTTTTCATCTCCAAGTCTCATCCTTATTTCCTTTATCAATCCATAGCACTCAAATGCTCTATATATATCATTATAATTTGTCTCTAATGGGATTTGGGAAACATGAAGGAATCGTAGTTTCCCTGTGTTACCCAAATTGCTAGATTTTTTAACATCAGTAGAGTGGTCCTTTTTAGTTTGAAGGTCGTCAACAGAATTTTCCTTAATTACAGTAGCAGAAGTCGTCAACAGTGGCGGGGGGGGGGGGGAGTCAGCAAATCCAGGGGATGGGGAGTCAGTATTTGAAGGGTCCATATTTAAGGGTGGGATTTTCATGTTTTTTGTTGTTGTTTTGTTGGGGTACCTGCTTGAGAATTTTAAGAAAGTATCATACGTTGGAAAGGAAATTTGTATTCTCCACTATTCGGCACAATGAGAGTATACTTCCCAGATGGTCCACTCCATACCCTACCCGAAGGATAGCATCAAAACAGATATAGAGGCACAGGTGTAAGCTAAACCCGCCTGTTAGGACTGAGACCAAGGTAATATGGAATCATCCTCCCCATATCTGTAATGATGGGCTTCCGGCCAAAAGCCAAGAGTCCCACCTCAAGGATTGGATCCCCCTGGATTCTGATGACCCAACCCTTGAGAGTAGTTCTGCCAAAAAGGTCCAAACCATCTTTGGGATGGCTGAGATCATCCAATACTCTCATATATAGCTTTGAATGCGAATACCTCCCAACCGTGATCCCTTCTCCCATTCATCTAAGCAGGCAGTAATAACGAATGTGGAAATAACCACGCCATTTAAATAAAATAGAAAAAAAAATAGATAAATAAATAAATGAACAAATAAAATAAATAAATATATATATATATGCATACATCTACATATATATATAACTAAGAAAAATAATAATCATAGAGATAGGACAGCAAGATGAAAGAAAGTTGATAAAATTAGGAGAAGGTCGAAGTAATATTAAGCAGAAGAAAAAGATGAAAGAGAGAAATTTAGATTCGAACTGGGGGAGCAATTTCCTGAAGTTCGAGAGCCCTCTTGCCCGTCACCAAGATTCAGCACGGGAATGAAATGCCGTGCTGAAGCTCAATGACTTCATCAAGGCATTCTCTCATTAAGAGGGAGTGTACACATGAAGTCCTGTGGCCTTACCACTTGTCTGAGTGTGTCTGCCGTCTCCATGCTCAACAAAGTCTGTTCGACAAACTTGTTCAGAGCCAAGAGGTCGATGACTGGTCTCCAGTCACCAGACGCCTTTTTCACAAGAAAGAGTCGACTGAAGAGGCCTGGGGACCCGTCGAGGACCTCCTGGAGAGGGTCTCTCTCTACCATGGTCTGGACTTCAGCCCAAAGGGTCTGACCCTTTGCTGATCCCACCGCAAAGGAATTCACAAGCACTGGATTCTTGTTCAGTGGATGAGCAGGGGGATCGCCTACCCCAGCACTTGCGGCTTCTGCCGCCACCTCTCTGCTGTTTTCCTCCATGGTCGGACTTGGTACCTTTCCGGTCCTTGGCAGGAAAGGACTTTCAAGACACCACCTTTTCTTTCGCTAACGTCTTACTTGTAGAAGGTTTTGGTTGGCTAGTCTTTGGAGGGGCTGGAGGTCTGTAAGGCTGTGATGTTAAGGCCCTAGGAAGGAGGGAGTCCTGGTTGGATTTTCTCCACCTCTACGCAGCCTGCTCAACGTCCTCTTGCTCGAAGAGGAAGGAACCTTCCAGGGAGGAACTCTGGAGCCTAGCAATCTCGGAATTAGGGACCTATTGGTGGAATCTCTCAGCCACCCCATCCCTTCGCTTCAAGATGGTATTGGCCCACAGGTTCACCACCTGGTGGGACAGAACTCTATGGTTCGGATGCTGGACAGGATGTGACAACCTTCTTGACAGGGAAAGAACTAGAAACCTCTACAGGATCCAAGGGCGAAAGGAGTCCTCTCCACGAGAGCTTTTTCCGTCCGAAACTGACTCTTCCCTATGAGAACCTCTTAAGTCGGCGGGTGAGGCATCGGTAGGTAGAGGTGACGATGATTCTACAAAGTAGACCTCTAACCTTGGAACTCTGACTAGAGTCAGTTTGACCCTGGACTAAGGCAATTCGTCAGGTTCTCCTCTCTTCCTCTTCAAGGAAGAAGCGGTCATCGTACATTGTCCTAGGTCCGTCAAAACGGAGGAAGTCACCAGAGAAACCCCATTGGCTTTTGCAGGTTGCAAAGGGAACATAGGTACGAAGGCCTAAGTCACAGCACTAACGAAGGTACTGAACCACGGCTACTTACTCATGGATGCGCTATCAGACAGTTCCCCTGAAGGGATACAGGCCGAAGGGTTCTTCCAAGGAGTCTTCATACCCGATGATGAGGACTTGGGCAACGATGCCGGTTCCTTCCCAAGCGCTGAAAGTTTCGTGATCTTAAACCCCTGAACTGGCCCTCTTCCTCCTTCCCCGGTGGTCGCGTTGTTATGCATTTGCAGGAAGGGGATTGGAGCAATGGTGAACGGTCAATGACCACCTAGCCTTTCTGTGTAGCAACAACCACTGCCTTTGCTGGCTTCAGCTGCCGATCCTTGCTTGGATGAGGATGGATACTCCCCTTTGGGGTCGTATGCTGAGTGAGTGATGCGTTGGTGAACGTAAAGGAATATCCTGGTGAGAACGCTTTGGTAATCGCTGACGCAAAGCCTCCTAACACTGGTGAACCGATGATGATTGTCAAGCAGGAGAGCATTTAAGCATCGACGAGTGCTGCCGCGAAATCGCGGGGTTAATCATTACCACTGAACGAGAGGACGGGCGGTGGGCTGATGATTCACGAATCGCTGGATGAGAAGGTGGAGGAAGGGCCGACGATTCCCGCAAAGGTGATTCACTCACAGTTGGACATTTATGCTTTGACTGTAATTGATGCGTTTGTTACTGAGGAAGAAACGTTCCGGTCAACAGCCAAAAATTGGCTCGTTACAATGGCGATTGACGAGAAGGTGACGGTTTACGAAACATGTAAGAACGCTGAGCAGGCACTTCACACTTGGGAGAACGCTGTTAGGTAGGAGATCAATATAGCGGCAGGTCCCGACAGTGATGAACAAACGATTTCTGAGAAGACGACTTAGAAGGAATTCACGAGCTACAAGCGGTTCACGAGTATTCGGCGATTTACAAGTTGTTGAACGAGTGGGCAGTTCACGAGCCATCGGCAGGGCAGACGGTTCAGGATGGACATGCGATTTACGAGCTGTCGGATGAGTGGGCGATTCACGAGCTGTAGGTCAATGGTGGACCTGACAAGCAAGTGAACATCGAGCAAGTGCCTGAGGAGACGGAGAATGCTGGCGTTGAACTCCTGCTGGAAGCTCCCACGGAGAAATGTGACCCTTGTGAAGACACACATTCTCTGGAGGAGATCCTCAACAATCCCTTGCAAGAGACAAACAAACCGAAGTTCGTTGAGAAGAAATCGAGGTCGAAGAAGAAAGCGAGGGTCGGGAACCAGAAGAGGCAGGCTGAGCAGGTTCTTCTGAAAAGGAAGTCTGCGGAAGCGAAGATGTGAAGAAACGTCTCTTCGCCAAAGGAGCAGGAGATCCCTGAAAGCGAAGAGGATGATGAACACGGTGGGGTCTTCTGCCACCATGATGTCGAATAGCAACCGCTAGATCAGCATGCTGATCATCGGCTGGCCTCCGAAGAGGAGTCTCTATAAGTACCCCTTCACTAGAAAGAGGAACACTCGCAGGAGAAACATGCCTCGGACTTTGCTCCTGCCCCAAAAAAATGTTCGTCACAGGAAGGAGCCCAGACCTCAGCAGCGTGGCAGAAGATGAAGCAGAAGACGCAGCCACAGGATCCACTATAGGGAAGACTGCTCAGCAGGAAGATCTCTGGAAGGAACCCGAAGAGGTGTCTCTTTGGGTGGTCTCTCTTGCAAACGAGAGAGGTGATCACCCGCAAGAGAGACAACAGAGACGATGAAGGGAAGTCCTCCCTCGGAAAGGAGAAACAGCCCACCACCTGGGGAAGAAAACTCTCTCTCAGAAGGGAAAGTAGTCCAAATCCTGGAGGCAGACCAACGGGCAACCCTCTTTGCTTCCCATCAACAAGCAATGTTAAAAGTTGAAGGTCTGCACCAAGCACTACCTAAGGAAACGTACCTGGAGCCAGTTCCTCGAGGATAGCATGTTGATCGGGAGCTGCCATAGGCACATGAGAACAGGAAAGTGATGGCGCAGTGACAGCATATTCCCCAGGAACGAACTGCACTGCTCTTCCACGTCGGCTGTCTTGGCCAAACAAAGAAGAACAGCATCGCAAACTGAGGAAAAATAAAACAAAATACTATAGGTAACAAAAAACTCCCTCGGGAGAAACACAGTCCGCGGACGGGAAAGGTGTACAGTACACCAAGAGAACATACACAAATTAAGGACTGAGCACTCCCTTCCCCGGCCGACATCAACGGAAGAGCAGCAGCATTGTAAAAAGCTGTAAGAAAATGATATTTTCATAATAAAACTAATTTTTTAATATACTTACCCGCTGGATATATAATGGCTAAAGTCCCTGACGCCTCGGCAGGAAATTCAAAATCCACGCGGCTTAGCGCAGATATGCCAGGTGTACCCCAGCGCCCTCGCGGTACTACAGGTAGAACTACAGTATACTCAACTAATTAAGATTTTCCATGCCCCATGGTCTCTAGAGGGGAGGAGGGTGGGTCTAAAACTTATATATGCAGCGGTTAAGTATATTCAAAAATTTATTTTATTATGAAATTATCATTTTTAAATATATATAATGGCTGATTGACACCCATTGGTGGCGGTCAGAGACAGCTGCATAATTGGAAATTCACTTAAGAGTTACATAAACACCTTAAGCGGTCGAGGACCTCCTGGAGAGGGTCTCTCTCTACCATGGTCTGGACTTCAGCCCAAAGGGTCTGACCCTTTGCTGATCCCACCGCAAAGGAATTCACAAGCACTGGATTCTTGTTCAGTGGATGAGCAGGGGGATCGCCTACCCCAGCACTTGCGGCTTCTGCCGCCACCTCTCTGCTGTTTTCCTCCATGGTCGGACTTGGTACCTTTCCGGTCCTTGGCAGGAAAGGACTTTCAAGACACCACCTTTTCTTTCGCTAACGTCTTACTTGTAGAAGGTTTTGGTTGGCTAGTCTTTGGAGGAGCTGGAGGTCTGTAAGGCTGTGATGTTAAGGCCCTGGGAAGGAGGGAGTCCTGGTTGGATTTTCTCCATCTCTACGCAGCCTGCTCAACGTCCTCTTGCTCGAAGAGGAAGGAACCTGCCAGGGAGGAACTCTGGAGCCTAGCAAACTCGGAATTAGGGACCTATAGGTGGAATCTCTCAGCCACCCCATCCCTTCGCTTCAAGATGGTATTGGCCCACAGGTTCACCACCTGGTGGGACAGAACTCTATGGTTCGGATGCTGGACAGGATGTGACAACCTTCTTGACAGGGAAAGAACTAGAAACCTCTACAGGATCCAAGGGCGAAAGGGAGTCCTCTCCACGAGAGCTTTTTCCGTCCGAAACTGACTCTTCCCTATGAGAACCTCTTAAGTCGGCGGGTGAGGCATCGGTAGGTAGAGGTGACGATGATTCTACAAAGTAGACCTCTAACCTTGGAACTCTGACTAGAGTCAGTTTGACCCTGGACGAAGGCAATTCGTCAGGTTCTCCTCTCTTCCTCTTCAAGGAAGAAGCGGTCATCGTACATTGTCCTAGGTCCGTCAAAACGGAGGAAGTCACCAGAGAAACCCCATTGGCTTTTGCAGGTTGCAAAGGGAACATAGGTACGAAGGCCTAAGTCACAGCACTAACGAAGGTACTGAACCACGGCTACTTACTCATGGATGCGCTATCAGACAGTTCCCCTGAAGGGATACAGGCCGAAGGGTTCTTCCAAGGAGTCTTCATTCCCGATGATGAGGACTTGGGCAACGATGCCGGTTCCTTCCCAAGCGCTGAAAGTTTCGTGATCTTAAACCCCTGAACTGGCCCTTTTCCTCCTTCCCCGGTGGTTGCGTTGTTATGCATTTGCAGGAAGGGGATTGGAGCAATGGTGAACGGTCAATGACCACCTAGCCTTTCTGTGAAGCAACAACCACTGCCTTTGCTGGCTTCAGCTGCCGATCCTTGCTTGGATGAGGATGGATACTCCCCTTTGGGGTCGTATGCTGAGTGAGTGATGCGTTGGTGAACGTAAAGGAATATCCTGGTGAGA
This sequence comes from Palaemon carinicauda, assembly GCF_036898095.1. Lineage (NCBI taxonomy): Eukaryota > Metazoa > Arthropoda > Malacostraca > Decapoda > Palaemonidae > Palaemon > Palaemon carinicauda. The sequence continues at coordinate 6,270,419 of NC_090727.1, read as the reverse complement.
ACGCTTTGGTAATCGCTGACGCAAAGCCTCCTAACACTGGTGAACCGATGATGATTGTCAAGCAGGAGAGCATTTAAGCATCGACGAGTGCTGCCGCGAAATCGCGGGGTTAATCATTACCACTGAACGAGAGGACGGGCGGTGGGCTGATGATTCACGAATCGCTGGATGAGAAGGTGGAGGAAGGGCCGACGATTCCCGCAAAGGTGATTCACTCACAGTTGGACATTTATGCTTTGACTGTAATTGATGCGTTTGTTACTGAGGAAGAAACGTTCCGGTCAACAGCCAAAAATTGGCTCGTTACAATGGCGATTGACGAGAAGGTGACGGTTTACGAAACATGTAAGAACGCTGAGCAGGCACTTCACACTTGGGAGAACGCTGTTAGGTAGGAGATCAATATAGCGGCAGGTCCCGACAGTGATGAACAAACGATTTCTGAGAAGACGACTTAGAAGGAATTCACGAGCTACAAGCGGTTCACGAGTATTCGGCGATTTACAAGTTGTTGAACGAGTGGGCAGTTCACGAGCCATCGGCAGGGCAGACGGTTCAGGATGGACATGCGATTTACGAGCTGTCGGATGAGTGGGCGATTCACGAGCTGTAGGTCAATGGTGGACCTGACAAGCAAGTGAACATCGAGCAAGTGCCTGAGGAGACGGAGAATGCTGGCGTTGAACTCCTGCTGGAAGCTCCCACGGAGAAATGTGACCCTTGTGAAGACACACATTCTCTGGAGGAGATCCTCAACAATCCCTTGCAAGAGACAAACAAACCGAAGTTCGTTGAGAAGAAATCGAGGTCGAAGAAGAAAGCGAGGGTCGGGAACCAGAAGAGGCAGGCTGAGCAGGTTCTTCTGAAAAGGAAGTCTGCGGAAGCGAAGATGTGAAGAAACGTCTCTTCGCCAAAGGAGCAGGAGATCCCTGAAAGCGAAGAGGATGATGAACACGGTGGGGTCTTCTGCCACCATGATGTCGAACAGCAACCGCTGGATCAGCATGCTGATCATCGGCTGGCCTCCGAAGAGGAGTCTCTATAAGTACCCCTTCACTAGAAAGAGGAACACTCGCAGGAGAAACATGCCTCGGACTTTGCTCCTGCCCCAAAAAAATGTTCGTCACAGGGAGGAGCCCAGACCTCAGCAGCGTGGCAGAAGATGAAGCAGAAGACGCAGCCACAGGATCCACTATAGGGAAGACTGCTCAGCAGGAAGATCTCTGGAAGGAACCCGAAGAGGTGTCTCTTTGGGTGGTCTCTCTTGCAAACGAGAGAGGTGATCACCCGCAAGAGAGACAACAGAGACGATGAAGGGAAGTCCTCCCTCGGAAGGGAGAAACAGCCCACCACCTGGGGAAGAAAACTCTCTCTCAGAAGGGAAAGTAGTCCAAATCCTGGAGGCAGACCAACGGGCAACCCTCTTTGCTTCCCATCAACAAGCAATGTTAAAGTTGAAGGTCTGCACCAAGCACTACCTGAGGAAACGTACCTGGAGCCAGTTCCTCGAGGATAGCATGTTGATCGGGAGCTGCCATAGGCACATGAGAACAGGAAAGTGATGGCGCAGTGACAGCATATTCCCCAGGAACGAACTGCACTGCTCTTCCACGTCGGCTGTCTTGGCCAAACAAAGAAGAACAGCATCGCAAACTGAGGAAAAATAAAACAAAATACTATAGGTAACAAAAAACTCCCTCGGGAGAAACACAGTCCGCGGACGGGAAAGGTGTACAGTACACCAAGAGAACATACACAAATTAAGGACTGCGCACTCCCTTCCCCGGCCGACATCAACGGGAGTGCAGCAGCATTGTAAAAAGCTGTAAGAAAATGATATTTTCATAATAAAACTAATTTTTTAATATACTTACCCGCTGGATATATAATGGCTAAAGTCCCTGACGCCTCGGCAGGAAATTCAAAATCCACGCGGCTTAGCGCAGATATGCCAGGAGTACCCCAGCGCCCTCGCGGTACTACAGGTAGAACTACAGTATACTCAACTAATTAAGATTTTCCATGCCCCATGGTCTCTAGAGGGGAGGAGGGTGGGTCTAAAACTTATATATGCAGCGGTTAAGTATATTCAAAAATTTATTTTATTATGAAATTATCATTTTTAAATATAAAACTTACCCCCTGGTTATATAATGGCTGATTGACACCCATTGGTGGCGGTCAGAGACAGCTGCATAATTGGAAATTCACTTAAGAGTTACATAAACACCTTAAGCAGTTCTAACCTGATAAGGAAGCTGACAGCAATGCTCTGCCTCATTTTGTCTGCTATCCTCAGGAGATCCAGTGATCCACTCGGGGCTGATGATCTCTAGGAGCTGTCAAACGGTACAATCACCTATAACATGACAGGACCTCAACTAATACCCTTGTTCCGGGCGCTCTCTAGGAACAAAATGACCACCTGACTAGGTCAAAGATTGCGGAAGATTGCTGACCAATCTTCACGTACAATCATAAAAAATATATATAACAGTTCCAAGAGAAGAACAGGGGTACTAGGAATTTAAGGAAATGTAGTGGAGGATGTTTTACCTACTACTGCACTCATTGTTACGAGAGATACCAAAACATAGACGTCTTCATAAAGAGACTGGATACGGTAAAAGTAATGCAAGGCAAGTACAGGATTACCCCTTCACAAGGCTGTATACGCAATGCTTTGCAGAGAACAGTTTAGTTTAAAAGTTACAAAAGTTTCTACAGCTCTAACTTCGTGAGTCTTTACTCTTTCGACATCTTACGATCTGTCACCCAACCATGTGAAAGAACCTTTGTAATTAAAGTCTATACGAGATGATAGAGTGTTTTAGACATAGATAGCGCAGGCTTGTTGACCATGCACCCAAGAGTCATGAATCGACTCTTAACTTCTTTGTTCCTGTCCCGATAAAACTTCATCGTTTTAATCGGGCAAAAAACTCTTCACAGCCCATCAAAAACCAAATTCGAGAGGATAGTGATCCCGAAAGATTTAGGCTATGGATGAGAAGGATGTTTGTTAATGACCAATAATCCAGGTTGCAAGGTACCTATGGCTTAACCATTGTGAAGTCCATGTTCTTGCTAAAAGAGTGAACTTCACTGACTCTCAACTATGGAGACTTTCTGATAGGCCTTAAAAAGAAACCAAGTGTAAAGGCTCGGATCTGTCACTACCGCGAAACTCCAGAAATGAACCCTAATTTTCAGGCTGGCGCATCTTGCCGACGCCTCCAAGTCATCTCAAATGATCCGAGAAGATCTATAAGGTCTCTATTTGATAGATCCAATCTTCTGTGTCTGAAGACAGTTGCCCGCATACTCCTGTACCCTTTGATGGTCGAGGAGGAAAAAATGTGTTTTCTTCTAAGGTCTAAGAAGAAATAGGCCACTTGTGTTAGAGTTACCAAATTTAGAGCCGGCTCTAGCTCTACACCACTCCATAAAACACCCTAATTGGGTTGGAAAACCTTGCGGCAAATGTCCTTTGTACAAGCGATAGCCTAAGCTGTCTCATTCAAACAACCCTCTAGATCTTAGGGGTTTTCCGAAATACTGGAGGCAGCTAGACCTAAAGCTTGATGGTTTAAAATAAAGCGTTTGTGATCCTGACACGGGGAAAAAGACTAATGACATGCTTCCAGCATGCACCCAGCATGGTCCCAGCATGAGTCCAGTATGGTTCCAGCATGCTGCCTACACTCAACATGTTGTGAGAGAGAATCAGGATCTAGAACCGCCTCCCAAAACGCGTCCATATCGGTCGCAAGAAACCGATATTAAAGCTAGGCTTGTTGAAAAGAAGCATCAACAACGTGAACCTAATGCTGCGAGGTTAAGACCTGATTGTGTGTAATCAGTGAGTGTTCAACAAACTTAAAGCCAGAGCTTGACACGAGGGAGCTTTAGCTGCGAGGCCAGAGACCTTTTAAGGTATAAATACGTGATCACAGATCAAATAAAACAAATATGCGAAGGCCAAAACTCAAAAACGTAAATACATCACCAAACAACGTCCAAACAGAGAAAGAAAACGAGAGAGAATTTCCAATAGAATAGCCAGCTATGGCCGACAGGAAAAATCTGAATTAGTTGAGTATAGTTCTACCTGTAGTACCGCGAGGGCGCTGGGGTACACCTGGCATATCTGCGCGAGATTTTGAATTTCCTGCCGAGCCGTCAGGGACTTTAGCCATTATATAACCAGCGGGTAAGTTTTATAATTAAAAATGGTATTTTCATTATAAAATAAATTTTTTAACATACTTACCCGGTAGTTATATATATAGCTTACGTCCCTGACGTCACGGCAGAAAATTCAAAACTCGTGCCAATCACCGATTGCATAGCCAGGTGTACCACCCCTGCGCCCTAGCGAGGTACCCAGGAACCATTCCAGGAACCCTCATATATTCCATGCCTCTAGTCTCTTAGAGGGGAGGAGGGTGGGAATTTAATTATATAAAACTACCGGTAAGTATGTTCAAAAATTTATTTTATAATAAAAATACCATTTTTAAACATAAGACTTACCCGGTAGTTATATATATATAGCTGATTAACACCTTTGGTGGAGGGTTAGAGACAGCTAGTATATCTGGAATTCTGCTTAAGAGATAATTAAAATAAACTTAAGGGTTCGTACCTGATAAGGAAGCTGACTTCAATGATCCTCTGCCTCATTATGTCTGCTAGCCTTATGAGATCCAGCGATCCTCCCAGGGGGCTGAAGATCTCTTAGGGACTGTCAAACCGGTGTATATACCTCATTGTGACAGAACCTCCTCCAATATCCAATTCCGGGCGCTCTTCAAGGAATAAAATAGACCACCTGACTAAAATCAATGATTGTGGAAGACTGACAGTCTCCACAAACAACCATAAAAACAAATATAAGTTCCAAGAGAAGAAAAGGTTAATGGGATTAGGGGAACGTAGTGGTGGATCCTTCACCCACTACTGCACTCGCTGCTACGAATGAACCCAGAGTGTAGCAGTCCTCGTAACGAGTCTGAACACTTTTCAAATAATGTGAAGCGAACACAGATTTGCTCCTCCAAAAGGTTGTGTCCATTATGCTTTGCAATGATCTATTCTGTCTGAATGCTGCTGACATTGCTACGGCTATGTCTTTGTGAGTCTTAACCTTTAGAAGCTCAAGGTCTGATTCATTACAATGTGCATGAGCTTCTTTAATCAAGAGCCTGATAAAAAATGACAAGGCATTTTTTGACATCTGCAACGTGGGCTTTTTGACTGAGCACCATAGAGCTTCCGAATTGCCTCATAAGTCTTTTGTTCTGTCCAGGTAGAACCTCAGAGCTCTTACTGGGCATAGGACTAACTCTTCGCCAACTAAATCCAAAAGATTCGGAATTTCAAAGGCTTTGGGCCAAGGTTGAGAAGGGCGTTCATTTTTGGCTAGAAAGCCTAACTGTAAGGAACAGACAGCCTTACCATCTCGAAAACCAGCGTTCTTGCTAAACGCATGGATTTCACTAACTCTTTTGACTGTTGCAAGGCTAACCAAAAACAGTCTTCATAGTAAGGTTCTTCAAGGAAACTGAACCTAAAGGCTCAAATCTGTCACTCATAAGAAATTTTAAAACAATAGCCAGATTCCAGGTTGGTGAATCTTGGTGTCGTTGCTTTGTAGTATCAAAGAATTTAAGAAGTTCTTGCAGATCCTTATTGTTAGAAAGGTCTAGGTTTCTGTGTCTGAATACAGTCACTAACATACTCCTGTATCCCTTAATAGTCGAGGAGGAAAAGTTGCGCTTCCTTCGAAGGTGGAGCAGGAAGTCCGCAATTTGAGCTACAGAGGTACTGGATGAGGAAAGAGAGTTGACTCTACACCACTCTCTAAAAACCTCCCACTTGGATTGATAAACCTTGATAGTTGATGTTCTTCTTTCTCTTGCCATGGCTTGAGCTGCCTCCTTCGAAAAGCCTCTGGCTCTAGTTTGTCTTTCGATAGTCTAAAGGCAGTCAGCTGAAGAACGCGGAGGTTTTGATGGAATCTTTCCAAGTGAGGTTGTTTGAGTAAATCTACTCTTAATGGAAGGCTTCTTGAAGTGTCTATCATCCATTCCAGTACCTCTGTAAATCATTCTCTTGACGTCCAAAAGGGGGCCACTAGTGTCATTCTGGTTCCTTTGGTTGCTACGAACTTCTGTATCACTTTGTACAGGATCTCGAATGGTGGAAAAGCGTACATGTCTAGATTGGTCCAATCCAACAGAAACGTGTCTATGTCGACTGCCTCTAGATCCAGTACTGGAGAGCAATACGCCTCTAGCCTCTTTGTTTTTGATGTTGCGAAGAGGTCTATGCATGGTCGACCCCAAAGTCACCACAGACTCTTGCATACTTGTAGATGGACCGTCCACTCTGTCGGTAGGATCTGACCTCTTCTGCTGAGGCTGTCTGCCCATAAGTTCTTCTCTCCTTGGATGGACCTCGTCATTAGGACCACATTCCTCTCCTTTGCCCACTAAAGGAGATTCTTCGGAGTTTCGTACAGATATATCGAGTGAGTTCCCCCTTGTTTGGCAATGTAAGCTAATGCCGTCGTGTTGTCGGCATTGACTTGTACCACTTTGTTGATAACTCACCCTTCGAAACTTTTGAGGGCTAAGAAGACTGCCAATAATTCCTTGAGATTGATATGGAAGTCCTTCTGAGTCTCTGACCACAGCCCCGAAACTTCCAACTTGTTCAGAGTTGCTCCCCACCCCGAGTCTGAGGCATCGGAACATAACACAAGGTCTGAGATAAGTCGAGACCTTCTTGGAATTTGTTCGGTTCGTCCCACCACCGAAGGCAGTCTTTGATGGAGTCCGTAATTGGAATGCTCATAGTCTCTAGGTCCTTCTCCTTGTTCCAACAGTGATTGAGGTGGAATTGGAGGGGCCGAAGGTTTAGTCTTCCTAGGGGAACAGATTTTTCTAAGGAGAAGAGGGTTCCTACTACTCATCCACTTCCTCGCTGAACACATGTTTTTCCTTAGAAAAGATCGGAGTTTCAAACTGGCTTGCTCTATCCTTAAAGGAGACGGAAAAGCCCGCAAAATCCGACTCCGAATCGTCATTCCCAAATAAAGAATCTCTTGTGATGGAATCAAGAGAGACTTTTCCTTGTTGACAAGGAGACCCAGTACTTTCATAAGGCTCAAAGTTGTCTGGAGATCCTTCAGGCAGTGATCGTAAGAGTGAGCTCTGAGAAGCCAATCGTCGAGATACAGGGAGGCTCTGATGCCCCTTGAGTGGAGGATCTTTGCTACGTTGAGCATGAGTTTCGTAAATAATTGCGAGGCTGTGCTGAAGCCGAAACATAGGGCTCGAAATTGAAAAACTTCGCCCTTGAATACGAATCTCAGATAAGGCCTGAAGCTCGGATGAATTGGGATGTGAAAATAGGCGTCCTGGAGGTCCAAAGACACCATCCAGTCGCCTTTCCTTACTGCAGCAAGAACTGATTTTGAAGTCTCCATTGAGAACTTCGTCTTCTGGATGAACTTGTTCAATGCACTGAAATCCAGGACTGGACGCCATCCCCCGAGTTCTTGGGTACCAGGAACAGGCGGTTGTAAAAGCCTGGGTAACATATGTCCTGTACTCTTTCTATGGCCCCCTGCTCCAACATGAGACACTTGAATAAATAATGCTTGTCTCTTTGCCTCCTCTCTGTATCTGGGAAAGAGATCCACTGGAGCTAAGACCAAAGGAGGATTCCCTAGAAAGGGGATCTTGTAACCCTCCTTCAAGATCTGTATAGACCATTGGTCTGCTCCTCTCTTCTCCCACGCTTGCCAGTAGTTAAGTAGTCTAGCTCCTACTGCATGAAGGCGAAAGCAGTCAGACTCTGCTTCGCCCTGATTTGAAGCCTCTCCTCTTATTTCTTCTTGCATCGGGTCTGGAGCTACCCCTGCTGGAAGATCTCCCTCGAAAGGGCTGGGAGAACTTACTAAAAGATGTTTCTTCCTTAGTTTTGCGGCTGGAAAAAGAAGGTGGTAGTACCTTTCTGGCTGTCTTAGAGACCAGGTCTTGAGTAGCCTTTTGGGTTAAAGCAGATGATATTTCCTTTATGAGCTCTTGTGGGAACAGCAAGGGAGAAAGAGGCGCATATAACAGCTCGGATTTCTGGAAGGGAGTAACCCCAAGAGACAGAAATGAGCACAACTGAACCCTTTTCTTGAGAATGCCTGCAGAAAAGAGTGCTGACAATTCATTGGATCTGTCCCGCAAAGCCTTATCCATACAGGACATTAAGTGGACTAAGGTAGAGGTATCCCCCTCTTTAAAAGCAGCAACTTTTTTGCCCAAGGCTCCTAACATCCAGTCCAGGAAGTTAAAAACTTCGAAGGCTCTAAATATGCCCTTAAGCAGATGATCCAGCTCCGAGGTAGACCAGAAGATCTTGGTTTTCCTCATGGCCGACCGTCGAGGAGCATCTACAAGACTTGAGAAATCTCCCTGGGCAGAGGCAGGTATCCCCAAGCCGAGAACTTCTCCTGTCTCGTACCAGATACTAGACCTAGATGCTAGTCTAGCTGGAGGAAATGTGAAAGCCGCTTTCCCTAGGTCTTTCTTGGACTGCATCCAATCACCCATCAGTCTTAGAGCCCTCTTAGACGACCGTGACAAGACCATCTTGGTAAACGAGACTTCTTTGAAGCCTTCCCAAGAGAAATTCGGAAGGTGGAGAACGGGGAGCAACTGGTACAAAAAGTCTGAGAACTCCTCAGTGAAAACTTTCATAAGTTTTTTCAGGGTCTTCATCTTCTGAAACTTCCTCAAACTCAACAGGAGAAAGCTGACCTTCAATGTCCTTCTCTGGTAAAGCTCCAATGGGAGCAACAGTGTTGAGAACCGTATCCTTCCAATGAAGATCCTGAGTTCCGACAGCAACAGAAACTGGATCATCATGTATATCATCAAGCGGAAGTGTCGCTTGCCGCTCATCCAAACGCTCATGATCGGAACTAATGTGTTCCTGAAAATGATCTGAGTTAGAATCAGCGTTATCCTGAAGAGCGTATACCTAATTGTCATAATCAAGACTCGCTTCTAAAGCACCAGTGACAAGTGAAGAAGTAGGTCGCTCAGGGTCGCGTTCTGAAAAACGCTTGACGCTTCCTGACAAGTGCTCAGCGCCACATACCGCTTGCCGTTCGACGGCCTGTTTGGCTACTTGTCACCCGGTGACACGTCCTGGAGGACGTTTACTATAGTGTCTTGAAGAGCGGTAGGCGTCCTGAGAACTAGAACGTTCGACAGCTTGTTTAGCAGGACGTTCGACGTCTTTCTTTGTAGGACGTTTGCGCTCACATTCTGAATGCAGTTCATCTTTTTTGCGCCTAAGAGGGCGTTTGGCACCTCGGAGTAAAGAGCGATCAACATTAGGGCTGCCAACTACGTTCTTAGCTGATCGCTCAGGACCGCGTCCTAAAGAACGTTTAATGCTATAGTTAGCAGGAAGCTCGGCGCCTCGAATAGGAGGACGTTCGAGATCCTGAATCACCGCACGCTTAACTTTACGTTCGGGAACAAGTCCTACTGGACGTTTCACATCGTGTTGAGCAGACCGCTTGCCGTCTCGAGCCTGACAATAACTGTCACGTGTGCCAGCTTAAGGCTTGTCGGTACGTTGGTAATTATGCATGAAAGAAGAGAGCCTGTGTTGCATCTCTTGTAGCATCTTAAAGTTAGGATCTATACGTTGTGATATTGGTGACGACACCACAACATCCTCCTCATCGCTCAGGCATTCAGAGCGTCTGGATGGTGAAAACCAGTCCGACGGCTGCGGGGGAGCATAAATCGAGGTTAAGCCTGGTCCTGACAACTGCTTAGCAGGATCCTTGGTAGAGTCCAACGTCCTAGCAGGACGTTTAGTAGGAGAACTCTCAAACGACTCTAAACTATCCCAATGGCTACAGCCAGGCCACGAAGTGCTAGTAGGACGTTGGTTGACCTTATCAAAGGTCCTCTTAGGAGATCTGGAGGCTAGTCGCCAGCCTCTTTTAGGTATTGCGTCATCCGAAGACAACTAAAGCAACTTAACCTCACCTTTCCAATGGTGAGGGCGAACGTCCTGGGAAACGTCAACAGGTACATTCAAGGGGACGTCTGCTCGTGTTTTAAAGCCTCTCGTCTCCTTATGCCGTTCGACATTCCTTCTCCCAGGGGTTGGCGAGCTTGGAAGAGGTCTAGGACTAGGAGAATGACAGACGCAAGCAGGCGCACCCTCCACAACACTTAACTTCACTGCACTTTTTGCACTTACACCCTTTAACTGCTTAACGTCGGACATAAGCTGTATTCTGTCCGCCGCAAGCAATTCCACTTTAGCGCCCAGCGCTTGAATTGCTATCAACATGTCCTTAAGCGTAGGCTCATTAGCAGTTACAGTAGCGGGATCAGGATCTACCACTACAGGGGAAGGAATAGGGTCAGTGACATGGGAAGAGGAAAAGTCTTTTGAAGAACGAGAAGAACTTCTTAATCTATCCCTTTTTAGTTTACGCCTATGGCGATCAAACTCAATCCATTCATGCTCTGACAAAAGAACACACTCATCACAACGATCACCCAAATCACAATCTTTACCTCTGCAATTAACGCAGAGAGAATGGGGATCAAGAGAAGCTTTAGCCATTCGGGTCTTACACCCACTCACACACATCCTAAAAGTAATGGGGGGGGGTGGCCATTATGAAAATTTTAGAGAGAAATCAATAACAAGCAAGGGTCAAAATTTCCTAAATCCAATCGTATTAAAGAATATCCAATGCCAAAATCAAACAAGCGGGAGTCAACAACCAAAGTTTTGTACTTCACCAAATCAAATCAATAAATTAACGAGCAGAATATCCCCGTGTCGCCGCTAGCGACGGCAGGGAATATATGAGGGTTCCTGGAATGGTTCCTAGGTACCTCGCTAGGGCGCAGGGATGGTACACCTGGCTATCCAATCGGCGATTGACGCGAGTTTTGAATTTTCTACCGTGACGTCAGGGACGTAAGCTATATATATATAACTACCGGGTAAGTCTTATGTTTAAAACATAATGTACGTAAGATCCTCTTTATTTTTATGATTAAAATTTCTATGTAATAGGTTTATCACAATGGTTTACATATGTTATCTTTATAAAGTTGTCATGTATAATTGTTTTTCATTACAGCATTGTGCAGGGAGGGAAACAGAGCAAAGGCAGGGTGCCCGATTTAAAAACGTCAGGCCGTGAGCAGCACTGAAAAACTGTGAATACATGAACATTTATCTCATTGGTACTGTTAAAAACAGACCCCGCAAATAACGAGGGTCAACTGAACTGTTCATAGGTTCATGAATTGGCATGTGAATGCTAGATACATTTATCAGGTTTGTCCTTAATAGGCAAATGCGTACGAGCCAGAGCTTGTTTGCATACAGGAGAACGTGATCAGGATGGATATTGCGTTTGTGCCAATGATTGTGCTGCTGATCATGTGTGTCGAGTGTTGTTCAAGCATTGGCAATCCTAAGCAAGGAGACAATCGAGTTGTATTAGAATATTTAACCTTTGCAGGAGATTGTTTCTTCTCAGCTGATTGTGGCACTGATGGATTACGCAGGGATGACTATAATTGTGGAGCGCATTGTGCCAACGACTCCGTTTATGAGGACACTTGTGAGCGACAAGATTTGTGACGAGATCAAGTCTGGAATGATGATCATGGACCTCGACTTCTAATGTCTCAGTGATCATGATCATGACTTGTGGTCAGACAGTTTCCTTTTAAGAGCATTTTCAACTCATGGAAGAATATGAGCTTCTACAGGTGAAGTTGGCAAACGTAAACCAAATGGGGAAGAGACTTCTTCACGCGTGAGCATGGGGAAGGTGTTAGTTGTTTGTGTGAGCCAGGAGCATGATCGTGAGCGTAGAGGTCTTCAGGGTAGTTCTAGACGATCGTGTTTGACTGGGAATTCGTGCACATGGCAATGGAGTCAGCAAAGCTTCTGGGGAACATCCCTAAGCAGGAGATGGACTAGAGCATAGCTCTACATCCTGAGCAGTAGAGCTCTTGCTTATTTTCGAACAATATTTGACACGAGGCAAGGGCATGCGCCCTAGAACCTGGGACCTCAACACTTCTCCTGTGGTGGCCAGTGTGTTAACGTCCCTGACTGCCGAACGCCAGACTGGGGTTCGAGTCCCGCTCAAACTTATTAGTTTCTTTTGTTGCTGCAAACTCACCTTGTGAGCTAAGGATGGGGGGTTTGGGGGAGCCTATAAGTCTATCTATTGAGTCATCAGCAACCATTTCCTGGCCTTCCTTGGTCCTAGCTTGAGTGGAGAGGGGGCTTGGGCACTGATCATATGTATATATGGTCAGTCTCTAGGCCATTGCCCTGCTTGATAGGGCAATGTCACTGTCCTGCTTGATAGGGCAATGTCACTGTCCCTTGCCTTTGCCACTCATGAGCAGAAATAAGAGTAAATAAAAGTGTTTAGGTAAAGAACTAGTCCTACCACAAAACCACGCAGAGGAACCTGGAAAAGACAAGAGGCTCCTCCAGGTTGGTTGTCCTGTGCCTCTGAGAACTCCTCCTCTTTCTGATGGCAGGCAACTCCTTAGCAAGAGAAGGTGGCGCTGGAACAGACAAAACTGGGGATGGGGAGGGAGCAAAGTTCTTCTTTACAGTCAAGGGTTTTCTGGCTGCACTCGGGCTCTCTGCTATAAGCGACGGGGGATCGTCTGCAGCAGCAGGTAAGAACAGATCCTGCGATATCACAACACAATCTCCTCAGTAGGAAAGGGGAGAGTGGCAACAGGGAGAGAAGATTTCCAGGATCTAGTGATTGGAAGGCACTAAAGGAGTTTCATTGCCTGCGAGACACCAATGACACCAGATCTAAGTCCTTACAAGAGTTGTCAGCAATTATGGTGGCAAGGGTTATTGACTTTGCTAGAGGAATGCAATGCTCCTGCCTTGCTCAAGAAACTTCCAGTGGCTCCCTTTTTCTTACTTGCTCAGCCTTGAAGGGAGAAGAACATGCATCAGACTTTAAATCCATTGCAGGGATGAAGGAGCTCTGAAGATTCTCTTTTCAACTTCCTCCTCTTTGCATACTCAGTCTACTGCACAGGAGGTCATCCCCAACACACAGAAAATGTTATTTTCATTAGTAAAATAAATTTTTGAATATACTTACCCGATAATCATGTAGCTGTCAACTCCGTTGCCCGACAGAATTCTACGGAAGGGATACGCCAGCGATCGCTATACAAAAGGGGGGTGTACTCACAAGCGCCACCTGTGGCCAGGTACTGCAGTACTTCTTGTTGACACCACTTCAATTTTTCCTCGGTCCACTGGTTCTATGGGGAGGAAGGGTGGGTCAATTAAATCATGATTATCGGGTAAGTATATTCAAAAATTTATTTTACTAATGAAAATAACATTTTTCAATATTAAACTTACCCGATAATCATGTAGCTGATTCACACCCAGGGAGGTGGGTGAAAACCAGTGTACATGTATATCAAGAAGCTAAGTATCCCGTATTTCATATTATCAGTTATTCAAAATAACAATGAAATTACAAGTACCTGGTAAGGAAGTCGACTTGAGCCATTACTCTGCCTTAAATAAGTTCGTCTTCCTTACTGAGCGCAGCGTTCCTCTTAGGAGGCTGAACAACTCTAAGGTGCTGAAGTATCAAGGGCTGCAACCCATACTAAAGGACCTCATCACAACCTTTAACCTCGGCGCTTCTCAAGAAAGAATTGACCACCCGCCAAATCAACAAGGATGTGGAAGGCTTCTTAGCCGACCGTACAACCCATAAAAAGTATTCAAGAGAAAGGTTAAAAGGTTATGGGATTATGGGAATGTAGTGGCTGAGCCCTCGCCTACTACTGCATTCGTTGCTACGAATGGTCCCAGGGTGTAGCAGTACTCGTAAAGAGACTGGACATCTTTGAGATAGAATGATGCGAACACTGACTTGCTTCTCCAATAGGTTGCATCCATAACACTCTGCAGAGAATGGTTCTGTTTGAAGGCCACTGAAGTAGCCACAGCTCCCACTTCATGTGTCCTTACCTTCAGCAAAGCAAGGTCTTCTTCCTTCAGATGAGAATGTGCTTCCCTAATCAGAAGCCTGAATAGTAAGAAACTGAGTTCTTAGAACTTGGGAAAGAAGGTTTCTTGATAGCACACCATAAGGCTTCTGATTGTCCTCGTAAAGGTTAAGACCTTTTTAGATAGTACCTAAGAGCTCTAACTGGGCAAAGTACTCTCTCCAGTTCATTCCCCACCAAGTTGGACAGGCTTGGGATCTCGAACGACTTAGGCCAAGGACGTGAAGGAAGCTCGTTTAGCAAAAACCGAGCTGCAAGGAACATGTAGCCGTTTCAGATGTGAAAACAATGATCCTGCTGAAGGCGTGGATCTCACTTACTCTTTTAGCTGTTGTCAAGCACACGAGGAAAAGAGTTTTTAATGTGAGGTCCTAAAAAGAGGCTGATTGGAGAGGTTCAAATCTTGATGACATAAGGAACCTTAGGACCACGTCTAGATTCCAGCCTGGAGTGGACAACCGACGTTCCTTTGAGGTCTCAAAAGACCTAGGGAGGTCCTGTAGATCTTTGTTGGTGGAAAGATCCAAGCCTCTGTGGCGGAAAACCGCTGCCAACATACTTCTGTAACCCTTGATCGTAGGAGCTGAAAGGGATCTTACTTTCCTTAGATGTAACAGGAAGTCAGCAATCTGGGTTACAGTGGTACTGGTTGAGGAAACTGCATTGGTCTTGTACCAGCTACGGAAGACTTCCCCTTGAGACTGATAGATTCTGAGAGTGGATGTTCTCCTTGCTCTGGCAAACGCTCTGGCTGCCTCCTTCGAAAAGCCCCTAGCTCTTGAGAGTCTTTCGAAAGTCTGAAGGCAGTCAGACGAAGAGCGTGGAGGTTTGGGTGTACCTTCTTTACGTGAGGTTGACGTAGAAGGTTCACTCCTAGAGGAAGAGTCCTGGGAATGTCGACCAGCCATTGCAGTACCTCTATGAACCATTCTCTCGCGGGCCAGAGCGGAGCCAATCCACGTCAGCCGTGTCCCTTTGCGAGAGGAGAACTTCTGAAGTACCCTGTTGACAATCTTGAACGGCGGGAATGCATACAGGTCGAGATGGGACCAATCCAGCAGAAAAGCATCCACGTGAACTGCTGCTGGGTCTGGAATCGGAGAACAATACAACAGGAGTCTCTAGGTTATCGAGGTAGCGAACAGATCTATGGTTGGCTGACCCCACAGGGCCCAAAGTCTGCTGCAAACACTCTTGTGAAGGGTCCACTCTGTGGGGATGACCTGACCCTTCCGGCTGAGGCGATCTGCCATGACATTCATACCGCCCTGAATGAACCTCGTTACCAGCGTGAGCTTTCGATCTTTGAACCAGATGAGGAGGTCCCTTGCGATCTAGAACAACTTCCACGAAAGAGTCCCTCCCTGCTTGAAGATGTAAGCCAGGGCTGTGGTGTTGTCAGAGTCTACCTCCACCACCTTGTTAAGCTGGAGGGACTTGAAGTTTATCAAGGCCAGAAGAACCGCCAACAACTCCTTGCAATTGATGTGAAGTGTCCTTTGCTCCTGATTCCATGTTCCCGAGCATTCCTGTCCGTCCAAAGTCGCACCCCAGCCCGTGTCTGATGCGTCCGAGAGGAGACGGCGGTCGGGTTTCTGAACAGCCAAATGTAGACTTCCTTGAGAAGAAAGCTGTTCTTACACCACGCGAGAGAAGACCTCCTCTCTTCGGAAACAGGAACTGAGACCGTCTCTAGCGTCATGTCCTTTATCCAGTGAGCAGCTAGATGATACTGAAGGGGGGGGAGGTGGAGTCTCCCTAACACGATGAACAGGGCCAGCGATGAAAGTGTCCCTGTTAGACTCATCCACTACCTGACTGAGCATCGGTTCCTTCTCAGCATGCTCTGGATGCATTCTAGGGCTTGGAAAATCCTTGGGGCCGACGGAAAAGCCCGAAAAGCTCGACTCTGAAGATCCATACCCAGGTAGACAATGGTCTGGGATGGGACGAGCTGAGACTCCTCAAAATTGACCAGGAGGCCCAGCTCCTTGGTCAGATCCATAGTCCATCTGAGAATCTCCAGACAGCGACGACTTGTGGGAGCTCTTAAAAGCCCGTCGTCTGACGGAGCCGGACACAAGATCATGGTACTGCTGCACAGTCTGTGAACTGTCAACCATGGGGAAGCGAGGAAGTACAGTGACAACCCGAAGCTGTCTAGACTGTCTGGGTCGTATAGACAACTCCTTATCGGGTTGCTGAGGTTGCCGCACTGCGTCACAACAAGTCACTTCTGCTGGTTGTTGAACGTCTTCCCAGTGACACACTGACTCCGTAAACAAAAAATCCTCTAACAAGGACTAAGCTTGGACTGCATGTCTTGCAACACAGCTCAAGGTCTATGGGAGCAGGTGTGGTAACAGACGGGGTTAGCGACTGAAATGGAACCATTACCTTCCCTGGAAGCATGTTATGCTTAAATAAAAGTCCATAGGAGGCTACGCAGCTAAAGGCTCCTCTCCAAATGACAGAGTCCTCAAGGGAATATCAGAAGGAGGGAGAAAAGCACTTTCTCATCTACAGGGACCATATCCGAGAAAAGCTAAGTTCTCTCAGTGAGGGTTTCACTGGTGCAAAAGCAGCAGACTAGAAGGCAACGTTATGAAACTGCTTGACAGTCTAGTGAGTTGGCAACAACCAAAGATGTGTGACTGAGAAGCATGCGGTAAGGTATGCAGAGCATGCTGTATGTAGAGCATGCTGTATGCAGAGCATGCTGTATGTAGAGCATGCTGTAAGAGAAGCAGAGCATGTTGCATGGCGTGTAACATTTCTCAGAAATTCCATGACCAGTGCTAGATTGAGTAATATCGCATTACTGTCCATTGAAAGTGCACGTGCCGAGGGAATTGATTTAGACTGTTTTGTTGATGAATTTGATAGCCGGCATGATAATCGTAGAATTAAGCTGCACTAAATATACGATCTATAATCTACTTCACCTCAGGACAGGGAAACTCGCCCTGTTGGCAACACTGCATTACTTCATGCATGCTTGCATGGGGTTTAAATATCAACATAATATTTACATTACATTCATAACTCATGATTCATTTTTGTTTTGAAGATATTTTGCCATATTTGCGATTTGTTAAAAATATATTGCAAGGAATACATATATATTTTTTATTTAAGTAATACGAATAACCTCCATTATCATAATGTTTGTGTAGGCATACATGTATATGATTACAAATGCAAGTTATGAAAGTAATGAGGTGTTATTATTGTCATTTGTTATTTCAAAGTTGAATGGGAAGAGGCTCAAGTTGAGGAGAAAGTGGCAGATGCATGCGTTGAGGTGGCTGACTCATAGCATGAGGTTCCTGCCTCAAGAGTTGCGCTTGCCTCAAGGGTTGAGGTGGCTGCGCAGAAAGAGGCTCTTGACTCACGAGTTGAGGTTCTTGAGGTGTGAGCTGCGAGAGTTGAGGAAGCGGCTGCGCAGAACGCAGTTCCTGTCTCACGAGTTGAGGTTCCTGAGGAGCTAGCCTCAAGAGTTGAGGCTCTCGCCTTGAGGAAAGTTGAGGTAGCAGCTGCGAGAGCTGAGGTGGCTGCCTCAAGGATGGTAGAGGTTGTCGTACCTCAACAGGTTGTAGCCTCAAAGATGGTCTAACTGCAAGAAAATCTTGCCTCAAGGCATAAGACTCCTGCTCCCATTGTTGAGGTTGCCTTAAGGAAGGTTAAGGTTGCTGCACAACGCTGGTAACTGGCAACTCCGAACGCGGTAAGGTAGCTTGAGGAACCTCAACTTCGTACGCCTGGCAGACTGGACTGCGGTGAGGCGGAGCGCTCGCAGGAGGAGGTGTAACCTTCTCAGCCTGAAACTCACGCATTAAGACCGCAAGCTGCGACTGCATGGACTGCAGCAAAGTCATCTTGGGATCAACAGACGATAAGGTCTGTTAAGGCAAAGCCTTAACAGAAGATGAGGTCTGTTGAGGCATCGCCTTACCTCTCTTAGGAGGTGTGCAGTCACCTGATGACTGCGAAGAGTCAGAGCTAACCCAATGACTGCATCCGGGTTGTTGAACTCTTAGAGGTCTGGACTTTACGTTTAAGAGGTCTTGAGACCTGAGTCCAGCGTTTTCTCCCCAAAATTTCTTCTGCAGACGAGCAAAATAAGGGCTCAATCGTCTGCGGGTGGGAGTGACGGTCTCTGTAAGACACGCCCGCAACCACCGAGGATACTTCTGTGCGCCGATCAAGGCCTGCCGAACCCTTTTGCCCTTCGACATTGCTTCTCCCCTGGGCTTGGGAGCTTGCAAGAGGTCCCGGACTGGGAGGACGACTGGCACGCACAGAAGTACCCTCACGCACAACACTGACACACTTTGCGCTAATCACTTATCACTTTTGATTTTCTGTTTGCACTTATTTCACTGAACTCGAAACTTTAAGTGGTTTGTACCTGAAACACGCAATTCTATCCTTCCTTAAAAGTTAGTAATTGCGAAAACAGAATTACAATGTAACAGAAAAATCTAATGAAAGATAAATAATTCAGTGGTTGGAAAGAGACTAAACACTAGATCAAATAAACTACGTTTAAAATCTCACACCGCATAAAGCTTGAGAACAAGAATAAAACTCTAGAAACGTTTACCTTCTTCCCCTAAAGAGACTAGGGATAAGAGCAAAAACGATAACAACGTTACTCGCTTGAACGAAACGTTTATCCAGCTCTCTCTCTCTCTCTCTCTTGACTTAGAACCTGAGAGAAGAGCCCAATCATATATATCGTTAAAACATATTATTGTTAAAGGAAAAAAACTGAAATATTTCCCAAATAAAAAGTTCCTTTATTAGAATTAAAACCATTAAGCTAAGAAAGAATGAACAAAACGCTAGAAACGGTTACTCTTACTGCAACGTGACACCGTGAAAATTCTCTCTCTATCGTAACGATAGAGCGCAAGTTGAACGTTCTGAACATCAACAACTGCAGAGACAAAACAAAACGTTAGTTCAACTTTGAAAACAGTACGAGACTATCAAAGAAATTCTTTCAAAAACATTAAAATAGCATAATATGTTAACAGGTAAAACCGAAATGACGGGCTCAATGTTAATTAACTTCGGTACCAAGAAAAGACCGCCTACTATTAGGAAAGGTCGAAAATAAACAAATATAAAAATTAATTTTAATAAGTTTATAATAAAAGGAAGTTAATCAAAGAGGCCTATAAAAGGCGGAGAGATAAAAAAAAAATAAATCTATAACTTTTGTTAAGCAAAATTAAGAAAGAGAGTCTATACTCTCTTAGACACCAACACTTCCGTCTAAGGGAAGGGTCGGCCATTTAAAGGTGAAAGAGAGTTCATACTCTCTTCGTCACCATAATTAATCAAATTAATTCCAAAAGCTAGCTAAGCTAATAATAAAACTTCCTGAATAGCGAAAGCTGAAATCTTAGAGCAATACTTCACCAAAAACCGTGAACAAGACTCCAAAATTATAAGCGTATCCATGAACGTCTTGCCGGAAGCACGACAGAGGAAAAATTGAAGTGGTGTCAACAAGAAGTACTGCAGTACCTGGCCACAGGTGGCGCTTGTGAGTACACCCCCCTTTTGTATAGCGATCGCTGGCGTATCCCTTCCGTAGAATTCTGTCGGGCAACGGAGTTGACAGCTACATGATTATCGGGTAAGTTTAATATTGAAAAAGGGGGAATCCTGGAAAAAGTCATGTCCACTGCATATAACTGCACGTCTTCCCTAGGAGATGATATCAACCGCAAGCACATCCCGAACAATCTTGAAAAAAATAGCAAAAAACTGTATATCAAGCCAAACTAGGACACCAGGAAGTATGTTTGCACAGAACAGCAGCCTAAGTCAAAGTGAAGGTAGCACTACCAGTTGGGTGGTTGGGGCATACCCCACACCTGGAACCAGCTATGTTTACAGTATCTTATTAAAATTATCAACGGCTGTTTGAGCTTCGCTGAAGCCATACTCCTATTAATGGACAAAGACCTACATATATTACATAGGAACAAATACAGTATGGACAAACAGCATTCCATAATTTGGGCCTGGAGTTTTTTAGATTTACCTACCAAAGAAGCTAATTTAGAAAACAAAAATCAAATATCAGAATTAATCTAATGCCAATGGTAACTTAGTAAGAGAGTGAAGTAAATATGTGTTACTAATAATTATATACACTGGCTAAACCAAACTATAACTGAATTTAATTTAACTTAAAAGCCAAAATTAAAATTATGTCTTTACCTTTTCCATGGGCGAAGATTGGAAAGATAATTTCTACCAAAGAAACAAGGAGTTAGAATCACAACCAAGACCAAGTTCTGTTAGGACAAAGACAGAATAGGTAAATAACATTGAAAGCATTGCATATATGTTATGAAAATTAACTTGACAATAATAGAGCTTGGGGCAATATGAAAAATTTGGAAGTAATTTGTATTTTTCCTAACGATAAAAATCTGTAGCTATTTATAGGGGTATTACTTTTAGCTTCGCTGAAAGGCCGAGCCATAAGAATTTACCGAGGGTTAACTACCCATTCCACTGGTTAGGGGGGATAGGGGTATAACTAGCTATCGCTCTCACTCACACACCTGTGATTGTGCTTCACTTTACTTTGAGGTATATCAGTATTGGAACAATATTAAGTTACACAAGGGAGCAATGGTTTACCTGTGGCAGTTGAGGCCAGCTTGTGCAGAGAACCCAGGATGATTTCCCCAAGAGAGGCGAGTATGGAGAAAGGAAAGGAGCCAGACATTCCTTTTCATTCTCTCACACTAACAACAGTTAACCAATACCCTCAACCCTCTACTACTTTTCCAATAAGGAGCTTGAGGTACTAAACCAGCTGTTGTGCAGCCACCACAGGACTGATAGAGAATGCTTGCAGAACCTGCGTTAGAGTAGTTTCTTTTGAGGCCATTGACGTAGCTATGCCTCTGACATCGTGCACTCTGTGTTGACGTGTTGTAGGCGGACCTGGATTCAGAGCATGGTCAATGACCCTGCGAATCCAAGCAGAAATGGAGTTTTTTGTGATCCTCCTCTTATATTTACCCATGCTGACGAAGAGCAAGGGCACTCGGGGTAGAGCCTCAAACTTCTTGCTGGGCATATTAACAGACGATCTGGGTCGTCGGTTACAGAGCGGAGCCTCGTTATCCAGAAGAAATCGAATCTAGGATCCGAAACCCTTGGATCCTGAGTCTTGGCAACAAACTCAGGGACGAGCTGAAGCTTATCTCTCCTTCTTCCTTTGAATGGGCGATGTCATACGAGAGACCATGCAGCTAGTTGACTCGTTTAGCCAAAGCAAGGGCGAGTAGGAACATCTTCTATATAATGTGGCGTTCTGTTGCCTGTCGTAATGGTTCATAAGGAGGCCTCTTTAGCGACCGAGGAACCAGAGCTACGTTCCAAGGAGGTCTCGCTTCAGAATAAGGACAGATAAGATTGTAACTCCATATGAGGAGGGAAAATTCCAGCGATGAGGAAATGTCCACTCCTTTCAGTCTAAAGGAGAGACTCCAGGCTGAGCAATAGCCTTTTACTGAATAGCATATTTCCTCCCTCATATACTCGAAGAACTTCGCTATTGCTGAAATAGAGGCATCAAGTGGAGAGGTACACATTCTACGACACCAACCACAGAAGACATTAGACTTTGACTGGTTGACTCATTTTGACGATCTTCACAGATATCCAGACATCCTCTTTACAACTTGTTGCAAAAATCCTCTCTGAGTGAGGAGATGCTGGATAGTCTCTGAGTGAGGAGATGCTGGATAGTCTCTGAGGGAGGAGATGCTGGATAGTCTCCAAGGGTGAAGATGTAGCAAAGCTACTCTCTTGTGGAAAATGTTGGCGTGTGACTGTCTAAGTAGATCGTGTTGTGGTAGAAGTTCTCTCGGAAGTTCCGACAGGAGCTACAGAAGGTTTGGAAACCCTCCTACTAATGCCATAACAGAGTTATGAGGGTCAATGAGAGGTTGATCGATGTTCTGGCCTTGTTGAGTACTCTTCTAATCAGACAGAACGGGGAAAAGGCATAAACGTCGATGTTGTTCCACCGTTACTGGAATGCATCCCACAAAGTCAGGAATTTGTTTGCTACTAGATGATCTAGACTATTTGGTACCTACTATCTGAGTTGCTCTGTCCAGGTTGTTGGCGAGCACATCCCTTTTGCCAGGAATGAAGAGAGCTGATAGTGAGACAGAGTGGACTTCTGCCCATCTACGTATCTTTACTGCCAGATAGGGTAGATGGTGCAAAAAAGTACCTCCTTGCTTGTTGATGTAGCCTAAGCCACTACTATGGTGTTGACGCTCATTACCACCACTGAGTGACCCGCCAGGAATTGATGGAACTTTTTGAGGCCAGGCAGACAGCTCTTATCTCCAAGAGATTTATGTGAAGGTACTTTTTAATCTGTGACCAAAGGTCTGAGGTCGTGTGATGCAGCACGTGGGCCCACACTCTTCTTTTGATCCGTCTGAAAAAAGCATAAAGTCCAGAGGAAGGACGAGAACATAGACACTCTTCAGCACCCACCACTCGAGATACGTCCGTTCATCTGCCACCCACCACTCGAGATACGCCCGTTCCTCTGGTCCCGTGGCGATCAGAATGTCCGGGGAATCAAAGGCCTAATTCCAGTTGGGCTTCAGACGCTATTAGAAGGATTGTATCCTGAGGCGGCCGTTGAGAACTACCCAGTCAGAGATGATTGGTGTCTGAGAAGACTTGGTTACCTCTGAGCTGGGAGTTCTTCTCCTCTGAGAAAAGGTCTTGCGGCCTTCCTCAGCCTCACTACCCTGTCGTCTAATGGGAAAGCCTTGTGGAGGTTGGTGTCAATTATCATTCCTAGGTATACCAGTCTGAGTGGGAAGCCAGGATGACTTCTCGAGGTTTACTATGGCCCCCAGATCTTGACAAAGCCTCAGAAGTTTGTCTCGGTGCTGACGAAGGGTTGCCACCGAGACTGCTAAAATCAGCCAATCGTCCAGGAAACGTAGGAGACAGATGCCGATTCTATGATCCCAGGATGAGACTAAGGCGAACACTCTCGTGAGGACCTGGGGTGCTTGTGGAGAGACCAAAGCAGAGCACCTAGAACTGGTATTTCTTGTCGTCTAGACAATCTCACATGCTTCCTTGAAAATGGAAGGATTGGCATCTGGAAGTATGCGTCCTTTAGGTCCAGCGTGCACATGAAGTCCTGTGGTCTTATCGCTTGTCTGACTTTCTCCAACATGGAGTGGACTTCGACCCGAAGGGCCAGCTCCTACGTCCATTACTGCAGTCCTGTTTTGTCATTCTCGAAGAGGCCAAATGTGAATTGCTTGACCCCCTCTGCGGATTTTGTAGTCCTCGATGAGGACGTTTTAGGGTCAATGGACTCTATACTCAGAGAGAAGAAGGCCTCTAGCACCGAAGGTCCAGGTGTTATAGTCTTCTGTTGGCCACCCATAAAAGAAAGGATGGAATCATACGCGGGTTCCGCTACTACTCTGCGATCCCTTGGGACTTCCTCAATGAACGAAGGCTGAAAAGTCAGATAAGGACTCTTCCCTGAGAGGAACTCAGTCTGAACTGATGGAGAAGTATACCAGGCAACGCTTGACCTTACTTTGGACGCCTTGACGGGAAATCAACACAATATCGTGTTCAAAATAGAAATACATTTCTATCTCATATTGGGATTGAACCCTAGCTCCTTCAAATGAAAGGCAAGGTCGCTTCAAACCATGCCACCAGAGGCTTTGATGATGCTCTTCCTTAGAACGGCGCCGTTCAGGCGAACGTTGAAAATGGTCAGGGGGCTGGTTTTTGTGGCCGCTGAGAAGTCTGAGAGTGCTCGCAAGTAGTCACTTGTCGACGAGCTGCTGACAGGATACGAGTGGAGAGCTGTTGGTGATTGGCGAATTGGCAATCAGTGAGCCAAAGATCAGCAGCAAACCATAGGAGAGCAGCGAATGGCTACCCGTTGGCGAGCAGCGAACGGCTAACCGTTAGCAAGCTGGCAGATGATCAGATAAGCTGAGGAACAGCAGTATGATTCGACAATAGACTAGTTGGCGATTGGTGCTCAGAGTGCTGGCGATCAACAAATGGAGATTACTGTAGAGTGAAATTCGACGATCGGAAAGTTGGCGATCGGCAAGCTAGCAATCAGGGATCGATTTGCCAGCGATCGGCAATCGATGAGCCAGCGATCGGCAAACGATGAGCCAATGATCGGCAAACGATGAGCCAACGATTGGCGATTGGTGAGCCAGCAATCAGCGATTGGTGAGCTAGCAATCGGCATTTGGCGAGCTGACCATCGGGGATCGGCGAGCTGGCGATCAGTAAGCTGTCGATTGACTATCAGTGAGCTGGAGATCAGTGATCGGCGAGACTGGAGGTCAATGATCGGAAAAAGACGAGCTAGCAGACAGCGATCGGCGATCTACAGTAGTAATCAGCGATGAGCGAGACTGGAGGTCGACGATCGGCGAAAGGTGAGCTGGTGATTGCCAAGCTGGCGATCGGTGAGCTGACAAACAGGGAGCTAGCATGCAGTGATCAGTGAGCTAGCAATCGACAAACTGACAATCTGAGATCGACAGGAGATCAGCAATCAGCAAACTGACGATTGCTATTGGCGTGTTGGGGATGAGCGATCGGCAATCGACAAGGTAGATGAGCAGGAGACTGGCAAATAGGAGATCAGCTGAATGATGATCTGAAGAAGGGGTGTGACCTTTAGAAGGGCGAACATCCCCTGGAGAGGATCGCAAACGATTTCTCGACAGCGAGTAGCGAACCGGAGTTTGTTGATAAGCACCCAAAACCATAGTAGGCGAAGGTCGGGAACCAGTCGGACGAGTAGGGAGGGGACTATGACCACGATGACGATGTCCCCAGGGGCAAGAGAATCAGCTGCAGGCCTCCAAAGAAGGAGTCTCTATGACTGGCCCTTGTCGTGAACGAGAGTGGAACACTCTCAGGAGAGACATGCCTTGAACTTTGCTCCACCCCCGATGGGAGAGGGGGCTCAGAAAGGGGGGAGAGTAGTCAGCAATTCTCCTCGCAGGTGGGAAGGTTGCTAGACAGAGAGGATGGAAGGAAGAACTCCATCAGAAGGGAGAACAACTCGACATCTGAGAAGGATCCTCTCCCTTGGAAGGGAAAGAAGTCCAAACCCTGGAAGTAAGACCTCAGGGCAGCGCTCTTTGCTTCCCATCAACAAGCCTTGTTCTAATTGAAGGTCTGCAATGAGAGTTACCCAAGAAACATAGTCGTAGCTAGTTCCTCGAAGACAGCGTGCTGATCAGGAGCTGCCATAGGCATATGAGGCGAGGAGCGTGCTGATCAGGAGCTGCCATAGGCATATGAGAACAGGAAAGTGATGGCACAGTGACAGCAGATTCCCCAGGAACAAATGGCAATGCTCTTCTACGTCGCATGTCTTAGCAGAATGAAAAAGTACGGCATCGCTAACTGAGGATTGATTGATTGATTTAAAGTTTTCAGGCATCCTGACATCTGAGGTCATTGACGCTGGTAACATTTAATTTATGTATACAAAAATAAAAGATAAAAAAAAATAAAAAATAAAAGAGTATTCAATTAAAATCATAAAAGTTGAATGTAATAAAAGTTAAATATTTTTCAGAAGACCTGCTTCTGAAATAAATCTAAAAATGCCACTTGCATGGTAGGACACATCATTTCCAAGAATCTTGGCAAGGATGAACCTGCCACCCTCACCTCGAGCCTCAAACAAATATCTATTCCGCAAGTTGTTATAATTGGGGCATTCGGTCAACAAATGCCTTACTGTTAGAGGTACTACACAGTCGTCACAATATGGTTGGTGTTGGCCCTTCAGCAAAAACTCGTGTGTAAACCGAGTGTGACCAATACGAAGACGACAAAGAGACGTCTCCCATTTTCGGGGCATCATATTATACCTCCAAGGAGATATGTCATTTGTTATCTCTCGCATTTTATTGCCATCTTGACTATCCCATTGCTGTTGCCATTTATTGCAAACCAATTTCTTGATGTCAGGTAAGAAATCATCACAGGGAATGGGATACCTTCTTGGCAGCAACTCTGATGCAGCCTCCTTAGCCAGTGAATCTGCCTTCTCATTCCCGGACACACCTACATGTGCTGGAACCCAACAAAATTGAACTGTTATACCTCTCCGTCCAATTATGAAAAGCCATTCTAAAATCTTTAAAACTAGAGGGTTATTAGAATTAAAAACTTCCATAGCTTGAAGGACACTCCTTGCATCACTAAAAATTGTAAAATTACCCTCCTTCTCCAACGCTATTTTCTCAATAGCGGTTAATATGCCATACAGTTCGGCAGTAAATATGGAAGCGGTCAGAGGAAGTGCACCTCTACAATTAAAACCATTACTATGTACTCCAAATCCAACGCCAGCATCAGATTTGGAGCCATCCGTATAGATAAAAGTTGATCCTCTATGTTCTCTAACATGTTCATTAAAAAGAGACCTGGCTTCTAGGTCTGACATATTCTTCTTATCTCCAATAAAATATTTACAAAAAGATATCTCTGGTAACTTCCATGGAGGCGTTGGTGATACCTTGAATGGAAGTACCTTATTTCTAATTAAATCCATTAAATCCAGACTATTTAATAATCGTTTCACCCGAAAGCCATAAGGTTGAGGCGATTTTGGGTGGAACTCAAAGTATGATGCGTGTCTTACAAGGCTTGCAGTCTGAAAGGCGAGAGAGTTAGGGAGTCTTTGCAATCTAAACCAATACCGAAGAATGGAAGACATTCGGTAAAGGTCTAGAGGTAACTCTCCAGCATCAACAAGGAGACTTGGGATAGGCGAGGTTTTAAAAGCTCCAGTAGACAATCTAATACCTGCATGATGTATCGAGTCTAATATTTTTAACCGGCTTGGGGTGGCTGAAGAATATACCTCACAACCATAACTAATTTTGGAAAAAATCAAGGCCTTGTATAATTTTAAAATAGTATTGCGGTCTGCCCCCCACGATGTATGGGACAATACTTTCAAGATATTCAGAGCTTCAACACTTTTAGCTTTTAATGCTTTTAAGTGAGAAACCCATGTCAGCCTACAATCAAATATCAAACCTAAAAATTTAGCTTCTCTTGCACATGGTATCCGTTGACCTTTAATGTATATATATATCCGGGTCTGGATGTACTCCCCGGATACGACAAAAATGGACAACGGTAGTTTTACTTGTCGAGAACTTAAATCCATTCATGTCAGCCCACTGGATAATTTTATCAATAGAGAGTTGAATTTTTCTCTCAACCATTGCCATTCTAGTGCCAGCAAATGATATTGAGAGATCATCCACAAATAGTGTAGAGAGAACATCCTGGGGAATGGCTGAGGATATCCCATTAATTGCTAGTGCAAAAAGGGTTACACTCAGCACACTACCCTGAGGAACTCCTTCTTCCTGGCACTTACTCTCTGATAGAGTTTCCCCCACTCTCACTTGAAAAACTCTACGTGAAAGAAATGCCTGAATAAATAGTGGCAGCTCTCCTCTCAATCCCAATTCATGAATGGTTTTAAGTATACCATATCTCCATGTGGTATCATATGCCTTTTCAAGGTCAAAAAATACTGTAACATGGTGCTGTTTGGAAGCAAAGGCTTCACAAATAGAAGACTCAAGTCATATCAACACATCAGTCGTTGAGTGCATTTTTCGAAATCCACATTGAATCGGTGATAAAATACCTTTCTTTTCAAGGTACCATATCAGCCTTGCATTGACCATCTTCTCCATGATTTTACATAAACAAGATGTCAATGCAATAGGACGATAGTTTGCTGCTAAAAACTTGTCTTTACCGGGTTTTAAAAAGGCTAAAATAATGGCTAGTTCCCAAACACTTGGGTAGCTATGATCATGCCATATTCTATTAATAATGCTTAAAATAAATAGCTTTGTATTAAAATGTACATGTTTAATCATTGCATATGGAATTCCATCGGGTCCAGGGGCTGTATCGTTGCAATGAGCAAGTGCAGAATCAAATTCTCTTTCAGTGAAAGGAGAATTATACGACTCTTCCCTTCTTGTTGCAAAATTTAAAATTTTCTTTTCTTCAGTGCTCCTATACTGGTGACCAGGGGCTCCTTCACACTTGCTGGATACATTTGAAAAATGATTAGCCAGGGCATTGCTAACTTCATTTGCTTCAGTTACATACTGGCCATTCACCTTCAACACTGGTGGTGGGTTGGGGGTGAATTTGCCAGCTATCTTTTTTACTTTCCTCCACACAGAAGATGGTGGTGTTCTACTGTTAATGGAGGAAACAAAAGACATCCATGACTGGCGCCTTGCTTCTTTCATGGCACGACGGAACTGTGCTCTACATTTCTTGTACATAGTTAAATTCTCATCAGTTCTGCGTCTACGCAATCGTGTTAGAGATCTTCTTGTGGCTCTGTGGAGTGCAGTTAGTTCTGAAGACCACCACGGGACTGGTTGTCGTTTGAATAACCCTGTTGTTTTGGGAATTGAATTAACTCCTGCTGTATGAAGAGTTCCATTCAGTAGGTCTATGGCATCATCAACACTTTCAAACTGTTCTGCTCTCCCTTCGATTTCACTTAGCTCGGAAAATTTAACCCAGTCTGCCTTGTCTAGATTCCAACGTGGTGATCTTTGCAAAGGTGGACCCTTGTTGGTGTTTATAATGATTGGTGCATGATCACTAGTATGCCAATCATCTAATGTCCTCCAATCAAAATCAAGAAGGCAGTTAGAGCTTGCAATTGAGAGGTCAATGCATGACAAAGTACCTGTCTAAACATGGAAGTGTGTGGGCTCTCCTGTATTAAGGAGTCCCACATCCTCATTCTCCACAATTGATGAGATAATATTGCCCCTTGTGTTGGCCAAAACATCACCCCATAAAGGATGTCTACCATTCATATCTCCCAGTAAGAGAAAAGGTTGAGGGAGTTGTTGAATGACCTCTGCTAAATCATCATATAAAATATTATCATTTGGAGGTAAGTACAGAGAGCATATTGTATATTTTCTCCCTATATCAATTTGTACAACAACTGCCTGCAGGGTTGTACGTATAGACATGGGTATTTGGGGAACATCTCGACGAATGTACATGAGACTTCCGCCATGGCTCCCTGCTTGTTGATTATATGGTGTTCTATAGCTAACATACTCTCGAGGACTAGGAGTGTTAGAATCAAGCATACTTTCCTGTAGACATACAATTATGGGGGAATGCTCATGAATTAGGAGCTTAAGTTCTTCATATTTCGCCCTCAAACCCTGACAGTTCCATTGCAAAATGGAGGAGAAAACTATGGATTATTTCTGGAAGACATCTTGGATGAGGTCTTCCCATTAGAAGTTTTTAATGTAACATTATTACCAGTAGATTTCTTCAGAGGTGGTCTTGTTATGTTGGGTTTAACGTTGGTGATTTTCTTTGTATTCTTTTTATCTATTTGTTGAGGTGGATGGTGGACCTCAACTTGAATTTCTGATTTATTCAGTCCATCTTCTGGTTCATTAGAAACATCAACAGATAAAACATCAAATTTATTTGATGTCATTACCTTAACGTTTCTAATGGAGGGTGGAGAGAGAGATGGAGGTCTCTCTCTTTTGCGATTAATAGATGGTGGGATTCGAGGTTTTTGCACCTTTCCCACAACAGGTGCATCAGGTAAGTTAGTCTTAAGTGGAACCTCCATCAGATCAGGCAAGGACATGGCCTGAGAGAGGTTTGTATTACTTTTTGTAATGGCGGCTGAAGGCTGTACAGCAATGGGCAATGACCTAGTGTTAATACACCGTGGTAAAGCCTCAGGAGGTGATATGGTTACCTCGTTATTTGACATTTTGTCAGATAGTATACTTTTTTTTGAGCTATTGGCAGTGCTAGGTTGGTTTGATTTTAATGCCTTAGCATATGTATTTGATTTATTTAATAGTCTTTTGGCATGGGTCACACTTATGTGTTCTAAGTTTGATTTGTTGAGGGCAGCTTCCTCCAACTTATATAGATCGCAGATCTTGTCTGTGGATTTGTGATTCGAGCTGCAATTTAAACACCTGGCTCCAAGTGCACACTCTCCATGGTAAGATTTGGAGCAAATACCACACATCTTCTCATTTTTGCAAACTTTGGACGGGTGCCCAAATTTAAAACAATTAAAGCATTGCAATGGCTTCTGCTTGAAGGGTCTTACTTTAATCCTTTCGTTCTCGATAATAATATGAAAAGGTACATCAGCATCCTGGAACGTAAGGATTATCATTGATGTACCTGGGACTTTATGAACTTTCCAAACATTTAATGGACACATGGCCAGTATCTCCTCCTCTGTAAAATCATATAGATCTCTGTTAAAAACTACGCCCCTTCCGTAGCTAAAATTTAGGTGGGGTTTGACATCTAACTTAATGTCATCATTATTTATTTTCATATTGGACAATATTACCGACTGTGTACTGGATTTGGCATGGATAAGGAAACTATTTTTTCCGAAACGAGATATATCGCCTGGTGCAATAGTTCCTACTTTTTTCTGAATCAATTTGCATATTTTAAAATAATTCCCTGTAACCCCCTTTGATTCAGCTATAAGCCACATCGGTGGTTTTGGATTTCTCTGGGAGGGCATGACTAAATCTGCGCCTTTTTCCAACCAATCGGCAGGCCTGTACACATCTAAATCTTTTGGTACCTTATCGCAGAGAGCAGCCGCGACATTCAAGTTATTAATTTTAATATTATTCAAATTACTTATTGCACTGAATGCTTCGTCATAACTACTATAAGATATCCATGAATCCCAAGTTTCAGCTTCAAGTTTCATCCTTATTTCTTTTATGCATCCATAGCATTCAAATGCTTTACATAGGTCATCATAATTTGTTTCTATTGAAATTTGTGTAACATGGAGGATTCGAAGTTTCCTCGTGTTACCCAAATTACTCGATTTAGAAATATCAGTAGAATGGTCCTTTCCAGTTCCGAGGTCATCAACAGAGCTATCCCTTATCACATTAGCAGAGGTCGTCAACAGTGCCGGGGGAGAGTCAGCGTATCCAGGGGATGGGGGTTCGTTCCTTAAAGAATCCATTATACTAAAGAGAGGGAAAAAGAGTTAGTTTGATGTACCTGCTCGAGAATGTTAGGCCATCACGTGTCGGAAAGGAAATTTGCACTCTCCACTATCGGCACAATGAGAGTATACTTCCCAGATGGTCCACTCCATACCCTACCCGAAGGATAGCATCAAAACAGATATAGAGGCACAGGTGTAAGCTGAACCCGCCTGTTAGGACTGAGACCAAGAAATTATGGAATCATCCTCCCCATATCTATAATGACGGGCTTCCGGCCAAAAGCCGAGAGTCCTACCCCAAGCATTGGATCCCCCTGGATTCCGAAGACCCAACACTTGAGAATAGTTCCGCCAAAAAGGTCCAAACCATCTTCGGGATGGCTGAAATCATCCAATACTCTCATATATAGCTTTGAATGCAAACACCTCCCAACCGCGATACCTCCTCCCACTCATCAAAGCAGGCAGCAATAAAGGATGTATGAACATCCCCGCCGGGGCTACAATGGATGTAAAAACATCCAAGCCATAGGAGAAAAGAATAAAAAAAAAAAATGATAATAAATATATATGTACTGTACATAATATATACACACATATAATGAGGGAAATTTTTCTCATAGAGTTTGGAAAGCAAGACTAAAGAAAGTTTGTGAAATTAGGATAAGGTCGAAGTAATATTGAGAAAAAGAAAAAGGTAAAAGGTAAAAGAGAGAAATTTAGATTCGAACTGGGGGAGCAATTTCCCCAAGTTCGAGAGCCCTCTTGCCCGTCACCAAGTTTCAGCACGGGAATGAAATGCCGTGCTGAAGCTCAATGACTTCGTCAAGGCATTCTCTCGTTAAGAGGGCGCTAACTGAGGAAAAATAAAACAAATCATGTAACAAAAAACTCCCTCGGAAAGAGCACCTAGTCCGCAGAAGGAAGAGATGTCCACTGAGAGAACAGACATAAATTAAGGACTGCGCACTTCCTTGCCCAGCCGACATCGACGGGAGAAAGAAAGCAGTAGCGTAAAAACCTATAACAAAACAAGAATTACAATGAATTAATTCAGCTGAGAAAATTAACTACTTGGGAGAGCCACTCAACCCTCCGACGGGAAGAGGGTTCCCAACGGAGACGAAGCTGAAAAGTTATATTACAAAGTGTTATAATTTCACTTGATTAATGAAGGAAACCATTCGGAAGCACAACCTAACCAACGAACGGGAAAGGTGTTCACCCCGTAGAGTATACTGCTGGCTATCCACGAAAAGTGAGCGACGTTGACCTTGAGATAGAGCGCGAGTGCAGGCAAGCTCTGAGAGGGCTGCACTCCTTTCCCCAAGCAGATTCCTTCTACGAACACGTAGAGGAGAAGCAGATGACAACAGCCGAACGAATGAGTATCCAAACGATAACGATGCCCCTGCTGCGGCGGCCGAGATACAAGGAAGGCTATCCATCAAGGGGATGAACAATGTCCAGGGGAAAATGGTTGACAAGAAAGGTTCACCATACTTGAGAACCTGCCGTACTACATTGTCACAAACAGCAACATTCACTGTAAAGAAAGCTTACAACATACAGTATATATAAAACCATTAAGAATGTTTTCATACATAAATTAAAGGGACAAAGATTAACGGCAGTCTAAAATAGGTGAGGATGAAGAGGGGCAACAACTGCTCTCCCTCCAAGCCAGAAGTAAGGTGAAGCACAATCACAGGTGTGTAAGCGAGAGGGGTAGCTAGCTAGCCCTCTAGCCCCCACTAACTAGCGGAATGGATAGTTAACCCTTGCTAAATTCTAATGACTCTTCCTTTTCAGCTTCGCTGAAAGTAACAATTAACATTTCCAGGAATAATGTTTTAATGTTTTGTATACTGAAATTATCATAAAATATTGAAAAAAATTAAAAATTTGGAAGTAACTTGTATTTTTCCCAACTATACATTTGTATAGTTTATATTGAGATAACAGCAAAGCTGGAATACACAGCCATTAAAAACTTTCTAATGAGATGTTATCAACAGACTGGTAGTTAAGCAATTGGCAGTGGGCACTGCCACTCACTGGCTCACTGACAAACCACTTTGATTGCAAACGGAACATAGGGAGGTTACTGTTGGCAGCCAAGTATGAGTAAAGGGCTCAGGATTGTATGGTTAGGAAAAATAAAAACTGCATCATAATGTCATTTGTTCCTTTGCTTATACAAACCCTTGTCCTTTACATAGGAGACTCATCCTTAGGAGGGCGGAGGTCCCCATCCCATCTGGTTGGAAATTTTAGCGGGGATACCTTCACTCAAGCTAATGCATAAGGTGTGAAGAATCCTTACACCTCATGAAATATTGACTAGACAATGCAAGCAGCTCTACGGCCCCTGCATTAGAGGTTAGCGAGTAGAAAGGAACTGATGTGGTTTAAGGCTAATTCAAGCAACTTGCGAGTTCATAACAAACATTGTACAGTACTATAATGGCTTTGGTTGGATATGCCACACATCCCTTCGCAAGGAGTGTGGAGACAACACTTCTATAAACAGTAAAGAACAGCTACAGGCTACATGGGGCTTACCATGGCTGCCCCCAACCGTTCACCTGCACCTGACAAAGTGTATCCCCGCACTCCTCCTCAACCTGTCCCCAAACCTGCACCTATGGAAGTGCGCCTGCCACCACCTTGCACTCCGGATAGTTCTCCTCCATACCAGAGGAGGTACTGTGCTTGGTGCAAGAAACCAGGGCACCTTGTGGACGAGTGTCGCAGATGCCTTAACCTATGTCTACCCTGTGGCTAGGCCAACCACCATGTCACTCAGTGTGGGCAACAGGCGCCGCTGATGCACAGAACACCTGTCCAGAAGACAGCTACTGCCCGCAGCCCTGGGAGGAGACCACCTCCGTCCAAACTCCTTCAAGGTGGAGGGCAGTACCGGTGAACGCTACTCTGACCTTGTCATCATACTCTGGATCAACCAGTTACAGAAAGAGCCATAGTGGAAGCGAGTCCAGTGCTTCTTCCTAGACTGTTGATAAGAAGAAGAAGAGCAAGAATTCGAGGCCCAGGAAGTCATCAAGAGCCGAGGAGTATCATAGAGCGTTAAACACCAGGCTTTCGGTGTAGAAGATTGAGCTACATCGAAGGAGGGTGTGAATGCTAGGAAGCTTGCTCCTTGTATTCCGATGGCAGCCTCGGAAATATCGATTTCCAAGGTTACCCCTCAACCTGGAAAAGTCACTGCGCATCCAATGACTCTTTCAGGATAGGCCTGTGATAACCTGTCCTCGACACTGTCCAAAGCTTCTCCTACTGACGCCTCCAGGGAGGAAGCAGGAACTCAGGCTCTATTCAAAACCTTTCATAGGGTTAACCTGGCACAGTTGGCTACTGTACCACTCATGGTTGTCCAGTGACCATGTCTGGGTTTCCATCAGGAGCGTTGGATGCTCTCATCGACTCCGGAGACGAGGTCAACCTCCTGTCATCGAGTGTAGTGCAGGATTACCAGCTGCAGACGGTACCTGACACCATTGGTCTGAGGGGTTTAGGGCAAACAAGACCTAAAACCTTAGGTACTGTACAGTTGACCCTTATACTGCATGGAATGAGATTCACCCCCGAGTGTGTTCCATGTACTGCCTTCAGGGATTATGGCTAGGCATGTAGTGCTTAGTTACCAGTTCTTGAGAAAATGGGGTGATAGTTAATGGAGCCCAAAATCGGCTGAGCGTTGGCAGTACTCGCCACGAGCCTCTTTGTCCCTATACGTGGAGCCTGTTGTCAGCGAGTGCTTTACGTATTTGAGGTCCACACAGCCGATTCAATCAGGATTGCCAGTATTGAGCCAGTTCCTTTTACTGTAGAATTTCCTAAGGGGTTTGACACCTCTTTTAGGTGCCCTGCTTGTCCATCTAACTGTTGGCCAGAGATGTATTATGATGGCGACATCATAACATCCGGTTTGTCAAGAAAAGCTACAGCAATCCCTGGCATCGTTGAACTGCAAGATAGAAAAGCCTCGGTTTTAATAAAGGGTCCATCTGAACGAACTGCCAAGATCAAGAAGGGTGATCTCTTGGGGAAGGTGTTCACCATGGCAACGGTGGATGCTCCTCTATCCTACCTGATAGTACAGGAGTGTGATCTGACACCTGAACCAAGCGTATTGGAAGAGATAGATAATCTGTCTATTTCCAACGAACTGAACTTTTTCAGAAGGACCAGTACTGTCAAATGCTTCAATGTCCTCTTCCAGTCATCAGTACTGGTGACGATGATGTGGGAGAGTGCTCGAGCACACCAATACGCATCCACCTAAATGACGACACCCATTTATCAGAGAGTTCGAGGAACATTGCAAGGAGTTGCATGAACTAGGTATTATTGAACCCAGCATCTCTCCTTGGCCTTCACCCACTGTTTCAGTCAAAATAAAAGGACAACAGTATACGGTTGTGTGTGGACTACCGTAGACTGAATAAGGTGACTGTCTCTGATAAGTTCTCGATGTCAAACATGGCAGGCTTTGTATTTGGGCTACAAGGAGTTAAATACTTTACAACCCTTGACCTGGTTCATGGATACTACCAGTCAACCAGTTACCGTTGGCAGAGGACAGTAAAGAATACATGGCTTTCTCTACCACCTTTGGACACTGGCAGTTCAGACACTTATCATTTGGACTGAAGAATGCACCTGCAGTGTTCCAGAGAGAAATGCAGAATATTCTACAAAAGTTCCCGAAAGCCAAGATGGTTGTCTACATTGATAACATCTTGATCCTTGGATCTTCTTTCGAGGACCACCTGAAACTGGTAGAACGAGTTTTGGCTACTCTCCAGAAGCACGGACTCAAGATAAAACTTGGGAAATATTTTTGGATTCAAGCCGAGGTCAAGTATCTTGGTCATCTGGTTAGATGTACTGGTATAAGCAAGCTGCCAGAATATATCCAGAAAGTGGAGGACTTCCCTAAACCTACCACTGTACGTGAGCTACGGGGATTCCTAGGACTGGTTAGCTTCCAACGCAAGTTTATCCCTATGTACTCGCAGATAGCCAAACCGTTATCTGCAAAAACTGGAGGACGTAAATCCAAAGGGATCAGAAAACTGAAATGGACTGCATAAATGGACTGTGCCTTTGTGCACTTGAAGGAACTGATCAAGGAGGACATTATGTTGACGTACCCTGACTACTCCGCTGAGTTGTTTGTTGACGCTTCACATGAGGTTGCTGGTGCTTGTCTGTGCCAGAAGTCCTCGGAGCATCCAGGGGAGCGTACGACTCCATGACCTTACTTGACTGCAAGACCCATTACTCTACCATTGAGAGCGAGTTGGCTGCTCTGCGATGGGGAGTGAAAACCTTCAGGGCATTCCTCTATAGTCAGTTCGTGATTCATTCAGATCACCGTCCCGTGATGTGTCTTCATGACATGAAGACATGACATGACATGACAGTTGTCTAGCACAGACACTGGAAGACCTGTCCAAATTTAACTTTATTGTTAACTACTGTCCAGGTGATCAGAATGCTGCAGGAGACTGGTATCCACTGGCCCACATTAACCGACTATCTGCTTGTACTGAACCCACCACTCCCAAGTTGCCTTCTAGACTGGCCTTGTATAAGGAAGTTCGTGGTGGTCCAGATTCTCTCATAGAATCCTTGGAGCTAGTCGTGAACTGCTGGATGGAAGGGTAAAGGGTCACACCTAACTTTCAGCTAAAGGATGCCTTAGTTCAGCAGTTTCTGAAGAATGCCGGTCAACTAGGCTTCGAACTGGACAAGACTAGCAACAACAGGATCAAGTTTATGGTTTTTTCAGGTACATCCCAGCTCTGGAGCTGCTATTGGCAGCATCTAAGCTATTGAACCTGGAAATCTGGGTCCATTATGATCCCACTTGTCCTGTAGTCTATCGTGATCCATCCGGGACTGAGCATCAGTGCGTGCATCTTCAATGTCTGTCTGCAGTGCATTTTAACCCTCTGATCGAACTCCATAATTACTGTACATCTCTCCAACTGACGTGATCCTGGGCCACAAGATGGAGGTCAAATCTAGGGTGCCTGATGCTGAGGACTTGGTCGCTGATGATCAGGAAGCACCAGAGGATTGTCCTGTAATCCAGTATGTAACTGAAAACGGCACTTGTCAGTCCAGTTGTACGCATGTGTCTCAACACTCGGCAGTAGGTATAGTAATGATACATGAAACCTTATTTTGTGCACTTGTTGATACAGTGGCACAGGTTTGTCTTGTAAATGAGTCTGTACTGAGCCAACTTGGCATACACTAACAGGAAACTGTCAGGAGAACAGTTAGAAGGGTTGACCGGTACCTGCACCAGCATTCTGGGCTACGTCCAGTTAGAGGTGAAGTGTCCTTCCAGGTGGAGACTACCGCTGATTAGCTATGTGGTGGTAGCTGCCAAAGACATAAAATTTTGTTATGTTCTTGGTAGGAATCTAATGGATGTAGCCTACCTGACACTGGATTCACCCCGAGAACAGTTGGTGTATGACCACACTACTGTACTTCAATTGTCTCTCCAAGTACTCTCAGTCTCCCCACTGTATACCAAGACCAGTCATGAAGGTGACTAACCATAAACCTGATTGCGGAGTGTTCTCCGGGAACGCTCTTCTGTCCTTTAGTCAGGTGGCCAAGATCCAAATAGATCACTGACAGACCCAATCTGTCATCAAGATGATCTACTCCAGGGATCCTGCATCTCGAGTTCCACGCTCCTATCTGCCCTATAAGAGATGTTGGTCTGACCTGGAATTGCACCAGGGTTTGCTAATGAAGCGGAACCCAGACGGCTCAGTAGTCCCGGTAGTCACTTTCAATGTTCTGGTAGACCTTGTTGCCAAGACACCTCCAGAATGCTCACTGGGGGATCGGGGAAATGACTGCAGTGCTCTATTGACTCGTTTGGCCCAAATCTTTGATTAGTGTAATCAGGGATATGTGCCAGACATGTTGGGAATGTCAGACTTATAAGGTTTCAAGGGAGGTGGTTGCCTCGCCAAAATTGAAGATAGTGACCTCTTCTCCTTTTGAATTGGTTGCTATGGACCTTGTGAGTCTCCTAACAAGCAGAGCTGGTTTTATTGGGTGTCTGATGGTAGTCAACCATTATTCTAAGTGGGTGACGGCAGCAACCATAAGGAATAAGAAGAGAAGTACAATTTGCCAGGTGCTTGAAGACCGAGTTCTCCTGTTATTCCTCGTGTTTCAGTCCAGATAATGACTGATAACGGCCCTGAGTTTATTTCAATGGAATTTACCGAATTGTTGAAGTGGTACAATGTTGTCCATGTGAAAACAACTCCGTATAAACCCTCTAGTAATGGTGCAGTGGAGCAGGTGAACAGTACCATTGGTAAGCTACTGAGGGTGATTTCTGGGGAATCTCGGAAATGGGACCAGTACTTATCCCAGGCAGTTCTCAGTTACAACAATTCCCACCACAATGAGATTGGCTGCACTCCAGCTGAGAACATACTGAAGGGTGCTCACGATGTTGATAGCATCCTGTTGCTGTCAGCAGAGACCAGAGACCCATGGGCTGAAGGACATCCTCAGTACAAACTGTTTAAGGAGGGTTCTCTGGTTCTTAAGAAGATGCACCAGTTGGGACACCTCCTGTCAAACAAGCTCATCCCCAAGTTTGAGGGGGTACTCCGTGTTACTAAGGTACAAGAGAATAAGGTCACCTATGAGCTACACAAACTGCCCGATGGTGAACTGGTAAAAGCTCATCATATCCAGTTAAAGGTCTGGCTTGAACCTCCAGTCTATCTTAGGAGGCACTTTCTCTGGTATTCGAGGGGTCCTGACCCTATAACCGAGACTCAGAATAGTCCAGGACTTGTAGATAATAGTCTCACTTCCTCTGAAGTCTCGGAGAGTTCTGGTTCTTGTAGTGATGGTGACTCCTATGGGGTGGCTGCAATAGTAGCATCATACCTTTTGTTTCAGGATTGTAACAAGTCCTGACAACATAGGAAAAGTTACTGTCCTACAAGAACTATTACTCAGCCTAAACCCATTCTTAAGCCGGCTAGGAAGAGACGAAAAGAGAACTGGATGCTTGGTTATATCCCCCAGAAAATTTGTATGAGACTCCTGTATTGAAGTCTGCACCTATTCGAGATCGTGTGGTCTTCCAACAGTGGGAGAACAGCCCCACTGAAATGTATGAAACCCTGATTTTGACTCAAAAATTGGTGGTTCTCTCTCTTGTGCCAGAATTTCCAACATCCCATTTCTTAACCTCCTCTTTCCGAGAGGAAGGTGTCGTTCATCCTCCAGGGAGTTTGGAATTCTGGGAAGTTTCCAGCATTCCATTATTGGAACCACTTTCTGCTGGCTCCAAGAGTACCAGTACAAATTTGTCAAAACCTGCTAGTTTAGGAAGCCCTGTTTCTGCCCTGTTTCTGACTAGGCAGTGTCCATTTGTCCTGATCATGACTTTCTTGGCTCCGACAGTTGCCTGAAAAAATCCTACCTCTAGTGGATATAATCCACCATGGACTAGGTCAAGAGGTCCAGTTCTTGACCTACCTTTAGTTCAACCTCGAGTCATGGAGTGGAGGCCTCGTCTCACTGATCAGACAAATATTAGAGAGGGAACTGTCCTCCATTCCTGAGTCACCTCAAAAATCAAACCCTTTCCAACATTCAGATGGTAGATTGAAACATCGGTCAGAGCTTGAGGCTCAAGTGGCGCAGTCAGATGTATCTCACCTGAATGCAACAGCACTGTTAGGGTCATCTGAAACAGAACTTTGCCTTGAGACATCGCCCGATTTTTCTGCATTTTTAATGTCCTCTATTGAGTCTACGGATTGTCTCTGGTTCACCTCAGAGAATGTCTATGAACCGCCAACCACCACCTGAGGTCCGACTATTCCTCTAGTCCTATGCGGGCTGGGTGATCCCAGGAATTGGTGTGCTGGTTCTTCTGGGATTTCAGTCGCCGCTGGAAGGATCTCATCCTGAGGCGACTGTTGGGGACCAGTCGGGTCAGGGAACAGAGGTGGGTAAGAAGGCGAAGCCAATACTGTGCCAGGAGCTCTTCCCGACTGAGGAAGACCTGTGCTATCTCCCTCAGTCTCTAAATTCTTTCGTCTGATGGGAACGCTTTGTGCCTAATCGTATGCCTAAGTATACCAGTTCTTGTGAGGGAAGCAGATTTGACTTCTCGAGGTTTACCACAATCCCCAGACCCTGGCAAAACCTTAGAAGCTTGTCTCGGTGGTGGAGAAGGGCTTTCCGAGTCTGCCAGAATCAGCCAGTCGTTCAAGTATCTTAGGAGACGGATGCTGACTCCGTGGGCTCAAGATGATACTAGGGCGAATACTCTCGTGAAGACCTGGGGTGCTGTGGAATGACCGAAACACAGCACCCTGAACTGGCAATGCTTCCGATTGAACATGAATCTTAGATACTTCCTGGAAGACAGATGAATTGGGATCTGGAAGTATGCGTCCTTTAGATCTAGAGTGCACATGAAGTCCTGTGGTCTTATCACTTGTCTGACAGTGTCGGCCGTCTCCATCCTGAACGGTGCCTGTTCGACAAACCTGTTCAGGGCTGAGAGGTCGATGACTGGTCTCCAGCCTCCAGGCGCCTTTTTCACAAGAAAGAGTCGACTGTAAAAGCCTGGGGACCCATCGAGGACCTCCTGGAGAGCGCCCTTCTCCAACATGGTCTGGACTTCTGCCCTGAGGGCAAACTCCCGTACGGATCCCTTCGCACGAGTTAAATGGAATTGGCACTAGAGTCAGTGGAGGGGGAGAGAGCGTGAACGGGATGAAATACCCTGAACGAATCACCTCAACCCTCCAGGGTTCGGCCCCGTGGTGAAGCCACCTCTCCCAGCGGCTTTGCAGGTATCCCCCACAGGTGGGCAAATGGGAGGATTGCCTGGCCTATTGGGACCGGCCTCGGCCATATCCTCTCTTTCCCTTTCCTCCACGAAAGGACTTCTTGTTGCAAAAGGCCTGCTTTGCACCCTTTTGACCCTCCTTTTTTTTAGGTCTCTAGCCCTTTTCGATTGTGGTTTTTGCTGTGATTTCCGCTGTGGCTGAGAGGGATAAGGCCTGGCTGTTAAGGCCTTTTGGATGAGAGAGTCCTGGCGCGACTTCTTCCACCTCTCTGCCACCCATTCGACATCCTTGGGGTGGTACAAGGAATTGCCCTCGAAAGGTGCATTTCTCAGTCTCACTACTTCGGCCTGAGGGAGATTTTTATGGAACTTTCCTATGACGGCATCCCTCCTCTTCAGGATAGTGTTGGCCCAAAGGTTCACTACTTGAGGGAGAGAAACTCGATGGTCCGAGTGCCAGACAATAAGAACGTCTCCAAAGACTTTCTGGAGGACTCCCGAGACAGGTCCTTAGACCGATTCAGTTGTCCAAAGGATCCCAACCAGAAGTCAAGCCACGAAGTAGCCTGCATGACGTACTTCGCCACCTTCTCCTGATTAAGGATCTTGGAGTCTGAAAAGGAGATGAAGTGCCGCGAGTTTCTCGAAGGGTGTAGCCTTCAAGAGCGCCTCTATGGAGTGATCGAGAGGCAGCGTTGGAAGAGATTCCCCGAGGATCTCGTAGTACCTCCTCTGAAACACATACAGAGGAGGTAGGAGCTTGGAGGATGAGTTGGAGCGGAGAGTGTTGGTGGACCCAGTTACCTGGGACACTGCCTTCTGTTTGGCACTCTTTAACCCAGGGCAAAGCTGTACTGGTCCTATGAGGTTTCCGAGTGCCATAGAACTGGTCAAGGACCGTCTCCTTTCCATCTAGAGGGGCTGCCGATGGATCTGGCAGTTCATTGATGTAACGGATGCAGGCTAGGACCTGCCAGAAGGCATGTTCTGACTCCTTCCCTTCATCCTCCGTGAGCTTAGGGCTAGCGGCAGCTGGCAGAGCATCGTCCTCAAGATCGCTCTGCCCTTCCACATCCGAACTCTCAGCCATAAGAGCCCGGAGTGGGTCGTGGTCGTCAACGGGATAGACCGGGGATAGGGAGACTGCCGAGGAGGTGTTCGCTTCCAGTTGCCTAGGAGGCAGTGCCGAAGGAAGCCTGGCCGAGGATTTAGGGATGGTGAATAAATCCTTCGGCTCCCTGTTACGAGGCAGGTGGTCCTCTGTCCATGAGGGACTAGAGGTCTCTGTCGGCTTACGGGTGAGATGTAAATCCGCTGCCACAGGGAGTGAGTCCTGGCCAGTCGCAGGTCGTGCCTCCTTAGACACTATCTCGACTGGTAAGGGACGGAAGGAGTCTCTGTAGCAAGTCACCCTATCCTCATTAGGGGCGAAGGACAAATCCTTTTCCTTTTCCAATTGGATCTGGCCTGTGACGTCTTGAACTGCAGGGGGCTACCCTGAGGTTCTTGCATATTCCCCTCCCAAGGTCTTATGTGAGGGGATGACCGTTACCCCTTGCCAGATGGGCCCGCATGCACGGAATCCTATGAACTCCTCCTAGGATCGGAGGGAGGAGAGACCCCTGAGATGAGAGGAGGTGACAAAGGAATCCTAGGCATGTCACCTAAGGACTGGGAGCGGGGAATGACTCCTGTAATGGCTTGGCGCATTACATCGAATAAGGTGTGAAGCCAGGGGGATGGCTCCAGAGAAACTAAGGGGGAGGTCCTTGGGAAGACATGGATCCCTGGGTTTAGGAACCTTGGCAAGTTTCTCAACCCTCTTGCCTGAGGGAGGCTTCCCATCAGGCAGGATTGGCAAAGGCCTACCCTTCGGGATAGGATCTGGGCGTAGTCTTGTGAGAGACTGTTGTCTCTGTAAAAGCCTATGAGACTTGAGAGACTGATGGGAGTCTCTCTTTGCAGGAAAGTTAACCCCTGCCCCCAAAAAGGGAGAGGATATCTTGTTCGGGGAGGGTTTGGTTCCATGAGGTTGTTAATTCACGAGAACCTACTCCTGGTTGGGATGGTCCCGGGAAGGGAGCAACAGAGGATCGTGAATCACTATCGCGCGCCCTATCATAGTTCGTGCGGCTAGGAACCCCCTCACTGCCTGAAGATTCCACACAATATTGATTGTGAGCGCCAAGAAGGTAGCGTGCTCACGCGCTAGACTGTCTGCCCGCACTAGATTACCCGTGTGCGCTAAGCTGTTCATATGCGCACACCTCAACATGGCGCTGATTGCACGCACCTTGTTCGCTTGCATGGCGTGGTTAAGGTTGTGTGTGCACCAGGTTGTTTGTGCGCGCCAAATCAGTTGTGCGAGCCGAATCGACTGTGAGCGCCAATCCGGTCATGCGCGCCAATTTGGTCGTGCGCACGAGATCTCTCATTGTAGCGAGAGTACTCACTGCTACGCTCACCCAAAGGTTCACGATAACCTGTGTTGTGCGAGCGCGAACGATCAACACAACGAGAGTCTGCAAACTCTCTGTCATATAAAAAATGACAGCGATCACGAGAACCCGAAGATTCAGCATGAACTGTTGCGAGACCCCGAAGGGTCAGCGCAATGAGAAACCGGAGAAACAGAAGTTTCACTGTCACAAGACCCCTAGGGATTAGCGCAACGAGAAGCCGAAGTTTCTCGGTCACGAAACATCGAGGTGTTAGCGTGACCAGAGCTACGAGAGCCCAAGGGTTCAGCGTAACTCCGGTTACGAGACTCCGAAGGGTCAACGTAACAAGAAACCGAGGTTCCTCTGTGACGAGACCCCGAAGCGTCAGCATGACTGATGGAACGAGAGTCTAAAGGTTCAGCGTAACTGAAACCCTAAGGTTTCAGGCAGCGTGACCCCGAAGGCTCAGCACGACAGAGTCTCGAAGGACTCCTGGTGTCATGAGAACCTGCAGGATCAACATGACGAGAGCCCGAAGGTTCACGATCATGCCAGCCCAAAGAGTGATCATCACGAGATCCCGAAGGGTCAACGTGAGAACCAGCAGGTTCTTAAAGACGTCTCCTCACAGCATGGGGATGAGAACGTCCAGGGTGGAGAGGAGTTATGAACACCTCCACTCTACAAACCTCCCAAGAGGAACGTTCAGCAGACTCCACCCAAGGTCTACAGATGAATCCTCCGCAGGGGAGGAGAGTTCCCTCGAAGGAGAACATCGCTCATGACAAGTTTCTCGTTCCGCCTCTGGAGGAGAGCCATAAGCATAAGGAGATCGCCTAAGTACAGAGGCAATCTTCTCTCG
This sequence comes from Palaemon carinicauda, assembly GCF_036898095.1. NCBI lineage: Eukaryota > Metazoa > Arthropoda > Malacostraca > Decapoda > Palaemonidae > Palaemon > Palaemon carinicauda. Next base: position 6,225,940 of record NC_090727.1, on the reverse strand, counting down.
CGAACAAGAGAGATGTTCCCCCAAAGGGAAAGCTTGCCTTGGAGAGAGGCCTGCCACCACCCCTGGTAGGTTTCCTAAGTCCTCGGCGTCGGAACCAGACTCTCGATCTGACCGACGGGCAACAGTGCCTGCACCCACAAGAGGAGGATCAACCTCCACAGAGGAAGGAGATGACTGCCTTCTCTCTGCTCCCCTTCGGAGGAGTTCGAGGAGAACTTCCTTCAAAGGGGGGCCAACAACATCCAGAGATGGCCACAAAGACACAAGGTCTGGAAGAACAGGCGCTCCCAGGGGGAGGGGAAGGAGTCGACTCACTAGGGGAGCCCACACCTTCGCCTATCCCACAGGGTTGACCTGGAGTCACAAACCCTGCGCTACTGCTCAGCCATGCCCCGGAAGGGTCTGGTTGAGAAGTAGCTTCGGGCAGAGATTTGGGGGTAGAGGAAACAGAAGCCCGCGATTTCTTCAATTTCGAGGAAGATCCCGAAGGCGAAGATTCGCGCTTAGACTTCTTCTTCTCCCACTGGGAGGAAGGCCACTCCCGACACTCGGAACAGGTGTTGTCCAGCGCACTTATGTCCCCGCCAAGCCGGGCACAAAGGGTGAGGGTCTGTCTCTACGGACAACATGAAGGTACCGCAGCGGCGGCCCTCACAACCTGGACATGTCCGCATAGCGGGACAATAACAAACACACACAGATACACAAAAGAAAAAGGAAAAGTAAATAAAGTCAAGGCAGTTTTGTTTTAACGGGAGAGAGCCAAAAGCAAAAATGGTTACTCAACCGACAGGTGTGAGTGAGCAGGGTAGCTGGTCTACCCCACCCCCTTCCGCTGACTAGCGGGTGGGGGTAGTTATCCCTCACTAAAATTGTCTTGGCTAGTTTTCAGCGTTGCCGAAAGTAATACCCTATAAATAGCGGAAGGTTTGTATCTGTGTCAGAACAAACAATGGTTAACATTTTTTTTTGAGCAGCACCCCCACTGATTTTAGCCACAAGACGCCACTGCAAGCACAAGTAATACTATTGATCGAAAGAAAGTTGGGAGTAGGGCTAATGCACAAAAAAGATTAAAACTGGGCATTACGCAACAAAGGTAGGTAAACACGTATGAGCAAGAGTAAATGCGCAGAAAGCTTAAAATGGTTAGTGTGCACCAAGACATGTACACATGAACGAACAGGAGCGAATATGACTGCTTCACACAATGTCAACAAACAAATGAAAAATATAAACATATTATAGGGTGCATAGGCTATAATTTTGGCAATTTTCCTTAGATTCACAGTATTATGCATCCCAGAAAATAATGTACTGTACTGTATAAAGAAAATATTACTTTTACCATTATTTATAGAGAAGAATAGGTTTGTTTTTCACAATCTAAACCCGTGGTTCCGAACTGGGTAGCCCCATAATCAGTATGTTTAGTAGTGTATACAGTATCTCTAACTATCTATTAACCCCTAAAATAAATAATTTTCAACGATCTTTTCCTAAAGTAAAAATGACAAATTCGTAGATAATTTGTATTTTTCCTAACCTTACAAACCTTAGCTATTTAAAAAGGATATTACTTTCGGCGTAGCTGAAATGACGAGCCATTAGAATTTTAACGAGGGTTTACTACCCCTCGCTAGTTAGCGAGGGGGTAGGGGAGGGGTGCTACCCCTCCCCCCTCACATAACGGTGAACTAGTTCACTTTGCTTAGAGGTAGGACTTCCCGGGGGACAGGGCTGGTGGGCAAGTTCGATTAAATAGCTAAGGTTTGTATGGTTAGGAAAAATACAAATCATCTACGAATTTGTCATTTGTTCCGTAACCGAAATACAAACCACGCTATTTAAATTGGGTGACTTAACCCTTAGGAAGGGTGGTAAGTCCCAGCCGTTACTGGCTTTTGGCTTTTGCCCGGGGACTCAGTATCTGAGTGTGTAGAACTCAAGATAAGGAGTCCCTGCACCTCGCTAGTACCTTGCTCTGCAAGGACTGTGGCCTACGTAAGCGTGTGTGTGAAGGAATGAAGTGTGACTCGTCCTAGGAAGTTGACCTGGAGTTCATTAGATGGAATTCTAGGTTAGGACGTTCCCAATACTACCTCGTAAGGGTATGGGGGACGCGACAGTATTATCTTAATACTAGGAACACAAGGGAGCATGGTTTACCTGCAATGGTTTGAGGTCAGCTGTGCAGAGAACCCAGGATGCTGCTTTCCCCAAGAGAGGGGAGGATGAAGAAAAGAATAAGGGCCAGGCATATCTTTTCATTCATACAGACTAAAACCGGGTGACAATGCCCTCAACCTTCTGCTACTTGTCCATTAAGGAGCCTGAGGTTTAAACCAGCTGTTGTGCAGCCACCACAGGGCTGATAGAGAACGTATCAAGCCTCCTGTGGGTCACGTCCTGCAGGTAGTGGGCTGTGAAGGTCGTTTGACACTTCCAAACCCCTGCTTGTAGAACCTGCGTCAATGAGTAGTTTCTCTTAAATGCCAGGGACGTAGCGATGCCTCTGACATCATGTGCTCTAGGGGGACGTGACGGAGGAGGGTCTGGAATCAGGGAATGGTGGATGACCCTGCAAATCCATGCTGAGATAGTATTCTTAGTGACCCTCCTCTTCGTCCTTCCTGTGCTCAAGAACAACGCTTGCACTCGAGGACGAATTGCAGCTGTTCTCCTAAGATAGAGCCTCAGACTCCTTACTGGGCACAGTAGAAGATGGTCTGGGTCATCTGTTACAAAATGGAGATTCGAAATCCGGATAAGGTCAAACCGGGGGTCCGGCACTCATGGATTTCGAGTCTTAGCCACAAACTCAGGGACAAACCTGAATGTTACCTCTACCCATCCCCTTGAATGGGCGATGTCATACGAGAGACCATGAAGTTCGCAGACTCGCTTGGCCGAGGCCAAAGCAAGTAGGAACACCGTCTTCCAAGTCAGGTGGCGATCACAAGCCTGGCGTAATGGTTCGAACGGAGGTCTCTTAAGAGACCTGAAGACTCGAACCACATTCCCTGGAGGAGGTCTCACTTCCGACTGAGGGCAGGTAAGTTCATAACTTCGTATGAGTAGAGAAAGTTCCAGCGAGGAGGAAATGTCCATTCCCTTTACCTTGAAGGCAAGAATTAAGGCTGAGCGATAGCCTTTCACTACCGAGACTGAAAGGCGCATCTCTTCCCGCAAACACACGAGAAACTCCGCTATTGCTGGAATAGTGGCATCGAGTGGAGAGATACCCCTTCCACGACACCAGCCACAGAAGACTCTCCACTTCGCCAGGTAGACTCCTGCGGATGACTTTCGCAGGTGTCGACACATCCTTTCCGCAACTTGTTGCGATAAGCCTCTCTCTGTGAGATGTTGGATAGTCTCCAGGCGTGAAGCCGCAGTGATGCTTAGGCTTTGTGGGAGATGTTGCAGTGTGGTTGTTTGAGAAGCTCTTGTCGAGGAGGGAGTTCTCTCGGGAGTTCCGTCAGGAGCTGCAGAAGGACCAGGAACCACTCTGCGTGATGCCATAGCGGAGCTACTAAGGTCATTGACAGGTCGACCGATATTCTTGTCTTGTTGAGCACCCTTCTCATCAGACAGAACGGTGGAAAGGCGTAAACGTCGATGTTCACCCACCGTTGTTGGGGGGCATTTTGCCAGAGTGCCTTGGGGTCCGGGAACAGATCCACCGTCGGGGAACCCCACAAAGTCAGGACTTTGTTGGCTACTAGAGGATCCAAAGACCACTCGGTACTCACTATCTGGGATGCCCTGCTCAGACTGTCGGCGAGCACATTCCTTGCCCGGAATGAAGTGAGCCGATAGTGGAAACGAGTGGACTTCGGTCCATCTCAATACCTTTACTGCAAGATGGGATAGCTGTTGTGAAAAGGTACCTCCCTGCTTGTTGATGTAAGCCACTACCGTGGTGTTGTTGCTCCTCACCACCACGGAGTGTTCCGCCATGTACTGTTGGAACTGTTCAAGTGCCAGATGTACGGCCTTCATCTCTAGCAGGTTTATGTGGAGGCACTTTTCTGATTCTGACCATAGGCCTGAGGTCCTGTGGTTCAGAACATGGGGCCCCCACCCTTCTTTTGAGGCGTCCGAGAACAGCATCAAATCCGGGAGATGGACGAGAAGATTCACTCCCTTTCGGAGGTTTTTGTCTGTCACCCACCACTGAAGGTCCAACCGTTCCGCAGGACCCATACGGACCAAAACGTCCGGGGAATCGTGACCTTGATTCCACCGGGACTTGGGCCGCCATTGCAGGGATCTCATCCTGCGGCGCCCTTTTGGAACTTGACAGGCCAGGGAGGAAAGGTGACCGAGAAGACGTAACCATGATTGGACTGGGAGTTCTTCTCGTCTGAGGAAAGGATCTGCGACCCTCCTCAGCCTTGCTATCCTGTCGTCTGATGGAAGGGCTTGTGGAGATAGGTGTCCAAGATTATGCCTAGATATACCAGTTGTTGAGATGGAAGCAGAGAAGACTTCTCGAGATTTACCATGATCCCTAGATCTTGGCAAAGTCTCAGAAGCTTGTCCCGGTGTCGAAGAAGGGTCGACTCCGAGTCTGCCAGGATCAGCCAGTCGTCCAGATAGCGGAGGAGACGGATGCCGATCCTGTGTGCCCACGAAGAGATCAGGGTGAACACACTGGTGAATAACTGTGCTGCTGTGGAGAGACCGAACACAGCACCTTGAACTGGTAGATATTGTTGTCTAGGCTGAATCTTAAGTACTTCCTTGAAGACGGATGGATTGGGATCTGGAAGTACGCATCCTTCAGATCCAGTGTACACACAAGAAGTCTTGTGGTCTCACTGCAAGTCTGACCGTGTCTGCTGTCTCCATGCTGAACGGAGTTTGTTTGACAAACCTGTTCAGAGCTGACTGGCCTCCAGCCTCCAGACGTCTTCTTACAAGAAAGAGTCGACTGAAGAAGGCCGGGGAACCGTCGACGACCTCTTGGAGAGCATCCTTCTTTAGCATGGTCTCGACTTCTGCCTGTAGGGCTAGCCCCTTTACCGATCCCATGGCATAGGAGCTCAACGACACTGGATTCGCTGTCAGGGGAGGTAGAGATGTTGTGAACGGGACACGATATCCCTGACTGATTACGGAAATCGTCCAGGAATCGGCCCCGAGTTGCTGCCACCTGAATGCGCAACTTTGTAGGCATCACCCCACTGGTGGACATGCAGGTGGATTGTCAATCCTAGCGTTTGCGGCCTCGGCCACTGCCTCTAAGATTCTTGGCTCCCCTGGAGGACTTTTTGCCGTTCTTGTCTTTGACAGGAAAGGGCTGCTGTTTGGACACCGTCGTCTTTGCTGCCACTGCCAGTTTTGTCGTCTTGGACAGGTGAGGTTGTTGAGGTGCTGGAGGTTTGTAGGGCTTCGTTGTGAGAGCCCTTTAGAGGAGAGAGTCCTGATTGGATTTCCTCCACCTCTCAGCTGCCTGTTCCACATCTTTGGGCTCAAACAGACTCTTTCCCATAAGGGAAGTGTGTCCGAGCTTGCAGACTTCGAAGGCCGGGACCTTCGAAAGGAACCTTTCTGTCACCGCATCACGTCCTTTCAAGATCTAATTGGCCCACAAGTTCGAGGCTTGGTGGGCCAGAAACTCAATGGTGCGGGTGCCCAAAAGGAGGAAGGTCTCCAGTGCCTTCCTGGTGCTTTCTTTGGAGAGATTCTCCGATCGCAACAGGATGCCAAGAGACCCCAACCAGACGTCCAGCCACGAAGTAGCCTGCATAGCACACTTCGAGACCTTCTCCTGGCTTAGGATCTCTGTCGCCGAGAAATTCACTTGCCGGCTAGTCCCTCTCTCGAGAGGGACTCCCTTGGTAAGCTCCTCCACAGAGTGCAACGAAAGAGCTAAGCCAAACTCCTCCATGATCCCAAAATACCTCCTCTGGTGGAGGTGGGAGGAGCTTGTTGCCAGCAGTGGAACGGCTGGAGGAGGCGAGCTCGGAGCGCTGGCCCTCACCCTTATCCCTGGCACTCTTCGCCCCTTGGGACCAGGGCAAAGCCGCACTGGCCTTAGCGGGTTTCTGAGTGCCAAAGACTCTGTCCAGGACCGTGTCCTTGCCCTCACGAGGAGGAACCTCAGGGTCCTTGAACCCGTTGAGATGCCTCATCAGAGTCAAGACCTGCCAGAAGGCATGCTGTGACTCTTGCCGTTCTCCCCCTGGAGAGCTGGCAGCAAAGTCCCCCGTCCCCAAAGACTCTACTTGGGGGGACTCTTAGATTTCTTCGCTTCACTCCTAGGAGGGATACAGGACTCCAACAATGAAGTCTGAGGGCTCTCATCGCCCCAATACGGGACGATTCTCCTGCTCGAGGTGGGGTTTCTCCCATTGGTGCGGTGGAAGACTGCCTCACCTCGGTAGATGGAGCGTGCTGGCGCTCGCGTGATGGGGAAAAACCTAGGGGTCGCGAGTGAGAGACCGTTGAAAACACTCGCGCGCGCGTACGAGATTGTTGGCGCTTGAAGATCGTCGGTGCTTGAGCGCGAAAGAAGATCAACAGCGCTTAAAGATCGACGGCGCTTAAAGATCATCGGCACTTGTGCGCGCGCAAGAAGATCGTCGACATTTGCGCGCGTAAGAAGATCGTCGGCGCTTGCGAGCGTAAAAAGATCGTCGGCGCGGGGAACCATCAGAGCCTGCGCGCTGACGATCGTCGGAGCTTACGTGCGTAGGAGGATTCTTTCTAAGGCTCTTCTGGACACCTGTTTGTGTTTGAGAAAATTCTTAATCTTGGAAGCTATTTCTCTTACCTTTTTGGGAGGTAGAGACAGCTTGTGCTGTGCAAGGTCCCACTGTATGCCTAACCATTCGAAGTGGTCTGATGGTAGTAGGCGGGATTTTTGGAGATTGACCCAAAATCCCTTGTTGGCGAGAAAACGAAGTACTTTCTTCGTAGCTCTGTTGCACTCCAGGGCTGGCCGAGCCCAAATAAGCCAATCGTCCAGATAAGCAACGATCTGAATCCCTTGGTTCCTGAGTTGTTCTAACACTGTCTCTCCCAGTTTCGTGAATATCCTGGGTGCAATGTTGAGGCCGAAGGGCATGACTTTGAACGCAAAGGTTTTCCTGCCTAGACGGAAACCTAGGTAAGGAGAGAAGTTTTGAGCTATTGGTACGTGATAATAGGCGTCGGTAAGATCGATAGAGGTGGTGACGGCCCCACGGGAAGCAGGGTCCGTACCCGAGAGATGGTCAACATCCGGAACCTGTCGCAGAGGATGTAAGAATTTAGCTTTGACAAGTCCAGGACCACTCTCAATGCCAACGAGCCTTTCTTCGGAACTGTGAACAGGCGGCCTTGGAACTTCAGCGATCGAACCCGTTTGATTGCTTTTTTTCTTTAGTAACTCGGTGGTGTACTCTCTCAGAATGGTTGTGGGTCTCTGGAAGAAGGCCACTGGTGGAGGAGGAGAACCTTGTGACCATTTCCACCCCAAGCCTTTGGAGACTATGCTGTGAGCCCACGGACTGAAGGTCCAATGGTCTCGAAAGTGGTAAAGTCTCCCCCCTAATGGGACTATATCATTGCAAGAGAGTGAATCTAGGTCCTTTCCCTCCTCGAGAACCCCTTGTCCTAGGTCCGCCTCGTTGACGGAACTGTCCTCTAGCCCTGTAGCTACCTCTCTGGTGTCCCCGAAAGGGACCTGAGGGTTCGTAGCTAGGGTTGTATTCGGGTGAGGGCATCCAAACGGGGTTGGGTTGGGTACCTGGGGGAGCAGTGAGGTAGACCACCTGTTGAGGGTGCTTCGGTTGTAGAGGAGACAAAGCAGCGGGAGACTGTGAAGACGAGTGGGTAACCGGCGATTGCTGGTAGTGACCTCGGCTCGTCTTGTAAGGGGCAAACCTCTGTTTCTTCCTGAAGAAGGTTTGCTTTTGAACCTCAACCCTCCTTTTGGCAGTGAGGCCCCACCTCACTTGCAAATTTTGGTTTGCTCTCGCAGCGTCTTGTAGTACCTTGTTCACCTCCTCCTGAGGAAAAAGGTTCTTACCCCAGCAGGGGGAAGCTATCAGCCTGTTCGGTTCATGCCTGATCGAGGCCTCAGAAAGAACGTGTTTCCTGCAACTAACCCGAGCCGAACAAAATTCGTGTAAGTCGATTTGGAAGGACAGAGACAGGTTCTTTGTGAATACCCGGAACAAGGTCTCGGTCGGATAAAGCGAGGTTAGAGACTCCACGGAGGTAATGGAGTGGAGAGACCTAGCTAACCTATTCCGTGCCTCAAACTCAGTCTTGAGAAGATTATCTGGTAATTTGGGAAGCTTCTCGGAGAACAAATTAGAGGCGCAGTCTGGGTCTAACTTCCCTACTGTGAAAGTAGCGGGGGCATCATCCCAGATAGCAACGGTACTCGGAATGAGCATGGAGGTGGGATCCGTCTCTTTAAGAGCCGGCATGGCAGAATCTTCTTTGATAGCCTGAAAAGTAAGAGCTGCCCCTTTATCTGTAATAGGCAAGGTAATAATTGGAGAAGCTGTAAATATGGTGTAGGCTCCTTTGTGTGGGGTGAGCTTGGAATTAGTGCACCCCCAGTCTGAAAAACGTCCTGACCCAGAAAGCTTGGGCCTGCTCTTTAGGGAATATTACCGTTTCCTTCGGTACCTTGTCTAACCTAACCAAGGCATGTTCTTTCAATCGGATGAAGCCGTTGAATGGGAATTCTAGTCCCGGGGGGTAAAATTCTAGGTCCTCTAGAGGACGGGTGCCTATGCCCTCCAGAGTTATGGCACCATTTATATATGGAGCATGTAAGGCAAACCTCCAAGGGTTGTTTTTCTCGAAGGGGGGTAACTTCGATGCGTCCGGGGCTGAAGGAGGAGGCATCTGAGTTCCGGAACGGATGAGACTCGCCACCATATCTTTGAGCTCCGTCATAGCTCCTTGGTCTGTCCTAGACTGTTGTTGTAGATGCTGTTGTGTCTGTTCTTTCACAATATCCCTGACCATGGCGGCAGATAAAGGGGGCTCCCGAGCCCGATCCTCTAACGAAGCCCTGGACTTGGTGGACTTCGACTTATTAGGAGTCACGGTTTTAGGTACAGTAATATGAACATCAGGATCCTTTGAGGGTCCCGGAACCGGTGACACTGATAATGGCAAAGCTGAAGGCTTAAAGGTACGTAGTGGCTTCACCTTGGGTCGTACAGGAACGGAGGGACCTCGAGGAGAAGCCGTAGGTTTATCAAAGCCGTGAAAGGAAGTAGTAGAGGAAGGTGTGTGGGGTGAAAGGGGGTCCACCAACTCAACACCACCTACCTGCTCATCCATGGGTTCGGCCTCCGTCACTAAAACCTCTTCCTCCGTTAGAATGGTTGCTCTAACCACCTCAATTAACGGGGCCGCTGTCTCCGGTAGAACTGCTGCAGTAGTAGAGCCTGGGAATAGGCGAGAAGCCATGTCTCCATCAAGGAGATAGGGTGCGCCAGACGGCGCATTCCTCCCAAAACCTGACACCCAAGGACGGAGAGTAGCTCTTGCCTCCCGGAGAGATTCATTATCAGCCTGAAAGAGGAGAGGGGATTAATGAAGCCAAAACTGATGTAAATATATAAAGAGCAATTAATTCCTCGCCAAAGATATTAACAGGAACAAACTAGAACCAACTTACCTCCTCGCTCAGGGGTATGGATGACAGCTCATAGCAGAGCATGCATGACTCCGGGAACCATATCGTATACGGGGCTTGTCCCGGTTCCCGAGAGAAGGATATGGTGCAATGGGCATGGGACCGGCATAGATCATGGCCCATGGGATCAGTAAAGGCAGCGGAGCAGCCCTTGGCAGCGCAGCGGACTTTCTGTAAAAAGAAAGAAGACATAAGTCTGGATGTTCCTTGAGATTCTGGTCAGTGACATATGAATCAGAAAACACTTAAATCTTAATTATGTGTGAGTATGGTAGTAGCTAGCACCTTAATAAAATGATATTTTGATTATAAAATAAATTTTTGAATATATTTACCCTGTGAATATATAATAGCTGACGTCTCGGACGGCTCGACAGAAACACAAAAACTCGCGAGCGATCGCCATGAAGGTTGCGGGTGTGCCCACCAGCGCCGACTATCGGCCAGATACCGCATATACATGTAAACAGCCTCAGTTCTTCTCATTCCGCTGGGTCTCTATCGGGGAGGAAGGGAGGGCCTATAATTTATATATTCACCGGGTAAGTATATTCAAAAATTTATTTTATAATCAAAATATCATTTTTAAATACTTAACTTAGCCGGTGAATATATAATAGCTGATTCACACCCATGGTGGTGGGTAGAGACCAGTATTAATACAATATAGGCGTATATGCTTAGAGTTTTTGACAGTTATATCATAACAAAACCTGAATAAATATAGGTACCTGGTAAGGAAGCTGACTCTGACGATTACTCTGCCTTGTTAGTCCGCTTTCCTCACGAAGCCCAGCCATCCTCTCAGGATGCTGAAAGACTCCCAGGAGCTGAAGTATCCAGGGCGACAACCCATACAACAGGACCTCATCAAAACCCTTAATCTGGGCGCTCTCAAGAAATGACATTTGACCACCCGCCAAATCAAAAAGGATGCGAAAGGCTTCTTAGCATTCCGTACAACCCAAAACAAGATTAAAAACATTTCAAGAGAAAGATAAAAAGGATATTGGAATTAAGGGAATGTAGTGGTAGAACCCTCACCCACTACTGCACTCGCTGCAACGAATGGACCCAGTGTGTAGCAGTCCTCATAAAGAGTCTGGACATCTTTTAAGTAAAATGAAGCGAACACCGACTTGCTCCTCCAAAAGGTCGCGTCCATAATACTTCGTAGAGATCTGTTTTGCTTAAAGGCCACGGAAGGTGCTATAGCTCTTACTTCGTGCGTCTTGACCTTAAGCAAGCAACGATCTTTTTCACTCAAATGAGAATGAGCCTCTCGGATTAAAAATCTAATAAAATACGATAAAGCATTTTTAGACATAAGCAATGATGGCTTCTTAACTGAGCACCACTAGGCCTCAGATCCACCTCGTAAGGATTTTGTACGAGCTAAATAAAACTTAAGAGCTCTGACTGGACACAGTACTCTTTCAAGCTCGTTGCCTACGATCTCTGACAGGCAAGGTATATCAAACGACTTAGGCCAAGGACGAGAAGGCAGTTCATTTTTGGCCAAGAAACCAAGCTGAAGTGAACATGTGGCTTTATCTGTAAAAAAGCCGATGTTCCTACTGAAGGCATGGGTCTCACTGACCCTTTTAGCCGAAGCCAAGCACACTAAGAAAAGCGTCTTGAGGGTGAGATCCTTCAGGGAGGCTGAATGTAATGGCTCAAACCTGTCGGACATTAGGAACCTTAGGACCACGTCTAAGTTCCATCCAGGAGTTGCCATACGACGCTCCTTAGAGGTCTCGAAGGACTTAAGGAGATCTTGGAGATCTTTATTATTGGACAGATCTAAGCCTCTATGTCTGAATACAGAAGCCAACATGCTCCTGTAGCCCTTAATAGTGGGCGCTGAGAGGGAGCGAACATTTCTCAGATGTAGGAAAAAATCTGCAATTTGGGCTACAGAGGTACTGGAAGAGGAAATGGATGATGACTTGCACCAGTCTCTAAAGACTTCCCACTTCGACTGGTATACCTTGATGGTAGAAGCTCTCCTAGCTCTCGCAATCGCTCTGGCTGCCTCCTTCGAAAAACCTCAAGCTCTTGAGACGAAGCGCGGGGAGGCTTTGATGAAGATCCCTTACGTGGGGCTGCCGTAAGAGATCCATCCTTAAAGGAAGACTCCTTGGGACGTCTACCAGCCATTGAAGTACCTCTGTGAACCACTCTCTCGCGGGCCAGAGGGGAGCAACCAACGTCAACCTTGTCCCTTCGTGAGAGGCGAACTTCTTCAGTACCTTGTTGATGATCTTGAACGGTGGGAATGCGTACGCGTCCAGGTGAGACCAGTCCAGTAGAAACGCATCTATGTGGGTCGCCTCTGGATCTGGGACTGGAGAGCAATAGGTCGGGAGCCTTTTGGTCAACGAGGTGGCAAAGAGGTCTATGGAGGGTTGACCCCAAGTCACCCAAAGACTCTTGCACACGTCCTTGTGGAGGGTCCATTCTGTGGGGATCACCTGACCTCTCCGACTGAGACAGTCTGCCAAGACGTTCAAGTCCCCCTGGATGAATCTTGTCAACAGGGAGATGCCTCGATTTTTTGACCAGATGAGGAGGTCCCTTGCGATGCCGAACAGTGTGTGGGAGTGAGTGCCTCCTTGCTTGGAGATGTACGCCAATGCTGTGGTGTTGTCCGAATTGACTTCTACCACTTTGTTTCGAAGAATGCTCTCGAAACTCATCAAGGCCAAGTGAACCGCTAACAACTCCTTGCCGTTGATGTGCATGCTCTTCTGATCTGACGTCCAAAGACCCGAACATTCCCGACCGTCCAGAGTCGCTCCCCAACCCAAATCCAACGCGTCTGAGAACAACACGTGGTTTGGGTTCTTGACTGCCAGGGACTTATGTTGCTGTCCCACCAGTTCAGGCATGCTTTTACTGGCTCGGAGACCGGGATTGACACAGCTTCCAAAGTCTTGCTCTTGTTCCAATGGAAGTCTAGATGGAACTGGAGAGGGCGAAGGTGAAGTCTCCCTAGTGAGACAAATTGCTCCAGGGATGACAGAGTCCCTAAGAGGCTCATCCAACTTCTTACTGAGCAACGGTCTTTTTTCAGCATAAGGTGGACTTTAAGCAGGGCTTGCTCTATCCGGGTGGCAGACGGAAAAGCCCGAAAAACTAGACTGCGAATCTCCATCCCCAAACAGAGAATAGTCTGGGATGGAATCAGTTGAGACTTTTCTAAGTTCACCAACAGTCCCAACTCCTTTGCCAGACCCAACGTCCAGTGAAGGTCCTGCAGACAGCGATGACGGGACAATGCTCTGAGAAGCCAGTAGTCCAAGTACAGGGAGGCTCGAATTCCCGATAAATGAAGGAATTTTGCCACATTCCTCATGAGCCTCGTAAACACGAGAGGAACAGGGCTGAGGCCAAAGCACAGTGCTCGAAACTGGTACACCACATTCCTGTAAACAAACCTCAGATACGGTTGAGAATCTGGGTGAATAGGAAATCCTGCAGGTCGAGAGAGACCATCCAGTCTCCCTCTCTGACCGCTGCTAGGACGGACTTCGTGGTCTCCATCGTAAATTTTGTTTTTATAACAAAAACGTTGAGCGCACTGACGTCCAGCACTGGCCTCCAACCTCCCGTATGTTTTGGGACTAGGAAGAGACGGTTGTAAAATCCCGGTGATTGAAGGTCCGAGACTTTCACCACCGCTCCCTTCTCTAGTAACAGAGACACCTGCTGTTGAAGAGCTAGTCTTCTTGACTCCTCTCGATACCTAGGAGAGAGGTCTAGAGGAACTGTTACTAGAGGAGGTCTGCGTACAAAAGGAATTTTGTACCCCTCCTTGAGCAACAACACAGACTCTTGGTCTGCACCCCTCTTCTCCCAGGCCTGCCAGAAGCTGTTCAGTCTGGCCCCTACCGCTGTCTGAGGACGTGGGCAGTCAGACTCTGCCACGGGAGGACTTGGATCCTCTCCTCTTGCCTCTCTTTCCGTCGGCACGAGCGCCTCCCCTGCTGGGGGCTCTGCCACGAAAGGGCGGGATAAATCTAGTCGCTGGGGTATCGACCTTGGGCCTCACAACATAAGACGAAGAAGGAGCTCCCTTGCGAGCAGAAGTAGCCATCAGGTCGTGTGTATCCTTCTGCACAAGCGAAGCCGCAATGTCCTTGATCAGCTGTTGAGGAAACAAGGCAGCTGATAAGGGGGCAAAGAGAAGCTCCGACCTCTGACAGGGAGTAACTCCTGCTGAAAGGAATGAGCAAAGAGTTTCCCTCTTCTTCAGGACTCCAGACGTAAAGGTGGCGGCGAGCTCATTGGAGCCATCACGGATGGCTTTGTCCATACAAGACATAATAAGCACGGAAACATCCTGGTCGGCAGACGAGATCTTCCTGCTTAATGCTCCTAGAGACCAATCTAAAAAGTTAAAAACTTCGAAGGCCCTGAAAACCCCTTTAAGGAGATGGTCAAGGTCCGAGGCGGACCAACAAACTTCAGAGCATCTCATGGCCAGGCGACGGGGAGAGTCTACGAGGCTTGAGAAGTCACCATGGGCAGAGGCAGGGACTCCCAAGCCGAGAACTTCTCCCGTGTCATACCAGACGCTCGCTCTAGAAGCTAGTTTAAAAAGAGGGAAGGCAAAGGACGTCTTCCCCAAACTCCTCCTGGTAACCAACCAGTTGCCCAGCAAGCGTAAAGCCCTCTTAGAAGAGCGCGAGAGCACTAGCTTAGTAAAAGAAGGCTTCGCAGCAGCTAAGCCTAGCGCAAACTCTGACGGAGGTGAACGAGGAGCGGAAGTAACAAAATGGTCTGGAAAAAGATCCTTAAAAATCATCATGATTTTCTTAAAGTCCATCGAAGGTTGAGCAGCCTTAGGCTCTTCTACGTCTGATAAAACATCTAAAGGAATATCAGTAGGCGGAGGATCAGCAACATCCTCATCTGAAGGAACCTCGTCCGACAATTGATGATTCAAGAAAGGGAGAGACCTGCCGCGGTGGCAATGCTTGACAAGCAAAGTCCACACGCAAAGGAGCAGCAGTAGTAGTCGAGGCTACGTCATGTCGCTGCTGAAAGGACTGACCAGCAACAACAACAGGAGCTGATGGACGCTCGACGTCAAGTCGAGACTGCCTTGACTGCCTAGACTGAGCAGTCAAAACAACCCTTGACTGCGGTGCTTGACGCTCAACGTCAAAACAAGGCAACTGAGCTGGTTGGCGAACGTCCTGAACGTCAACACGAGACTGCGGCAGCGGCTGAACGTCAACACGAGACTGCGGCAGCGGCTGAAAGTCAACACGGGACTGCATCGAGTGAGGCTCCAAGTCACGTGACTGTCGTGACAAACTACCGACATCACGCTTCGTAACGTCAAAAGGACGAGTAAAGGCTCGTTTGGGCAGCTGACGGCCAGAGTCTCGATCAGCGTAACGGCGAGGATCATCGTGAACCTGCTCAACGGTATACTCCTCCAAAAGGGAGGCAAGCTTATTCTGCATATCCTGCAGGACAACCCATTTAGGATCAACGGGAGTCGGTACGGGCCGAGACGATGGTAACGTCTGTGACGGCAAAACATTGCTCTTACTGAGACTCTCGGAGCCCGTGTTACGCTTACGCTTAATCGGAGAACAGTCTTCCGACGACTGCAAAGGGTCAGAGCTGTCCCAATGGCTACAGCCAGGACGCTGGACCTGTCCTGAAGGGACTGACTTCCGCTTTAAGGGTCTAGAAACTTTGCTCCACGGTTTCTTTTGCGAGAAGCCTTCGGATGACGAGGAGAAAACAGCCTCGCTCGTCTTATGGTAGGGGCGATCTTGACGAGACACGCCCGATACCGCAGAGGGAACGTCTGTTCGTTGGTTAAAGCCTCTCGTCCCCTTAAGTCCTACGACATTACTTCTCCCTGGTGCAGGGGAGCCTGAAAGAGGTCTCGGACTAGGTGAACGACAAGCACGAACAGACGAACCCTCGGTCGCAACACTAAAAACACTTTGCGCACTAATCACTTTATCCCCACGATTTTCTAATGTGGCACTCTGACACTTTAACACATTCACATCCGCCATGAGTTGATTACGGTCCGATGCCAACGACTCAACTCTCTCGCCCAAAGCTTGAATGGCAAGCAACATATCCCGCATGGATGGTTCATGAGTGCTAGTAGAGGGTTCAGGAACAACTACTACAGGGGAAGGATTAGGTTCAGGGGCATGGGAGGAGGAAAAATCCAACGACCTAGAGGAACTTCTCCTCACCCTATCTCTCTCAAGCTTACGAGAATATTTATCAAACTCTAGCCAGTCGAATTCCGAAAGTACCACGCACTCATCACACCAATCTCCTAATTGGCAGGTTTTACCCCGGCAATTAGAACACACGGTATGTGGGTCGAGAGAGGCCTTGGGAAGACGTTTGTTACAATCCCTAGCATTACATTTACGAAATTTAGGTCCAGGGATAGGAGAAGGGTCAGCCATTTTGAAAAGTCAAAGAAAATCCAAAAACAATCCAAAGTCATCAACAATAAACGCTATCCAAAAAAAGGTTCAAGAGTTTTAATTGAAGAGAAAAACACCTGTCACTGCGAAAGCTCAAAACCAAAAAGAAGTACTTCACCAAGAATGACGAAAACTCCAGGTCAACAGCGAGCGGAATCAACTTGTCGACAAGACCGACAGAGAAGACCCGAGGCTGTTTACATGTATATGCGGTATCTGGCCGATAGTCGGCGCTGGTGGGCACACCCGCAACCTTCATGGCGATCGCTCGCGAGTTTTTGTGTTTCTGTCGAGCCGTCCGAGACGTCAGCTATTATATATTCACCGGCTAAGTTAAATATTTAAAATTAAGAAATTCTATTAGAAACCAGTAACCACGTAACATGAATCTCTAATCTTCATCGGTATCACATTGTTAACTCCGGTTCTGGACGTCTGCTTGATCTCTGTTTGTACCGGAGATCCGGTAGCAAAGGCCCGTCATCGTGATATCGTGACCGTCTCTGGTACGATAACATTAACCTCAATGAATGTGTTATCTCCAGTGAAGCCGGAGATACGATGAAAAAAGGGGCCGTAATGGTGTAATTGTGATCAAACATGACAAAGGTTCCTGTGTAAAAGGCCTCAGCCGGAGTCTGAGTGCCGGATTTCACCGGTGCACTCCAAATATCTGACTAGTTCTCACCCAATGAGTATCCATTATAGCGGAGCATAACTCAAGGCGGAGCTAAGCATAACTCAAGGCGGAGCTAAGGGTGTCGGTATAAAACGACCCCAATTAAAGACTCATACACTAACGTACCTATTAATAGTGTTAGCTATATTAACAGTAACCACATCAATAAAACGTGTATAACATTAAACGTACTATCATCAACTCTGATAATAAGAGGAGGCCTGAATAACTCGTGATCGTATAAAAACGGAGAACGGGAAATTCACCTCTCTTACTCGAGCTAATAAAGAAAACGAGAGAAGGGATAACTCATATCTGTAGAACAGGAAACGAGCACTCTATGCTCTCGCTCTCAAGGTTACATAATAAAAAACTAACATCACACAATAATATAAGAAAATTAATAAAACTGATTGCTTTTTTCTTAGTAATTGTAATAACCAAGAACGAAGAATAACGACAACGTAACAAATAAACAAGGATATAGTCTAAATCGAGCCTTCCTGAGGCGAGTACAACTAACAGACTAAATCGCTAAACTTTAAATCGCTATTCTTCGTAGGGCCAAATTGGACTTGCAAGCAAATAAATACCATAGTAAAAACTAATAATAATTAATGATAACACAAAAGGCCATAAAACGTAAGTGATATAACCTAGATGACATAGTACCAGATGGGCAAAAATACAGTAACTAGAAAATTTACCGAAGCGAGCATAACCCAAAATGGCTGCCGATATCTCGGCAGGATAATCGCTTCCAAAACTAAAAACCACCATATTGGAAACAGAACAAATGCCCGGTACTGCAATAAGCTGCCAAAACAAACTATGGTACTTAACATTGGTAAGGGTGAAGTAGCAACGTCAGTCATGTTGAAATAACGAGAAACTCTTCGAAAAAACACTGTGCTCAAACAAACTCAACTTGCTCGCAAGTCCAAAAACAGAAGGATGTCCTAGAGGGCGTGCGTGGTAGGTGTCGGTGGGGTAGTTCAACTATGTTCTCTAGGGACTGTCACGGCCCTCCCCATTGATGAAGGGATTATCTAAATGGAAGACAACCTGTGAATAGTGGTTTTTCGCACGCCTTTGTTTAATACACGACACCTACAAGGTGTTCGCGCGAGGGTTGTAACCTCTGCATTCCATGCTTTTATCTTTCTCTAGTATATTTGGAAGATTTATATTAGGAAAGGTACAAAGAAGGACCTTTCTCACCGGGCGTCACATGCCTCTTCCCAGAAATAGATTTTTCCCTCGTCAAAATCCCTTAATTAGTAAACAGAAATTCCCCCGGGAGGAACTCTGATGAGAAACCCCGAGGGAATAGAAAACAAGAATTACAAATTAAGTATGCGCCCTCCTCCCCCACTGACATTCACGGAAGAAGGGGGAGGGCGGAGAACTGTAACAAAAACAGAATTATAACAGAATTATAACTATGTAATTCATCTAGGAATGTTCACAAATAGTAAGAACCACTGACCCCCGAAGGGAAGTGTTCTCCCAGACTGCTGACAAGTTAAAAAAATACAATTAGATTTCATTAAAAATAATTGAGACAAATCAACGGAATAGCAACCCAACCCGCACGGGAAAGAAGCTTCCGTAATAGTACGTAGTACAGTAGTAGTAAAGGGTGAACGACCTCGAGTAGAGAGAGAGACCGTAGTCAATCTAAACTCCCACGTTCCCTTCGCTGAGAATCCAAGTTCCCCGTAGGAAAGGAGGAGCAGCGAAGAAAACAGATGAAGAAAGTACAGCGATGACGATTTCCCACGGCGGACGAATTATCGGAAGCCAAAGGAACGACCGAAGGACCAAGGGAGAGGCCACACCCCATGACGTGAAACCGTGGTGGCCTGGTACTACGCCGATGACGTTGTCGTACACTACACACATAGCACAAACACTGAAAAGGAAACTTACTATATTTCTATACACAAATATATACATAAACATAAAGAATGTTTATATATATATATATATATATATATATATATATATATATATATATATATATATATATATATATATATATATATATATATATAAATATATATATATAAATATATATATATAAATATATATATATAAATATATATATATATATATATATATATATATATATATATATATATATATATATATATATATATATATATATATATATTAAGTATAAGAAAAAGTAAGTACAGTAAAAGACAAAAAGCATTAATGGCTGTCAAAGCGAGGGTGGGAGCAAACACGTTCGCTCATCACCCGAGCCAAAAGCAAAGTGAACTAGTTCACCGGTGTGTGAGGGGGGAGGGGTAGCTAGCTACCCCTCTCCTACCCCCTCGATAACTAACGAGGGGGTAGTAAACCCTCGTTAAAATTCTAATGGCTCGCCATTTCAGCTACGCCGAAATTAATATGACAAATTTCGTAGATAATTTGTATTTTTCCTACCATACAAACCTTAGCTATTTACATGGGGTATTATTTTGGCGGAGCTGAAATGACGAGCCATTAAATTTTAACGAGGGTTAACTACCCCCTCGCTAGTTAGCGGGGGGTAGGGAAGGGGTAGCTAGCTACCCCTCCCCCCCTCACACACTGTGAATAGCTCAATTCACTTAAAGGTAGGACTTGACTTGGGGGTCAGGGCTGGCGGGTAACATTTGCGTAAATAGCTAAGGTTTGTATGGTAGGAAAAATACAAATTATCTACGAAATTTGTCATTTGTTCCGTAACCTAATACAAACCACCTATTTACATGGGGTGACTTACCCTTAGGAAGGGCGGAAAGTCCCCAGCCTTCTGGCTTCGGCTTTACCCGGGGACTCCAATTCCGAGTTGTGTTACTCAAGGAACGGGAGTCCCTAACCCTCGCACGTTGTCATGTTTGACCATCGTGCGGCCTACTAGGATGTGTGTGAAAGAGAATAACGTGACTCATCCTAGGAAGTTGACCTGGAGTTCTTTATGTGGAACTCTAGGCTAGGACGTTACCAATACCACCTCGTCAGGGTATGGGGGACGAGACAGTATTAAGGCTAACACTAGGAGCACAAGGAAGCATGGTTTACCTGCAGAGGTTGAGGTCAGCTGCGCAAAGACCTGGATGCTGCTATCCCCAAGAGAGGGGAGAATGAAGAAAGAAGTAAGGGTCAGACATACGCTTTCATTCACGCAGACTAAAACCGGGTAACAATGCCCTCAAC
Source organism: Palaemon carinicauda (assembly GCF_036898095.1). NCBI lineage: Eukaryota > Metazoa > Arthropoda > Malacostraca > Decapoda > Palaemonidae > Palaemon > Palaemon carinicauda. The sequence continues at coordinate 6,205,914 of NC_090727.1, read as the reverse complement.
CTTCTGCTACTTGTCCAATAAGGAGCCTGAGGTTAGACCAGCTGTTGTGCAACCACCACAGGAACGATAGAAAACGTATCGAGGTTCCTGTGGGTCAAGTCCTGCAGGTAGTGGGCTGTGAACGTCGTCTGACGTTTCCAGACCCCAGCTTGTAGAACCTGCGTCACAGAGAAGTTTCTCTTGAAGGCCAGGGAAGTAGCAACACCCCTGACGTCGTGACCTCTGGGACAACGTGACGGAGGAGAGTCGGGATTCAAGGTGCTGCTTATCACCTTGCGAATCCATGAAGAGATGGAGTTCTTGGTGACCCTCCTCTTTGTCCTCCCTGTGCTCACAAACAAAGCTTGCACATGAGGACGGGCTGCAGTTGTTCTTTTGAGGTAGCGCCTCAGACTCCTGACTGGGCACAGTAACAGATGGTCTGGGTCACTTGTTACAGAACGTAGACTCGTTACCTTGAAGGAGTCGAATCTTGGATCCGACACCCCAGGGTTTTGAGTCTTAGCAATGAACTCAGGGACGAGCTTGAACGTTACCTCCCCCCATCCCCTTGAATGGGCAACGTCGTAGGAGAGACCATGAAGTTCACTTACTCGTTTGGCCGAGGCCAACGCGAGTAGGAACACCGTCTTCCACGTTAGGTGGCGATCAGACGCCTGGCATAATGGTTCAAAGGGAGCTCTTTTCAGAGCCCTGAGCACTTGAACCACGTTCCAAGGAGGGGGTCTGACTTCTGACTGGGGGCAAGTAAGCTCGTAGTTGCGTATGAGTAGAGAAAGTTCCAACGAAGAGGAAATATCCACTCCTTTCAGCCTGAAGGCTAAGCTTAAGGCTGGGCGATAGACTTTCACCGCCGAGACCGAAAGGCGCATTTCCTCCCGAAGATGTACAAGGAACTCCGCTATTGTTGGAATAGTGGCATCGAGCGGAGAGATACCCCTTCCACGACACCAACCACTAAAGACTTTCCACTTCGCCTGGTAGACGCTGGCAGAGGATTCTCGCAGGTGTCGAGACATCCTGTCCGCAACCTGTTGAGAAAATCCTCTCTCCGTGAGGAGTCGCTGGATAGTCTCCAGGCGTGAAGCCGAAGCGAAGCTATGGCCTTGTGGAAGATGTTGCAATGTGGTTATCTGAGTAGCGCGTGACGTGGAGGGAGTTCTCTTGGGGGTTCCGTTAGGAGTTGCAGAAGGTCCGGGAACCATTCCGCATGATGCCATAGCGGAGCTATGAGAGTCATGGAGAGGTTGACTGATAGGTTGGCCTTGTTGAGCACCCTTCTAATCAGACAAAAAGGTGGGAAGGCGTAAACGTCCATGTTGTCCCACCTGTGTTGAAATGCATCCTGCCAGAGAGCCTTGGGGTCCGGGACTGGAGAGCAGTAAAGGGGCAGCCTGAAATTCGAGGCTGTCGCAAACAGGTCTACAGTCGGGGAACCCCACAAAGTCAGGACTTTGTTGGCTATCTGAGGATCCAAAGACCACTCGGTACTCATTATCTGCGTCGCCCTGCTGAGGCTGTCGGCGAGGACATTCCTCTTGCCCGGAATGAAGCAAGCTGACAGTGAGATCGAGCGGGTTTCGGACCATCTCAGAATCTCTACTGCAAGATGGGATACCTGTTGCGAGAAGGTACCTCCCTGCTTGTTGATATAAGCCACTACTGTGGTGTTGTCGCTCATCACCACCACGGAGCGGCCCGCCAGGGTTTGTTGGAACTGTTGAAGAGCCAGAAAAACGGCCTTCAATTCTAGCAGGTTGATGTGGAGGCACCTTTCCGATTCTGACCAAAGGCCTGAGGCTCTTTGGTTCAGAATGTGGACCCCCCACCCTTGATTTGACGCGTCCGTAATCAGAGTCAAATCTGGGGGGAGGACGAGAAGATCTGCTCCCTTCCGTAGGTTCTCGTCGTCCAGCCACCATCGAAGATCCACCCGTTCCAAAGGTCCTATGGGAACTAGGAAGTCCGGGGAATCGTTTCCCTGATTCCATCATGACTTCAGCCGCCACTGAAGGGATCCCATCCTGAGGCGGCCGTTTGGAACAAGACGAACCAAATATGATAAGATGGCCTAAGAGACGTAACCACAGTTGGGCTGGAAGCTCTTCTCGTCTGAGGTAAGGTTCTGCTACCTTCCTCAGCCTTGCTATCCTTTCGTCTGATGGAAAGGCTTTGTGGAGAATCGTGTCTAGTTTCATGCCTAGGTATACCAGTTTCTTCGTAGGACGCAGAGAGGACTTCTCGAGATTTACCAAGATCCCTAGATCTTGGCAAACTTCCAGAAGCCTGTCTCGGTGTCGCAGAATGGTCGACTCCGAGTCTGCCAGGATTAGCCAGTCATCCAGATAACGAAGGAGACGGATGCCGTTCCTGTGAGCCCACGACGAGATCAGAGTGAACACCTTGGTGAACACCTGGGGTGCCGGGGAGAGACCGAAACACAGCACCTTGAACTGGTAGGTCTTGCAGTCTAGGCTGAATCTTAAGTACTTCCTGGAAGACGGATGGATGGGTATCTGGAAGTACGCGTCCTTCAGATCCAGAGTGCACATAAAGTCTTGTGGTCTCACTGCAAGTCTGACCGTGTCCGCTGTCTCCATACTGAAATGAGTTTGTACGACAAACTTGTTTAGTGCTGAGAGGTCGATGACCGGTCTCCAGCCTCCAGACGCCTTCTTTACAAGAAAGAGTCGACTGTAGAAGCCTGGGGAGCCATCGTCGACCTCCTGAAGAGCATCCTTCTTGAGCATGGTCTCGACTTCTGCCCGGAGGGCCAACCCCTTTGCCGATCCCAAGGCATAGGAGTTCAACGACACTAGATTCGCTGTCAGGGGAGGTAGAGATGTTGTGAACGGGACGCGATACCCTTGACCGATCACAGAGACTGTCCAAGGGTTGGCCCCGAGTTGCTGCCACCTCTGCACGCAACTTTTTAGGCATCCCCCCACAGGTGGACACGCGGGGGGACTGCCACTCCTAGTGTTTGCGACCTTTGCCGCTTCCTCTAGGAGTTCTACCTCCCTTAGAGGACTTGCCACGTTTCTTGTCTTTCGGCTGAAAGGACTGCGGCTTAGACATGCTTGTCTTAGCTGCCGGAGCCTGCTTAGGTGTCTTGCGAGGCTGCTGTTGACGTTGTTGTTGAGGGGCTGGAGGTTTATAGGGCCGAGATGTCAGGGCCCTTTGGAGGAGAGAGTTCTGGTTCGATCTCCTCCACCTCTCAGCCGTCTGCTCAATGTCACGAGGCTCCAGTAACTCCCCTCCAAAAATAGAGGAGTACCTGAGCCTGCTGACGTCTGCAGTGGGGATCTTCTGATGGAACTTCTCGGACACTGAATCGCGTCTTTTGAGGATCATGTTGGCCCACAGGTTAGTGACCTGGTGGGCTAGAAACTCAATAGAGCGAGTGCCCAAGAGGAGAAAGGTCTCCAAAGCTTTCCTATTGCTCTCCTTGGACAGATCCTCGGATTGCAATAGGATGCCCAGAGACCCAAGCCAGAGATCAAGCCACGAAGTTGCCTGCATGGCACTCTTCACGACTTTTTCCAGGTTCTGGGCCTCTGACGCTGCAAACGTCACCTGCCGGGTAGAGAGCTTCTCGAAAGAAGTTCCCTTTGCTAGTTCTTCCACGGAATGATGGAGTGGAAGAGACATGCAAGACTCCCCGTCAATCTCGAAATACCTCCTCTGTTGGACCAGAGGAGGTGGGAGGAGTTTGAACCCGGCAGAAGAACGTCCTGAGGAGGCCAGACCGGAGAGTTGAGCTTTGAACTTGTCTCTGGCGCCTTTCACCCCTTTAGACCAGGGCAAAGCCGCACTAGTCTTGGGGGGCTTCTGGACACCAAAGACCTCGTCAAGCACGGTGTCTTTCCCCTCGCGAGGGGCTGTCTCCGGGTCCTTGATTTTGTTGAGCTCCCTCATCAATCCAAGGACCTGACAGAACGCATGTTCTGACTCGCTGTGCTCTCCTCTTGGTGGACTGGCAGCTAAGTCTCCCATCCCCAATAGGTCTTCTTGGGGAGAAACGTGGACGTCCTCCCCAGGGATAGCTGGCTCTTGACGAATCCTCGTTGAAGATTTTGGAACAGTCTTGGTGTCCTTCAATTCCCTCCTGGGAGGGAAGTAGGACTCCAACAAAGACGCCCGAGGAGGACCCTCCTCACGTGCAACCCCTCCTCTATCCGGAGAAAATTCTCCCCTTGGTGCCAAGGGAAAATTCTCCGAGTTAGAGGAATCCCCCGAGGACGAGATAAACTCATCTACAGGAGGGGTTGGAGCTGCAGAGGTTGGAGAAGGAGAAGGGGTCCACCTGATGGGGTTCCTGGAGACCAGCTTTTCCCGGGGAGGAGTCACCACGAAGCCCACTCATTTCCTTTTCTTCAACGGTGGAGAACCCGTCACAGGGTCCCGTCCCTGATCAGTGCTGGAAGGCTTAATAGCCTGGACCACAGCATTGATCATGTGGCGGAACCATGGTAGATGGGTAACTGACGCTGTGTCAGCAATCGCCGCTGGAGAAAAGGGGATCTCGCGACCCTTAGGAGTGGACACCACGGGGCCTTCCTGAAAAGCAAAAGATGATTGCCTAGACCTCTCTGCCGATCTTTCTTGTTCTGCCGTTGTCCTCCTCTTGCGCGGAGGTGAATCCTGGGAACCCCTCCCAGGAGGAGCACCTGCTGATGATCCTTGCAATCCGCATGACCCACATGGGCGGGTACAATGTCGCGCCCGGGAGACCTCGCGAAAGAAGTTTCGTGCGCGGGCGAAGGTTCATGTGCGGGCGTGGGCGCGCGTGAGGGCGCGAGGGCGCACGTGAGCGTGGCGATAGGGCGCGCTGGCGCGTAGGCGAGCGTCCTGTGGGTGAGCGTTCGAGCGTAGGAGAATGGCGACCATAGGACCGCGCGTGGTAGCACGCAGGTGATTAGCGCACAGGAGAGTATGCACGAGGTCGAGTAGGAGAGCGTGCATATGAACGCGTAGGAGAACGTTCCATAGAACGAGCTGGCGAGTGAGCGCGCGACCTCTTAGGAGAGCGCTGGTGATGGTGGGAGGGAGAGAGATGTCTCCTAGAAGACTTGGTCTCCCTCAACTGGTGGCGCGCAGATCTGTCAGTGATTGGGGCGATGAAGGAGAGGCCCCTTCTTTAGAGCCTGCAGGCCCCACAGCGTGTTGGTGTGAATGGCGAGCTGTAGGAGATCGTGGGCGTGGGTGCGCCAAACTAAAGAATGAATGAATGATTTAAAGTTTTCAGGCATCCTGACCAAACTAAAGAGGTGCTCAGTAATCGAAGGGCGCGCAGGAGCAACTGGGAGTGCAGGAATCGACGAGTGAGGCAAAGGTGAACCCTTGCGAGCGTCTGAATCAGAAGATCTTGAGGGCGCTGGCGCAGGGCGTGCAACAGGCACAGACCCTAGTGCGTGCTTGCGTGCGCGCGCGCAGGAGAGTGATGGCACGCAGTGCGCCCATCAGGAACTGTAAGTTTACTTGTGAACGAAGGTTCTGGAGTGGGAGGTGAGACCTTCCGGACTCACCAGTGGTAGCTTATACACCCCCCCTGGAACCCCCCCAAGCGGCGGCGCGAGCCCCAAACCACGCCCCCTTGGGCGGAGTTACCAGGGACGAGCGGGTTGACTCGGCAATGGAAGTCACATTTTTGAAGTTGTAATAGAACAAAAAATAACACAGAAGTGGTTGAGCTTACCTTGGTAGTGCAAGTTATGAAGGAATTACTGTGAAGGTGCAAATTGTTGGACATAAAGGTCTTTTTACTAGTAAATTCAATCTTCTTGTGCTCTCTTGGTTGATATGAATATTGAAAGATTCCAGTTAGTTTGTTTTCTGTGGAATAATAGTGATTGTATGTGTGTGTTCTTGTATATAGCCTACTCTGTTGAATTATGAAGTTGTTAGAATATTCCCTCTTAAGTACTGTACATGGTCTCCTCGGCTCACGGGGGAAGGGTTGGAGGGTGACCCAGACTTTGAGTCCGGAAGGTCTCACCTCCCACTCCAGAACCTTCGTTCACAAGTAAACTTACAGTTCTGGAGAGGGAGGTCTCAACCTTCCGGACTCACCAGTGGTAGCTAGGCAGATGCTTCAGGGGGCTTGAAGATGAAGTCCAGCGACCACAGCATCGAAAGCTCCCTGTAAGCCGAGGAGAGCATAGTAAGAGCTGAAGACAGAGTCGCTTCTCCAATTCATTCTGGACATGATTTCTTGTATAGATACTCCATTGTATAGCAGTCTTGATGAAGCTTGACCCCTTATAGAGTGAAAATTCGTTGACTGTTTAGTTGCATTTGGGTCGGCTCTGAAAATGCACTCCCTAAAAAGTTGTCTCATTTTTTGTAGAGACATTATCTTGAAGTGTTCATCTAGCCATATGTGGTCTTTCCTGTCTATGTTTCTTTCCATACAGACTTTGTTTGTGTATTCCAAATAGAAGTTCAATTGTCTGACTGGACATATTTTTGGTCTGTTAGGAAGCTTCCTAAAGCTGATCTCTATTGGCGTGTAGTTGTTCTTTTGGTTTTTGGCCATGAAGGAAGGGTGGTTCCGTAAGACAATGTGTTCTGGGGTGAAGGTGCTCCTGGAAATGCTGAGATTGTTAAATTGATTAGCTCTTAAAGGGCAAGCTAAGGCTACTAGGAACAAGGTTTTCTGTGTCAGTAGTAAGGTAGAGTTATCTCTCGTGGTGTTGAGAAACGAAATTACTTTGTCTAGATCCCAGCCAGGGAACTGGTGAGAATTTCTAGGTTTCCTTCTATTAACTCCCGATATCATTGCTTTGACATATTTGTCCTCTGCAAGACAGTAACCTGGGAAATAGCCTGACAAGATAGGACCTAAAGCTGCTCTGTAGCTCTTCAGGGTGTTGTAAGACAGACCCTTGTCTATAAGGTGATTGAAAAATAAAATAATTGCTAACAGGGGGAATTTGTTGTCTCTTCCATACTCCTTGTGAATGAAACTTTTAAAAATGTTGTATAGGTTTTCATACTTGTGCAAGGAGCTGTCCCTCAAGCTGACAGCAATTTTGGAGCAAACCTCAGGAGGAAAGACGTTAGGGAGCTGATCCTTTAAATTTTGAAGGCAATCAAAGTTGATTGGAGCTTTGCTGAGGGTGAGATACAATCCTTGAGAACTATCTGGTAGTCTTCGCTCTTCACAATATATCGTTTGTGCTGCTTCGCGACTGACTTCACTAATGGAATCCATGGTTCCGTCCCCTGCGATAAGGTGCAGAAAAGCATATTATTATTGCATTCTTTATTGATTTTAAAAGCTACTTTGTGTAGTAAGAATCCTGGTGAAAAGGCATAGAGAGGTGTTGATCCCTTCCAGCTAATCGTAAGTGCATTATTGCTGATGGCTTTTTGGTTTGGAAGAGATGAACAAAACTTTTTGCACTTAGTATTGAAGCCATTTGAGAACAGATCTATTTCCGGGGTGAAATTGAAGTCAGAGCAGATTAAGGAGAATAGACTGTCACTGAGGGAAGTTTCTGTGTGAATGGAACCCAGGTCCCTGGAAAGTGAGTCTGCGATGGTGTTACTTACTCCCCTGATCCATCTGGAATTTATCTGTATGTTGTGATCCTTCATGGTACTAAGTATTTTCCCGACTAGTTCATGGGCTAACTTGTTTCTGATACTACCCTGTTTCCTTAGCCAACAATTAGTAACCTTTGAATCAACATGTATTAAGACTACCTTGTTGTATAACCTTGTGATGAAGTGTTCCAAAGAATAGAAGCAAGCTAATAACTCTCTTACATTGATGTGAAGGGAGGATTCTTCCTTTGTCCAAGTTCCATTTATTGAGAGCATATTACCCGCTATTACTAATGCACCTCCCCAACCCTGGTTGGAAGCGTCAGTGAAAAGTTCTGCATCTATCTGTGGTTTTGGAATGTTAATCTCTCTGTACATTTGTCTCTGTTCCCATGGCTTTAGGTATTTTTTGAAGGTGTGGGGAATGATTTTGGTACCCTGAATTAAAATAACTGTGGTATCTGTGGAGATATTTAAGATGGAATCTTCCCAAGCTTGTATAGGATGCACTAAAATTTAAAGCTCCGATTAACAATTTGATAGGAATGCAGGTCGGATTTAACAGAGTTGGAGAAAGCTTTGGCCAATTCGACACACTTCTCTATGTTTTTCCCACTGGGATTCATAGTTTTCTTAATCATATTGTAATGCACTCCTAAAAATTCAATTCTTTGAGTCGGTTCAATTGTAGATTTTTTAAGTGAGATATTCCATCCTAAGTCTGACAAGATCTTAATGACTAGCTGAATGTGATTTTTACATTTTACATAATCTTTTGCTAATATAAGAATGTCATCAAGATAATGGAATATTAAGATGTTATATGAAGTTCTAATATACTTGATCACTGTGTACATTATCTTTGAAAAAATATAAGGTGCTGTCTTTAGTCCAAAGGGTATCACAGTCCATTTGAACTTCCTTTTACCTAGTTTGAAGGTTAGAAATTTCTGGCTACTTGCATGTAATGGAATGTGCCAATAAGCATCTTTTAAATCTAGTTTGCAGGCCCAAGAGTTTAGATGTAGATAGGGAAATATAGTATTGGCCTTGAGCATGGTAAAAGAAGGTTTTCTGGGCTCGAACCTGTGCCGCCCAGTGAATAAGCTCCATTTAGCACTTATTCCTAGGTAATTTACTGCTAAATATACCAGAGAAAAAAATGTAAAGGAGTGCTAGGTTAACTAGCTCGCTCACCTATTGGTGTCGGTATAAAATTGGGCGTATAATCCAGAGGTCCCGCACTATTTAGATTCATCCACGACAGAAACCCCAATAGAGGAGAGCCGTTCAACCTCACTCGGTACTACTAACACTGCATCCGCTCAGAACCCAACTCCTTTTAGCACGTCTTGTGTTGTAACCCGCTTTTTTGTTGTGCTCTCGTTTTTCCACTTATTTTCATTGGATTATGGCTTCTTCGTCGGTTTCCCAGGAGACACCGTCTAAGTTAAGTACCAAGCTTGGTTTTGCTGTGTTTTGAGCAACCTAGATCGTTTAATATTTGAATTATAGGAGTTTATTCTCTTCGTTCATTTCGATCTTGCTTGATTCCACTTACAGTTGGTACTCCTGTTTTGAGAGCTTTTAGTTTCACTCGCGGTGTTACTATATGTATTATTTTTATTATTTTTATTATTAAATTTTATTTGTTATTGTGGATATTCATTATTTAGCGTTTAGAACCCTCGTGGTTCACTTTTTGGGCCGATATCATTTACGTATCGTTATGGCTGCCGACCTTCGTTGCTAGGCGGCAATGTTATTTTTTAAGCCATCAGGTGTGTCTTTAGTGATTTAATTATTATGTTGCATGCCTTGCCCAAAAAATTTTTATGTGTTTATTTTATATTATCAACGCTATCACTATTATAATGAATATTGTGCTATTACTCCGTTTGATCTGTCTGGTTGGGGATCGTCAGTTGGTAGCCCTGCTGCTCCGTATCACGTGATCCTCCCCCATGCTCCCCCTCTCGCTAGGTGGGCGGCTAGGCTTCTCTCCCCCCCTCCCCTAGGGGACCGTTGCCTTCCCTCCTTTTAGAGGGGGTAGTTCAGTGTTTATGGACTTTGTCCTCCGGGTGTCCCGGCGGGTTCGTCTCTGTCTAGTCTGGTTGGCCACCGGTCAACAGAGTTGGATCCCGGTGCACACTATTTTATATTCACTTATCACACTGGTTTATGTTACTGTATATGAAACCCTCTGGGTTCGGTTGGCGGTTCTTATCTACAGTTCCGTCCCCCTATTAATTTATAACAGTTCCTATGATTATATATAATGATTATATGACAGATCACTATCCCGGAGTTCCTATACGAATTGGTTTTGGATACTTTTATTTCCCGGCCCGGGGCTTAGCCTCGCCCCGGGAAATCAGACACCATGTGTCTTAATTTCTTGTTGTTGCATCCTTTTTTATGCTCCCGGCTCGACCGGAATGGATGGCTATACTTTAGTCTTAAGCTAGACTTATGTTTAGGCCCGGGTCCTCCGGACCCGCCCCTACTTAAGAATATTACAGTTAAGCTCTAATCTTGTGTTAGGCTTATGTTAGGCCCGGGTCCTCCGGACCCGCCCCTACTTAAGAGAATTACAGTTTCTCATATACTATTCTTTTTATAGATGGTGCATTGTCAGACGACGGCCTGTGCAGCTGTTCTACATCAGCCCTGCGGCCATACCGTCTGTCGGTCTCACGCCCTCTGCGGAGTGCAGCTGGAGGATGTCGTGGTATGGCACCCGGATAACTGTGTGGTCTGTTTTGACCTCGTTACCACCCTTGGATCTGACTCGGTGAGTCCCGTTGGCTATGTTGCCTTCTTATTTATCTTACCTTTTTTGGCATACATACACTATTTAGTAAGATATCTATGGTCTTGAAGGACCACTGGGAGTCTTCCCTTTTTAATTCCCACTATTATTTCAGGCATCCCCGGAGCAAAAGTTTGCGGCTCGGGCCACACTGAAAGTGTGGGTTGGTGGTTTTGCCCGGAACGTGAAGTCCAAGCGGCCGTACGTCCTCTCCGAGGACTACTGTTCCTTGATTTACCCCAACGCCAAGTCTTCAGCCGCTGTGGCTAGGCATGTTGCAGCTCCCATCATTGCCCACATTGATGCCACCATAGCGGGGTTCATTGATCCAGAGCAGGATCCGTCGGACGCCCCCGGAGATCTAGAAGACAATGTTGCCTCCATGAACCTTGACGTGGAACCCATGTTATTGGATGATCCAGATACAGGTAGGGTGGTAAGTGAGGCAGGTGTTTCCGGCGCTGAGATTCCTATCCTCAGCCCCTCTCTTTCTTCTTCATCTGATCGCTCTTCCTTTCATGGTTTTTCTGGGGACCGTGATTCGTCCCAACGATCACACTCGGTTCCCCCCAAGAATAAGTCTAGAACCTTACCTAAAGCTCATAAGCCTCATAAGGCTTCTCATGGTTCTAAGCAGAATACAAACCTGTCATCTAAGGCTTCTGGCTCCTCCTCTAAGTCTCGCGACCCGTGAGTTCATTCCGCCACTCCTGCTGCTAGCCCGGGCCTTTCCGAATCAGCCATGCTTCGCATCGTGTCGGAGATGCAGGCTAAGTTGGTATCAGAGATGCAGTCTAAGATGGACACGATGTTCTCTAACATCGGTCAGAGACTTGGGGCATTAGAGCAAGGTGCTCCGGAGCGAGTCCAAAGCTCTCTCATCCCGGATGCCTCTAAGCTCCCGCCGTTTGCCAAGAATAACCCTTGGCGTATGGCTCTTCATTCCCCGTTCTCAGACGGAATGTTAACTTTGGAGGGTCTTGGCACTCGTCCCCTAGAGGACTTTGAATTCTTTCCTCCTGGTCTGGCATTTCCATTTCATGGTTATGCCAGGCTTACCGAGGAAGCTTTGGTTCGGTTAGACAAGGTCCCCAAAGAGACAGTCATCTTCCCTAAAGAGCAAGCCCAATCTGTGTGGGCCAGATTCCTGAATGACATCGGCTGCACCAACACCATGTTGACGCCTTATAAGAGCTCCTTCACAATGTTCTTAATGGACAAAAACACCGTGACTCCATGTGTCAATAAGGTAGCAGAGCTTGCCTTCCAATATGCTCTGGAGGAGAAGCCCTTGCCTCCCATCCGAGAGGTGGATCCAATCTCCCTCCTTCTTCCTTCAGGCATTGAGTGTTGGGACAACGTCCATACCACCTTTACCTCTGGCAAGCTAGCAGCAGACTGTGCTTCAGTAATGTTTAGTGAGCGGCTTCCCCGTCTCCCGGAATCCCTCATTAAACAGGAGTATGATTCCCGCCTACGCGTTGGCCGTACTCTGAACTTGGCCACTTCCACGGAGTCGATAGCCTTGACTTACGATACTGAGAGTATTTTTAAGTCTCTCAACAAGGCTACGTTGCAGTCATTATACTATGACCTGTATGACTTCGCTACTGCTAAACGCAGGTGTCGCAAACATGTCCTGGCAGAGGCGACTATTAGGCATGAACCTAATAAGCTTATCCGGTCCTCCTGTTGGGGTCCAAATCTCTTCCCTGAGGTTCTTGTAGAGGAAGTCTTGGCGGAGGCCACTAGAGTCAACCAGAGCCTTAAAGCCCGTTGGGGTTTGACTCCTAAACGTAAATATGACCCTGCAAATTACCAAGCCCGGGGTAGGAAGAAGCTCCGTCCATATACCTCCACCCAGTTCAGGCAACAGCAGAGTGGTTCGTCCAATTTCCGGCTGCCTCTTCCCCCATCTCCTGTTGCCCCTGCACAGCCTTCCACCTCTCAGGCTCCTTCGGACGACTATGTCACCGTTCTGCTCCCTAAGAGCCAGCTTTCCGGTGCCTCCGCCACTTCTCCTGCCTTTAACCAGTCTTATGAGGCTCATAGCTCTTCCCAGAGTTATGGTAGAGGTAGAGGCTACCACCGTGGTTCTAACCAGAACAAAGGCAGGGGAAGAGCCTTTCGCAGGGGAAAGAACTTCCGAGGCGGACGTGGAGGCAACTCCTCAAACCAATACTGAGGTGCAGCAGGTAGGGGGGAGGCTCTATGCCTTCCGCAACAAATGGAGGTTCAGTCCCTGGGCTTTCAGTATCATCTCCAAGGGACTGGGGTGGAGTTGGATTCAAGGACCTCCTCCTCCGAACAAATTTCATCAACATTCCACTCCGGACCTGGTCGAATTTGTCCAGGATCTTTTACAAAAGAACGCCATACAAGAAACGAAACACCTGAAGTTTCAAGGTCGGCTGTTCAGTGTCCCGAAGAAGGATTCAGACAAGAGAAGAGTGATTCTAGACCTATCCCTTCTCAACTTGTCCATTCAATGCGACAAGTTTCGAATGCTTACCGTCTCGCAGGTGCGGACCTTACTTCCCCGTGGGGCCGTCACCACCTCTATCGATCTTACAGACGCCTATTATCACGTCCCGATAGCGAGACACTTCCGTCCGTATCTAGGCTTTCGCTTAGGGGACAAAAGTTACTCCTTCAAGGTGATGCCTTTCGGGCTCAACATCGCCCCAAGGATCTTCACAAAGTTAGCAGAAGTCGCTGTTCAGGAACTCAGAAATCAAGGGATTCAAGTAGTAGCCTATCTGGACGACTGGCTCATTTGGTCAGACACCTCCCAAAATTGCCTAAAAGCCACTCACAAAGTCATCCATTATCTTCAATCTCTAGGCTTCCAGATCAACTTCAAGAAGTCCCGTCTTCTTCCAAAATCGAAGTTCCAATGGCTCGGCCTGCAATGGGATCTTATATCTCATACTCTGTGTCTTCCCAAACCCAAGAGGTTAGAGATTGCAAGGAACACCAAACGCTTTCTCAAAGACAAAGTAAGTTCCAGACGACTCCAAGAGAGGATTCTGGGGTCCCTTCAGTTTGCCTCAGTGACGGATCTTCTTCTGAAGGCAAAATTGAAAGATATCAATCGTGTCTGGCGTTCGAGGGCGAACCGGAAGCTCCGGGACAGGAAAGTCCGCCTTCCTCCCATTCTACGGGAAAGACTTCTTCCTTGGACAAGAGCAAACAGTCTGTCAAAGTCAGTTCCCCTTCGATTTCCGCCTCCGAAGTTGATCATTCACACGGACGCATCCTTATCAGGTTGGGGCGGCTATTCTCAGCTCAGGAAAGTTCAAGGTCTTTGGTCCCCCTTGTTCCGCCAATTTCACATCAATGTGCTGGAGGCCATGGCAGTTCTTCTAACCCTGAAACGTCTCGCTCTTCCCAAGAGACAACACCTTCGTCTGGTCCTCGACAGCGAAGTGGTGGTCCGCTGCCTCAACAGAGGCGGGTCAAAGTCAGGGCCTCTGAACCATGTTCTAATAGCCATATTCTCCCTAGCAGCCTTGAACCGTTGGCATCTTTCAGCTGTCCACCTGGCGGGAGTCCGGAATGTAGTGGCAGACGCCCTGTCCCGGACCTCCCCTCTAGAATCGGAATGGTCACTCGATCTAAAGTCATTTCGGTGGATTCTCTCTCAGGTTCCCGGTCTCCAAGTGGACCTCTTCGCCACGGAGTCCAACCACAAATTGAGAGTATATGTGGCTCCCAATCTAGACCCTCAGGCTTACGCCACAGACGCCATGTCTCAGAATTGGGACATCTGGGAAAAGATTTATCTTTTTCCCCCGGTGAATCTTTTGCTGAAAGTTCTAGACAAGCTGAGATCCTTCAAGGGACAAGTAGCCTTGGTCGCACCCAACTGGCCCAAGAGCAACTGGTATCCTCTCCTGCGAGAGTTGAGACTATACCCTCACCCGATACCCAATCCGGTTCTGTCTCAGATAGTACAAACACGCGTTGTGTACGCTTTCTCAAACATTCAGAGCGCCCTAACTTTATGGACTTTATGAAGTTTGCGGCCATGCATGGTGCCAATATTGATCCTCAAAACACCCTGTTCCTAGAATCGGATAAACGGGATTCCACCATCCGCCAGTATGACTCTGCAGTTAAAAAGTTGGCAAAATTTTTGATAGACTCAGACGTGAACTGTATGAACTTGAACCTTACAGTCACTTTCTTTAGATCTTTATTAGAATCGGGTCTGGCAGCCAATACTATCACCACTATTAAATCTGCTTTGAAAAAGATCTTCCTAGTGGGTTTTAACATAGACTTAACCGACTCTTTGTTAGCTTCAATTCCGAAAGCCTGTGCCAGACTGAAACCGGTTACTCGTCCTACCCCGGTGACCTGGTTCCTTAATGATGTACTCAAATTGGCTTCTGATACCCTTAACAGTTCTTGCGATTACATTCCCCTTCTCAGGAAAACACTTTTCCTGGTGAGCTTGGCTTCCGGGGCAAGAATTTCTGAACTGGCAGCCTTGTCGAGAGACCCGGGTCATATTGAGTTCCTGCCTTCGGGAGAGGTCCTTCTTTCACCTAACAAATTCTTTTTGGCTAAGAACGAAGACCCTCAGAACAGATGGTCCTCCTGGAAAATTGTTCCCCTCACGCAAGACCCGTCTCTGTGCCCTGTTACTACTCTTAGGTCTTATTTATCCCGGACCTCCTCTAACTCCTCGGGGCCTCTATTCGTTAGAGAACAAGGCGGTACCATTACTATTAAAGGGATCAGGCAACAAATTTTGTATTTTATTAAACAAGCTAGCCCTGACTCTTTTCCTCTTGCACATGATATCAGAGCGGTTGCTACTTCGGTGAACTTTATTCACCACATGAATTTTACGGACCTTTCCAGGTATACAGGGTGGAAATCACCGTCAGTGTTCAAGAAACACTACCTTAAACATTTGGAAGCCCTAAAATTTTCTACAGTAGCTGCAGGGAGCGTAGTTACTCCCAGGTAACTCACAGGTTAATGCCTTGTCTCTTTATTTCTCCCTCTTACCTGCCTCATTTATACCCTATTGTATTCGTTGGTCTCGCACCTGAATACTGTTATTATATTTGTAAATTTTTAAAACTCCTGAGTATCTGAATATATTATCACTCACGGCATTATTATACCTACCTTATTTGTCAATTGTCTACCAAGTGGATTTATGTTCATATTTAAGATACCCTTATATTTGTTTTTTGGTACTCATCTCTGATTAAAGCATCCTGTATTTCCCTTACGCTTATGTTTTTTCCTTTATTTTGCAAGTTTGGTGACATTTCTCTTGTATAGATTCACTGGGCGGCACAGGTTCGAGCCCAGAAAAGGGATTTTGACGTAGGAAAAATCTATTTCTGGGCGAGGGACCTGTGCCGCCCAGTGAACCCTCCCAGCTCCTCTCCCTTGGAGTCCCCAAACTTTGGGTGCTAAGGAGTTGGGTTCTGAGCGGATGCAGTGTTAGTAGTACCGAGTGAGGTTGAACGGCTCTTCTCTATTGGGGTTTCTGTCGTGGATGAATCTAAATAGTGCGGGACCTCTGGATTATACGCCCAATTTTATACCGACACCAATAGGTGAGCGAGCTAGTTAACCTAGCACTCCTTTACATTTTTTTCTCTGGTATATTTAGCAGTAAATTACCTAGGAATAAGTGCTAAATGGAGCTTATTCACTGGGCGGCACAGGTCCCTCGCCCAGAAATAGATTTTTCCTACGTCAAAATCCCTTTTTTAATCATGGTGTTGAGCACCTTCATGTCAAAGATTAGTCGTACTGTTCCATCTGGTTTGAATTTATAAAATATGTGGTTGGAGTAGTAAAAGGAAGTTCTGGGGATCTGCTCTATGACACCTAGTTTTAGCAGTCTGTCACATTCACTTTCCAATATTTTACGCTTGTTAATTGAATAAAATCTATCTTTACCTGTTCTTTTTAATGACCTCTGGGCTTTAAGTTTATTATTAAACGGAATTCTCACCCCTTCATTGATAATTTTACAAGCAAAAGAGGCATTAGGAAGCTTTCTCCAACTATCAATATTCATCAATAATGACTTACCTATCCTATTCTCTGGGGGGCTCTGGGAGGAGTTATTCATTGGTTTTGAGGCCAAAGGCAAGGTCTCTTTACTTCTATCTTGATTTATAGCATTTGGCCCAATGTCATGATGGTCTGGTGCGGAGCAAAGCTCGTTATTATCTGGTGCTGAGCAAAGCTCATTAACCACTGGTGCTGAGCAAAGCTCGTAATTAACTGGTGCTGAGCAAAGCTCATTAACTGGTGCTGAGCAAAGCTCATTATTAACTGGTGCAGAGTAAACATCGTTATCAACTGGTGCATAGAATACTGGTGCTGAAAAAATCTCTCTTTGAACTGGTGCGGAGCATGGCTCAATTTCTATGGTCTTTCTTTTCTCTGGCTCCTGAACTATTAGCTTGTCCATTTTATGACCTCCCCCCCCCCCTGTACCCACCTCGCCTATTACCTCTTCTAAGCGGCTGAGACTTGAATCTAAAGTTAGGGTTACCTTTGAGGAAAATGAACCTTCTTCCCTGAAATCTGCCCCCGAAGTTGAATTTCCTACCCCTGAAGTTTGCTGCCCCTCCTCTGAGGAGGGGACCTTTGTGAAAGCAGGCAGCAATGGCTGATTTTTGGTCTTCAGTTAAATTCCAAACTTCTTTAATGTCTGCTTTGATTATAAGATCTCTTATTTCTTCCTTGAGGTATCTAGGAAGTGCTCTGCTTCTGAAATTTCTTATCAAATTTTGTATGAGGTCTATGCTCCTCCTTAGGGGACCAATAATAATTTTGGACAAAAAATCAATGTCATTTACTTTGGAGGGGTATACAATGTGTGCCAGTGCTGCATGCCCTTGAAAGGCTGAAATACTCATTTTAATATTTTCAATGTCATAAAAAAATTTTCTCTTATAACTGTCATCAAATACCTTACCTTCAGGCCAGAAATTCAACTTTGGAGTATTAATTAATTTAAAAAAGTCTGAGAACTCCTTATTTTGACTACTAACAAAGAATTTATCCCGGTTATCACTATGGCCTTCACTGAAAGTTAATGCTACTAGTGAATTATTCAATTGAATTTTCCCTTCTCTATGAAAAGATGGTTCAGCTTTGAAATTGGTGGAAATATATGAAGGAATGGGTTTATTGAAGGTAAGAAGGTTGAAATCCTCGTAATCACTTTCATCTCCATTATTATAAAAGGAAAAGAGGTCTAAATTTGCACTTTCAGGTAATTCAGGTGATCGTCTTGAGCGCTTAGTAGGAGGGGGAGCCTCATTCTTCTTAGCAGGTGAACCACTTCTGCCGAGATGAATGTTTAATATCAGTGATTTATTTACCATAGATTAATTGAAATTTTGTTCAACAGGTATAGTAAATATGGACAGCAGCGGACCTAGAAGGCTGAAGTCAGGCAATGGGGTTCACGACTCAAATAGCCCTCTTAGGTTAATTCAGTGCCATATTTAAGTGAATGATAAGTTTAAATCAGTTATTATTAATAAACTAGACCTGCCTCATATGTAACCCTTATCAGATAGCCCCCCAGGGCCTAGGCTAGTGTCGATAGGTTTAAAGCGAGAAATGTAAGCTCGAACTTACCTGTGGTCTAGCCTACTGCCTATTAAGCTGCGTGCTTTTGATGTGTCAGGCAAGCAATTGTTTTGTGCGCTTAATTATAATTTTGTAATATATAAAAATTGGAGTATTTGGTTTGTTTATACCAATTAATCGTGTAGTAATCATGCACATGCTTTGCTTAAGCTACTTACGCTATGTTCGGAAGTGCCTGCTCTAAGCATTCAAATCATAACAACCTTACGTATGGGGGCCGCCATTTGCATTTGTGACATCATTAGTCTAAATCAGCTGCTTTCCATATGACGTTTTCGTTGTAAACAGAATTTAAAACCTTACCTTTTCTGGATGATTTTCATAAGAGTTTGATTCTGTTGTAGTAACATATTTACGATATCAGAATTAGAAGGCATATCACTATCTGCAGTCGATTGTGTTCGTTTTTTGTTACTGATTACGTTCTCCTCTCCGCTGGAGTCTTCGCTAAGCCGATGCACCTCCGCGGAGGTAAGAATTTGCCTAGACATAATTAAGCCGTGAGCTGAGATATTACTCTGGTTGCTGAGTGCAGAATAATGAAAATCAGCAAATAATGTTGGGAGCAGCGGGAGGGAAAAAGAGAACGTTCTGTGCCGAAGTCAACTTCAGAAATGTGACTTCCATTGCCGAGTCAACCCGCTCGTCCCTGGTAACTCCGCCCAAGGGGGCGTGGTTTGGGGCTCGCGCCGCCGCTTGGGGGGGTTCCAGGGGGGGGGTGTATAAGCTACCACTGGTGAGTCCGGAAGGTTGAGACCTCCCTCTCCAGAAGTTGTTGCTTCTCAGGCTGGGGGCGCCCCAAGGAGCGCTGGCGAGTAGGAGATCGCTGGCGCGTTGGAAGGCGTTGTACCTTCTCTGGATGTCCAGGAGAGCGCTGGCGCGCAGGAAAGCACTGGCGCGCAGGGGATCGCTGGCGCGTTGGGGAGTGTTGGTCCTTCACAGGCTGAAGAGCGCGCCCAGAAAGGCGCTGGCGAGCAGGAGATCGCTGGCGCGTTGGGGAGCGTTGATCATCCTCAAGATGAAGAGCGCGCCCAGGGACGCGCTGGCGAGCAGGAGAGCGCTGGGGCACAGGAGATCGCTGGCGCGTTGGAGAGCGCTGGCGAACAGGAGATCGTTGACGAGTAGGTGACGAAGATAACCTATGCTCAACTGCACGCAGGTGCGCGCGCAGGGGCCAGGGACTTAACCCCAGAGACCTTTTCCCCCGAAGGGGACGGTGCCTGTAGGATTACATGTGACGGCAGCACTGAAGATCTGTCAGGAGTAGGGGATCGTTAACGATCCGCAGAGAGGTCAAGGGATGTTGCAGGTATGACCTTCTCCTGACGAGGTAGTTCCTCCGCAGGGGGAGGAGAAGGAGACCCAAAGAGGCGCTCTTCAGCCCTTTATAGGGAGAAGGGAGCCCCCTCTCTCGAAAAGGCCTACGGGCCTTACGTCGAATGCGACCCCTGGGTAAGGAGTCAGGGTCATCGGTCCTTCAAAGAGGTGTCTCTGAAAGCGCGCTCCCCCGGGGGGAGACGAGCTCGTAGGAGAGACCGGAGGACCCACCTTCCCTTTCGAAGGCTGCGCGGAAGGGAGAGGTGAGTCTTCAGCAACATCAGAGGCAGCAGGATGAAGGGTTTGACTTGTCACGTCAGAAGGGACAGTCAAAACAGCGTCGACAATGTCCGAAGGATAAACCTCCGGAATTACCGGCGACTGTTTGACTGCAGCCCCCAGCTGCAACAAGTCAAACAGGCCTTCCTTGGAGGGAGTGCCCTTTAGCCCCAAGGAAGCCCAAAGCTGAAATAAACCATGGTTAGATACTGTACAGTCAAATTCATCAAAATATAAAATATCCTCCCCCGGGGGAGGAGAGGGAACAACCTCGCTAAGGGAGGTCACGCCCTCTCCACCACCCCGAGGTTGGCAAAAACCCCTAGGGCCTGCGATCTCACTCGGCGGTTTCACGGGTGAAGCCGAACGAGGGAGAGCTTCGGAGGAGTTTCGGGCGGCGCAAGAGGAGTCCTTAGAGACCACCTTCTTCAAAGTCACCTTCGAAGGAGATCGGTCTCTCTTAGACTTCTTCTTGCGCCTACGGCCGAACTTCTCCCACTGGGAGGCAGACCACTCCCTGCACTGACTGCACCCATTTTCCTTGTCATACCGTTGACCTCGGCAAAGGGGGCAAAGGGCGTGAGAATCCGTATCCATAGAGGACATAAAAGTCCCGCACGGGCGATTAGGAAGTCCAGGGCAAGTACGCATTGTTACAGAGTAGAGGCCAACTTCACTCACAAACTGTTTAAAGAGAAAGCAGAAAAAGATTAAAGGCTGTCAAGCAAGGGTGAGAGCAGAAACGTCTGAGCATCACGCGAGCCAAAAGTGAATTGAGCTATTCACTGTGTGTGAGGGGGGGGAGGGGTAGCTAGCTACCCCTTCCCTACCCCCCCGCTAACTAGCGAGGGGGTAGTTAACCTCGTTAAAATTTAATGGCTCGTCATTTCAGCTCCGCCAAAATAATACCCCATGTAAATAGCGTGGTTTGTATTAGGTTACGGAACAAACCCTATTTAAATAGCGTGGTTTGTATTTCGGTTACGGAACAAACAGCAATTTTTACTAGAACATGTCGTTCTGACCAGAACTATAATAAAATCACACTCGCTACCTATTAACACAAGAATTGAGTCTGAAATATGAACAATAAGCCATCAAGTTATCAGAACTCGACGTCCTAAATATCTAAAAGAATTTGAACATGTGCAGCCAACAAAACATATTGACACGAGAATAGTTAGATGGTTTCCAATTATTGGAACCTAGATGTATATGTCTACTGTAAGCTCTAGAACATTTAAATATGCGACCCCGAGATTATACAATAACCTAAAGGGTGAATGTAGTTCATTGGGACAGGGTAAGCTATGAATACAGTAGTGTAAGGAGGGGTTGCAGAGGTGAAGCCTCCAGAGTAGATAAGGATATGGCTCCTAAGTTAGATTAGGTGGTGTTCTTATGTTTGTTTACCTTGTAAAGTGTAGTGTTACATTCTGTTCAAACAAACTACAAAGGCGCCTAAGCTACCACTAGTCATCCAAAAGACTGAAGATATTAAGGCTTTCAAGAGGAACCTGAAGACTATCTTTGTTTTAGGAAACTGAAAACTTTCTTGTTTTCTAAGTGCTTTAATGGTGTGAATTTGGCAATAAATGAGCAATATGCAGTGTGAAATAATGAATGCCTTGGAATGCACGATAAAATGACAGTAAAATTACAGCTTCAATCAAACTCTGATATTTGATTTGAAAATCTAGTTTTAAAGCTTAGATGGTGTGCTTTCAACGAATTTAACCTTTATTTCCACCGCAAATAAGACATTCTAATGTTATGACCCCTCCCCCCCCCTTCCCGACAGACATAGTTGGGAACCTATGACTTTGAGTGTGGGAAAACAGGACAAAATGTGATTACTTTGACAAAGTTTTATTTATTGTCTGGCAGCAAGTACAGTAATACCCTTCTAACCACTTCCATAATTTAGTGTCTATACTGACAACAAACCCAAAAGTCTATTTTCAAACTATCATCAGTTGCATATCAACAATAAACAAATACGCGTTAATATATGATGTTTAATTGCTAGCGAAAATTAAATTTGCTATAAGAAATGGAAGAGTGCTGGCTAGCTTGTTGTTTTTCCCTATATGTTTAATGGGGGCTGGGCCATAATAACTTACGTATCGGGAGATTAAAATGTCGGTTAAAATGTAAAGTATGTTTTTTACTCCAAGTCCATTGTTTACATCTGAGAGACTGAAGGGGACTTACTGTGCATGCGTTTTTTTCCATGGATTGCGGAGCTTTCTGTGCATTTACAATGACGTATCTGTCAGATGATTTTTTTAAACCAATTAATAACTTACAAGTAGTTCTTCATAAGTTCCTGGATGTTCTTTTACAACACCTATCCCCACCCCCTTTTCTCTTCAGGTTCATCATGGCTTCCATATGTCAAGGTTGTTCTCTGAGGGAGTGGGAGATACATTCCCTCTTTTTCAGAGAAAATAAATGGACATACGAGTTCCTACAGAACCATGGAGTCATCCCTTCAGACGTTCAATGCCATTCCTGCCAACAGTGTGTATCTTTAGATCTCTTAATCAGTGGGCTTGTAATCGATCAGTCAAGGTTGCTAATAAGGGAAAACGTCGTGCATGCGTTTTTTCCATAACCGCATTTAAGGGCAATTTCTTGGAAACGGCTCGCTTTCAATTATGGGAAATACTGCTGTTCGTGAATCATTTCCTTGAAAGAGCCTTTTCGTACAGCGATGTCACCTATAACCTAGGCTGGACATTACAAACTTTGGTTGACTGGAGGTCTTATTGTTCGGTAGTCGCGGAAAATTACTGCCAGAACTTTCCGTCTATTGGTGGGCCTGGCATTGTCGTCGAATTGGGTGAATCCAAGTTTGGGAGGTCGAAATATAACAGAGGTAGGCCTTTGTCTGGTGTGTGGGTGTTCGGTGGCATGGAGCAGGAGCAAAAAAAATGTTTGTGGTCCCTTTGGTGGACCAACCAAGAAATGCCGAGACCCTTGTGCCCTTTATACAACGTTATATCAAGGCTGGGAACGTAATCCACAGTGATTCACGGAAAGGATACAAAGATCTCGCCACTGCGGGGTATGTGCACTTCACTGTGAATCATTCGCAAAATTTTGTGGATCCCAAGACAGGTACACATAATCAAAACATCGAAAGGCTGTGACAGGAAATCAAGAATTACGGTCTCCCGTGGCGGAATTCAAAAAGAATATTTTATTCAATATCTCGTTGTCTTTATCCGCCAGGTAAAAATTACTATAATACATATTTTAATGTTCAGTTCCATTTTTTCAATAATTAGCAAGCTAAAGTGAGCTTATTTTTCCAGCACAAGAGGTACGAGTGCTTACATAATTTCCTGCTTCAAGCCGCCAAACTGTAGCCCCACTTATTTACGTCTACGTCTAAGACAGGGTCAGTGACAGTTCTTCCTTTGTCAACGGAAAACCCTCAGCCTTCAACCTCCCAAACTTGAGGTAAGGATTTATTTGTGAATTGTGATTTCGTTTTCGTTTGTGACCAGGGAAAACGGTCCGGGGGCTTGCCCCTAGCTAGGGGTCGTGACTTGAGAAGGGGGTTCGGGGGCTTGCCCCCGGTGTGATGGTCTGAACGATCACCCGGTCTCAGAATTCTCCTTGATAATCTGCGCATGCGCGAACATTACCGTGTACCACTGCATACGAGGTTGATGTTCTATTTTCCTGTAATGTTAGCGTGCACAGCTCAACATTACCGCTTGCCAGTACATACGACCTTGATGTTTTATTTTCATGCGAGCGAAGCGAGCTAATGGTGGAAAAGAACCATTATACAATGTCAAGGAGAATGCCGAGACCGGGGGATCGTTCAGACCGTCACACCGGCTAGGGGCTGTGACCAGGGAAGATTTGTGAACTGAGAAGGGGCTCCAGGGGGCTTGGCACCACCCCCCTAGGGGTTGTGACCTGGGAACTACTAGGTTAGGTTAGGTGGGTTTGTTAGGTTCTGTACAATTTTACAAATCTCAAATGTTAAATAATCATGTTGGCCTTTGTCCAGCCACTTATATGATCCATATATTTTTCCAACTGGGTATCTTGTTCTTATTTACAATACTGACCATTATTATTGCTGTAAATCACTCGGTAATGACATTTCCCCAACCTAAAAACCCGGGTTTCCCACTGGGGTCCCCCATAAATGTCTTAATATAAAGGGGTACAAAAACTCATGAAGGGGTGGTTTGCCCCAATAATCAATGTCAGAAGTGCATAGAACACAAGGTAACGAGTAGGAAAAATATATGGTTCGTGTATTTGGCTAGAAATTAAAGTATCATATATTTACCCAAATGCGATACCGTTTGTAATCTACCACTTTTGGTCATCACTAATTTCATTAGCCTAGTAGGACTGTCTACATACCCTTAGTCAATACTAGTTCGAGGGGCAAATAGTGGTTCCATGATATCCGGCATCACTAAAGAAGCATAAACTTCACTTTCTTACGCACATTGTTAGTCGATTCATAAATGTAGGACACAACTTCGAGAGCACGCAATAACCAATGATCACAGATGTCAATGTAAGAATTTTTTTTTGAAATTTCGAATCTTGCCGAAAAAGTCCACATGTCATGGCACTACCAAAGACTATACCTTCAGTATATAGTCTTTGGTCACTACTCACTATTCTTATAGTGAATAATATCGTGCCAGGACTTCAAAATTGTCGCCCTTCAAGTAAAATTGTCGTACAATAACATCTGACTTCTCTAAGGTTATCGTACTTTTAATCTCATTGCTACTTATTTCCTTTCCTCTCTGGGCTCTTCCCTGTTAGCCCCGTATTTTGCTTTTCAAACTAGGGTTGTAGCTTAATAATAATAATAATAATAATAATAATAATAATAATAATAATAATAATAATAATAATAGCCTCTGTACCATGGTCCTCCACTGTCTTGGGTTATAGTCCTCTTGCTTGAGGGTACACTCGAATATTATCATCATCACTAACCAAGATACAACCATAGGCGGCAATTTCGGAAAAGCGGGATGCTATAAGCCCATGGACGCCAACAAGGAAAATAGCCTAGTGAAGGAAGGAAATAAGGAAAAACTACAAAATAAGTGCTGTTTCGAGCACACTATCCTATCATTTATTTTCATCTTGTTTTTTAAGTGTTTATATTTCATAAATGAAGGATTATTCTAATGTTGTTACTGTTCTTAAATGATAAAATTTAATTGCTTCCTTATTTCCTTTCCTCTCTGGGCTATTTTCCCTGATTTGAGCTTATAACATTCTGCTATTCCACCTAGGGTTATAGATTAGCAAATAATAATAATAATAATAATAATAATAATAATAATAATAATAATAATAAACACAAATGGAATTCTATCAAATATAGTTTTGGTGGAAATAACAAAAAAGAAGACCTGACTAATTGCATTAATTACAGAGGCATAACACTTGCGCCAGTTATTATGAAAATATATAGTATGCTTATTCTAAAGAACCTGGAGAGAAAGACTGATGAAAAACTGAGAGATGAACAAACACAATTTAGAAAAGGCAGAAGTTGCACTGACCAAATTTTCATTTTGAGACATGTTATACAGCAATGGGTAGAATATAGAAATCATCTTTTGATGGTATTTGTGGACTATGAAAAAGCTTTGGATAGTGTGCACTGGCCAATTTTGTGGAGAGTCCTGCGTTATCATGGAATTCCTCTTAGATATGTAAATTTAATTAAGTCTGTTCATAACTTGTTACTTGTTTTGGGTTTAAATCCAACCCTCCACTGAAGTCGAGTGAACTACTTCTCGGGCGGGTCCATATTAATCATCTAACGAAACATTTTCATTATAACTTATACAATTCTTTGATTGTAGCATCTTCCAAATCATATGATCTTGTGAAAAGTAATGTCTTTAGTT
Organism: Palaemon carinicauda; assembly: GCF_036898095.1. Classification (NCBI taxonomy): domain Eukaryota; kingdom Metazoa; phylum Arthropoda; class Malacostraca; order Decapoda; family Palaemonidae; genus Palaemon; species Palaemon carinicauda. The sequence goes on along the minus strand of NC_090727.1, from coordinate 6,180,390 downwards.
TCTTCTTAAATTCAGTTGCTCCCTTTAGGTCCTTCATTTCAGTTGGCAGTTTATTATAATGTCTAGGCGCACAGTAGCTAAAAGCCCTTTCACCAAATTTACTATTTGTTCTTGGTTCAGATAGCCTATGTTTGTCACTCATGTGTCTTGTGTTAACATTTGTTTCTAGTTCTAGTTTATTCAGGCATTCTTTTAGATATTTTGGTTCAGTATCTTAAACGTTAGTAAGAGTAGCTTGTATTCAATTCTCGCTTTTACCGGTAGCCAGTGTAATTTAATTAGTGCAGGGGTAACTCTTTCCCTATTGTGTAGTCCTTTTGTTAATCTAGCGCCTCTGTTTTGTACTCTCTGAATTTTCTTCAGCTGATAATTTGGTGATCCATAGAACAGTGAGTTGCAGTAATCAATTCTTGAAAATATCTGGTGATTAATGAGTATGGCCATAGATTTTCCATCTAAGTATTTACTAATAAATGCTATGTTTCTAATATGATAGTTACAATTTCTTACCATATTATTTATATGTTCATTCATTGTCAGTCTATCATCAATGATTACTCCTAGATTTCTGACAGATTTCTTTAGGTCAATGATCAATTGACCTATTTCAATTCTTTGGAAGCATTCGATTCTTTTTATATCTTTTTCATTTCCAAAAATAATACATTCACTTTTATCTTCATTGAGCTTGAGCTTTTTTGTTAACATCCAAGCCTTAATGTCATTCATTATTTCATGTATCTTTCTTTTAGCTTCATCAACTGATTCTATTGGGAAATAGAATTGTGTATCATCAGCGTATATTTTAAACTTAACTATGTGAGTTTCAAATATATTTGCCAGTTCAATCGTGTAAATTTTAAACAGTAGAGGACCTATTACACTGCCTTGAGGCACCCCTTTGGTTAGTTTTCTTGTCTCAGATTCAACATTTGATATTACTACTTTAACTTTGCGGTTTTCAAGATAACTCACAAACCAGTCATATGCTCGTTCTACGATGCCCACAGCTTCAAGGTCTTCCATCAGATATGTATGTTCTACAGTATCAAATGCTGCACTTAGATCAAGCATCACAAGAATGCATTTCTGTTATGTCATTTTTAATCGCTAACTCTGTTGTTTCTGTGGAGTAATTTTCTCTGCATTGAAAGCATAGAAAGTACAAAGATGATGTTAATGGAGTCTTATCAAATTAATTTCCAGTAAACAGCTGAGTACTCCAAGGGAATGTGTTGTCACCTATGCTGTTTATCGTTCTTATGGAATTTGTAATGCGTCGAACAGTCAGAGATAGCGGAGCAGGATTGGGCTGGATTGGTGATAGGATTTAGCAGACCCAGAGTATATTGATGATGCTGATCTTGATAGCAGAACACCACATGATTTACAATGCTTGCTTGCCAGAATGTTTGAGATATCACACGAGGTTGGGCTGAAGATAAATAGAAGAAAGACAGAGATGATGAGAATAGAGTATGCAATGGTAGATGAAATATCATTAGAAAGAGAAAGGATTTATGAGGTAGAATCCTTTAAGTATATCTCCTATACAGGGTCTTTAGAGTTAGAGTTTAGAGAAAGAGTGAAAAAAGCAAATCAGGCAATGGCTGACTAGGTTAAGTAAAATTTGGAAATCAAATCGCCTGAAATTAGACTACATATAAAAAAATCATATTATATGTCACTTTAGTGAGATCGGTGTTACTGTGTGAACACGAGTTGGGGTATGACAATTAAAAAATCTTCAATAGATTTTGTAGATTTGGGGATATGGCCCTCAGGAGGATATTGGGAGTTAGATGACATGACAAGATTAGAGATGAAACTTAGAAGAAATTACGCGAGTGCCATATGTGGATGAGATCAGGATGAAGGGTAGATGTAGATGGTTTGGGCATGCTCTTCGTACTCCGCAAGAGATTAGTTAACCAAACGTTCAGTTGGGCTCCACAACGCACTAGAAGAGTTGAAAGACCCAGGTCTATATGGCTAAGGACTATGAAGCGCGAAGTAGATGATGAATGGCGAAGTATTGAATTAAAAGCCCAAGATAGAGAAGATTGGCGAAATCTAACCGAGGCCATTTGTGTCAATAGGCGTAAGAGGAGATGATGATAATGACTTATATAAAGGCTCTCTAGTATTAACCGATTAGCGCCCTACAAATAAGAGCGAATATTGATGTACTGGGATAAATCGAAATCAGATCAGATCAGATTCAGGTGGAGGCTTTGCCTTTGCAATGGTGCCTCTGTGTCTTTTAGTTTTGTGTGTTCCTTATTTTCACTAATTTTTCTCTTTTCATCCACATTTGTTGTAGTACACTTTTCTTATTTTCTTCATAACAAGGGAGTTTTCCAACTGTTTGTGCACTATCCTCTTTGTATGGTTGTTCTTTTTCTTTCTTCTTTTTACGGGTTTATTTCTCGCCCTCCATCAAACACTAAAGGTCTGTTCAGGCGGGCCTTGGTGTGTGAAAAAAAATAATTTCTTTCCAGTTGATATTTTGCTCTGTATCGTTATCAGTTATTTCGCTAGCATTTGTATTCAGGCTTAATAGTTTTCAGGTCACTATTATAACACTTTCTAAAAAGATAAGTCTTCAGGTTTTTCTTGAAAGCTGCCACATTATTGCTATTCTTGATATCGAGTGGAAGGTCGTTAAAGAGTCTCGGTGCAGCATAGCTGAACGTTCTTCCTTCTATTGCATGATTCACACTAATTTCGAATAGTCTATGTGGGTCATCTGCATGTCTAACTCTTACAGCGGCGCTGGTAGCTTCAGGGTAGGGGACCAAGCAATCACGAAGATATTTAGGCTTACCACTTGTAAGTGCTTTGTGAGTCAACAAGCAAATTTTAAATTCAATTCTAGCCTTAACAGGTAACCAATGTAGATCGATCAGTGCAGGAGTTATTCTCTCCCGAAATTTAATTCCTTTTATCAGTCTAGCCGCCCGGTTTTGCACATTTTGAAGCTTTCTTAGTAGTGTATTGGGCAATTTGTAGTACAGAGAATTGCAATAATCAAGCCTTGATATTACATGACTCATCACTAAAATTTTTGTACTGCTCTCTGTTAAATATTTTCTAATAAATGCTATGTTTCTCAGGTGATAGTTACACACTTTCACTGTGTTCACAATTTGGTCCTTCATTGACAAATTACAGTCTATCAGTACACCCAAATTTTTCACAACAGGCACAATCCCAACATCAGCATCACCAATTTTTATACTTTGAATTAACTGGTAATTCTTCAAAGCCACCTTTGTGCCAAAGAACATACATTCTGTTTTATCATCATTTAATTTGAGCTTTTTCCTCTGCATCCATGTTTTTATTTCAGTCATTATCTCATCAATTTTCTTCTTTGTATCTTGTGTTGCTGAAATTGAGAGGTAAAACTGAGTATCATCTGCATATTATTTAAAACCCACTTTTTGTTTTTTCAAGATGTGTGATAGCTCGATAGTATATATGTTAAACAAGATAGGGCCCAGGACACTACCCTGTGGTACACCCTTCATAAGAATTCTCCCATTGGATCGGTTTCCAGAAACTTCTACAATAGTCTTCCTGTTCACTAAGTAACTTCGCAAAAATTTCAGTGCTTCCTCAGTCACCCCAATAGACTTCAAGTCGTCAAGTAAGTACTCGTGCACAACAGTGTCAAAAGCAGCACTAAGATCTAACATAATTAAAATTCCACACTTTCCCCCATCAAGAAGACCTATCATATCATTCATTATTGAGCACAAAGTAGTTTCTGTAGAATGATTAGCTCTGTAGGCCGATTGATTTTCCGGGAATACCTCTAACTCGTCAATATGCGCCCATAATTGCTCACTTATGACTTTTTCAATAAGCTTTGACATGTAGGATAAATTTGAAATGGGCCTATATGAATTTAGCTCGTTTACATCACCTTTCCCTTTGTAAATTGGTTTGATCAACGTAGTTTTTTCACAACTAGGAAAACAGAATTGTGATATACTTAGGTTAATTATGTTCAGGTAAATATTATATACAACTTGCTTGTTTGGAGCTTCACTTATTGAACTGTTTGGGAAAGGGTCGTTTCCACAATATGTATTCTTCATCTCTCTCATAACCTTTAACAAGTCGCACATATTTATTTCCTTAAATTTTATTAACTTCTTTCCCTCCTTCACTGGCATAGCTGACTGTCCTTCCAAGTGATTTTGGGGGAAGCCTCTATAGATTTTATCATTTTTTTCACTAAAGAACATGGCAAAACTCTCTGCACAAACATTGTCAGGCAAGACATATTTTTTCTTTAATCCCATCAAATCATCAAGGTTTTTGTGAAAGTCCTTCATGTTATTGTTTTTTTTTTTTTTTACATTCGCCGTTGTAGAATTTTCTTTTTGTTTTTTCTAACAGGATGTTATAGTCATTTCTGGCCTTATTATATAGATTTCTGGCTTGTAAGGATTTGGCTCTTATCCATCTACCTTCCATCTTACGTCTGTGTCTTTTTGCCTTTAATAGCTCACTATTATACCATCTAACATTTTCGCGTACCACTATTTGTTTGTTCTTTATGGGACACATGGTATCGTATATTTTTTTTTCCAAAATTGTCGTTGTATTTCTTGGTATAGCACCCAACACATTCTATGTCTACCACATGTTCACATTGTGTGTTCACACAAGACATTTGCGCTACACTAGCTTCAATAAAATTCTCAGCATCAAAATTTTCCCGTTCCCTAAATGTGATCCATTTTTTCAATACTCTGGTGCAATTTATATTAACATTAAAGGTGATGAGTTTATGTGTTTTTGAGATCTCAAAGTCTGGTTCCACTTCAAGGTTTTTTATTAGGTCTGAGTCTTTTCCACATATGACCAAGTCGAGTGTATGACCACCTACTGACGTTGATACCAAAACACTGTTTATTAAATTAAACATCTCAAATACTTCCTTGAGTTCTTTAGCCTTATTATCATTCTCATCATCTACCCAACAGTTGAAGTCTCCACCAATTAATGTATTTTTAATATCGTCCACCACACCCACAAGAATACTAAATTCTTCAATGAATTTAGTCATATTACTCGCTGGTGGTCTATATAATGATATTATATTCAATACCTTATTGTTTCTTGTCAGTTTTAAACAGATATATTCAAACGTTTCAAATACTATTTCATTCATTCATGATGTAGTGACGTTTGTATATGACGTATGGGTGTCTTTAGAACGTTTTCCAGAGAAGAAGAAACTTGAAACAAAATATTACATATGAGAGGTTTTATTATAATTCTATACATTTTTTAAATATCATGTAATTTCTCATTGTAGAGTAATCTACCCTATTTCAAATAAATTACAAAAATTTTTACGACATTGTAGTGACCTGAAAAGGATTTTGTTAGTTGTTTAAATATCTGGTGAATTTGGCATCTCTCTGGCAAAACAAAGTTTACGAATCGTGAATGGTGAAAGTACAGTAATTCTAATTTCTATTCTCGAATTTCTCGGACTCGGAATTTGACATATAAATTTAGTTATGAGAGAATCAGTGACTACACTGATAATCTTAGACTGACTAAAGCCCCCCTGACACTTGCGCGCATTTTTGCCACGCACTGGCACGCATTGATGCGCGCCAGTGCGTGCCACTTTTTGGCACGCACTGGTGTTTTTCGCGCACTGTTCACGACCAGTTCACTCCAGTTCGCGCATCGTTCACGCGACGTTCACGCGACGTTCACGCGATGGCACGAATTGGCACGCGTAGTTCGCGCATCGTTCACGCGAGTTCACTCATCATTCCGCATCGTTTCCGCATCGTTCACGCCAGTTCACGCCAGTTCACGAATTGGCCACTCCATATAAAAACGGGGCTTCTCCAACCCGAGGACATTCTTGGATTGGCTTCAGACGAGACAACATGCTTACTGTCAGAGACACCATTGGATTGAGAAGAAGATACCTATACCTAGCAGCTGCTGTAGCATTTGTTGGACTGCATCAGAAAAGGCTGGCAAAGGAAAAAGAGAAACAAAAGCCCACCCTACCTCGAAGAAAGATACAAAGGAAAGTGTGGGTCAGGGAATGGTTAACCAGAAGGCACTCGTTTGGACACTATGACAGTCTATTGACTGAACTCCACAAGGAAGATCCAAAGGGCTACAAAAATTACCTCAGAATCACACCTGACCTGTTTCAAGAGATGGTTGAGAAGTTAACCCCGCACCTCCTGAAGCAGTCTACCTTCATGAGGGAACCGCTTCAAGTTGGACTCAAGCTTGCTGTTACCCTCCGCTTTTTAGCCACTGGAAATTCCTATCAAAGTCTACAGTACAGCTTCAGGGTTGAAGCAAGTACCATCAGCAAGTTAATACCAGAGGTGTGTAAAGCCATCATCGCTGCCTACAAGGACGAAGTGCTGCGTTGCCCCAAAACTGAAGAGGCCTGGAAGGAAGTTGCTGCCAGATTCAGCTCCAGATGGAATTACCACAACTGTCTGGGGGCTGTGGACGGAAAGCACATTGCCATAAAGAAGCCACCCAATGCTGGCTCTTACTACTACAACTACAAGGGCTTCCACAGCATTGTACTGATGGCAGTCGCAGATGCTTCCTACAGGTTCCTCTATGTGGATGTTGGGGCAGAGGGTGGTGCGTCGGATGGAGGAACATGGAGCAACTGTTCTCTGCATGATGCTGTAGAAGACAACATAGCTGGAGTGCCTCAACCAGAACCACTCCCTAATGATGACCACCCAGTGCCCTATCACTTCGTTGGGGATGACGCCTTTGCTCTACGAACCTGGATGATGAAACCATTCTCCCATCGGTCACAAGTCCTACGAGAACGCATATATAGCTACAGGTTGTCTCGTGCCCGACGTGTCGTTGAGAATGCCTTTGGAATTTTAAGTCAAAGGTTCCGTTGCTTCTTGACGACTATGCAGCAGAAGCCAAGCACCATCAACCTGATCACCATGTGTGCCTGTGTCCTGCACAACCTCGTCCTCATCAAATACCCAGGTGCTTTGTCAGAAGTGGACTACGAAGATCCGGACACACATGCTCTGATCCCTGGTGCATGGAGGAATGAGCAAAACCTGCAGGGGCTGATGACTCTACCCGGCCATCATATCCAGAAGGATGCAAAGGATCAGCGAGACTACCTTTCACATTACTACATGTCCCCTGCTGGTGCTGTCCCTTGGCAAGAAAAAATTGTAGTACCTCCATGAGCTGTATAGTTGTTCCATTTTGTAAATAAAAGAAACGTATATTTTTCGTTTGTATTTTTTGTGGCCCTTTATTTTAGTTTCTATAAGAAAGCATTTGATTTACATATAAATAGCAGACATAAAATATGTACAACTATTAAGAAAGCATTTAATTTTTACATTCAAACAGCAAACTTCAAAATTTCTTGGGTTTATTTTTCATTACATTTTTATTTAAAACAAATGTGCATCTTGATTGGTAATAGATGAAAATAAGTGTGTGCATGAATTAAGACATCATTTAATTTTTACATGAAAACAGCAAACTTCAAAATTTCTTGGGTTTATTTTTCATAACATTTTTATTTAAAAGAAATGTGCATCTTGATTGGTAATAGATGAAAATAAGTGTGTGCATGAATTAAGACATCATTTAATTTTTACATGAAAACAGCAAACTTCAAAATTTCTTGGGTTTATTTTTCATAACATTTTTATTTAAAACAACATATGTGCATCTTGATTGGTAAATAGATGAAAATAAGTGTGTGCATGAATTAAGACATCATTTAATTTTTACATGAAAACAGCAAACTTCAAAATTTCTTGGGTTTATTTTTCATAACATTTTTATTTAAAACAAATGTGCATCTTGATTGGTAATAGATGAAAATAAGTGTGTGCATGAATTAAGACATCATTTAATTTTTACATGAAAACTGCAAACTTAAAAATTTCTAGGGTTTATTTTTCATAACATTTTTATTTAAAACAACATATGTGCATCTTGATTGGTAATAGATGAAAATAAGTGTGTGCATGAAATAAGACATCATTTCATTTTTACATGAAAAACAGCAAACTTAAAAAAATTTGCCTATAGCGACAATACGTCAACAAAGGCAGGATCGTTACCTCGATCGTGTCGAAATCCCCGAGCTAACAATATAAGCATTTTATGCGGAGCTAAATAGCTAGATTATTAAAGCAAAACAAACTGGGAACGTCGCTCTAGCAAACTAAATGACCCATAAGAGCGAGCGATAGCATCCTGGATGCCTCCGGTAGGCAACAGCTCTTGTTTACGTTAATATCACTTTTGATTTCATTCAAAATGACAAGAGCTTACATTTATACATAGTAAAGATAATACTCAACTTTCCATTATTTTTTCACATTAAGACAGCAAATATAAAAACATATTAGCTTTATTTTTCTTTCATTTTCATTAATTTTTTCGTTTCCTTTTTGCTTCTCTTCATTATAAAGATAAAAATAGTTTGAAATAAGATATCATTTTTTTTCCACATTAAGACAGCAAATATAAATTTTTTGGGGGGTTTATTTTTCTTCACTTTTATTATTTTTTACTTTACTGTTTCTTTCTTTGTATTTTAAGGAAATAGATGAAAAGTCTTTGTAAATATATAAATAGTTTATTTACATTAAAACAACATATATATACAAGTATCACACTTCAATTATGTACAAATATTTTACACTATTTAAATTTCCTTGTCCTTGACTGGTGGGGTATCAAGCTCCTTGGACGAGTAGAGGGGTGAGGGTGTCATGGCTTCATCAAGGCTGCTGTCGATGGTCCCCGGGGTCAGGACAGGGAAGGTCAATGGACTTTTGAATGCCGCCGACAGCGACGTTAATGAAGGTGCTGGTGAAGGAGCCTGGACAAGGGTGGGTGACGACACTGGCACTGATGGCGAGGTCACCTGGACAGGGGTGGATGACAGTGGAGTTGGCATCCCTGGGTGCCACTCCGTGGTACGGGGCAAGGAAGAAGGGCTTGACTGCGGCACCCAGTTATGACTGGCTGGACGATGCTGTTGCTGCTGCTCTGGCTGTGCATGCGAGGGTCCTGGTTGAGGGGACTGCCAAGGTTGCTGCTGGTGAGGGGGTTGCCAAGGTGACTGCTGGTGAGGGGGTTGCCAAGGTGACTGCTGGTGAGGGGGCTGCCAAGTTGACTGCTGGTGAGGGGGCTGCCAAGTTGACTGCTGGTGAGGGGGCTGCCAAGGTGACTGTTGCTGAGGGGGTTGCTGATGCACAGGGGGATGCACAGGGGGCTGTAAAGGTTGCTGTTGCTGTGGGCCTGCCCAGGTCTCTGAGGATTGTTGCTGTGCCTGCTGCAAGACCTGAGTCTCGTCCCTGTAACGTTGTGTGAGATTGAGGCACTCTATTTGGAATTCGTGCCATCGGTGTACTGGGATGGCACGCATGTAGCCTTCCAGCAGGCACGAAAAATCGTGCACAATCTTGTGCTGGCCCATATACGTTGGGGTTGACGAATCAGCTTTCGACACAAGCTGAAACATAAAAAATATTATAAAAATATATTATATATTATATATATGTATATATGTAACAAACATTGAAACAATTTAGTACAGCATTTTAATGCCACAGATAGCATATGTCAAAAAGAATTAATACTCACATTCCTCAATATATTGCTGAAATCCTTCTCCGACACATAGGTGTCGCTGTGAGAGGTGTCAAGTGTTCGGCAGGACCCCTTCCCCTTGTCCTTCCTGGTGGTGGTAGATGCCTGGCTGCGAGTCCCCGTCGACCTCACGTCATCGTCGACTTCGCTGGCTGTCGTGGCACCTCCTTCGGAGCCACGAAACTCCTCACTGGCGACTGTCTCTCCCCGGACGATGTGCTGTATGAGGAACGACCAAGTGTCCATGATGAAGTCATCACGGCCACTCCTTTGGGCTTGGCCAGCTCCACTCTTCTTCTCCTTCTTCATAATTTTGCCAACCCTCGTCCTCAAGTTTTCGTAGCGTTTTTTGCATTGGGCAGCAGTGGCAGGAGGTTCCAGCTGGCTTCCTATATATGCCCACCTGCTGTCCTTCAACACCTTGTTTATCCACTCCTTGTGTTTCTTGTCAAAGAGCATGGGGTTCTCCTTGACAAGGTCGGCCAACGTAGTCTCCGTCTCTTCCGTCCACTGGTAGTCAGGGATGTCCTTCTTAGACACCCGAACCCGCTTCTTCTTTAAATCGTCATCACAGGATACCTGGCTCTGGCTTGTATCCTGCTGTGTCTCCGGGATGACCATATCGAGACTTGAAAATGATGAATGAGGAGATTCTCGATCTGCAGTCTCCTCCATCACGTCCATTTTCCTCCCCCTTCCCTTTGGCTGCTTCAGTTTAGGCATGTTGTCTCCTCGCTGGCGAACTCTGGAATGGCTAGGAGTGTCCTCGGACCTCAATTTATATACCCCCTAATCCCCTTAATCACACGAGAGCTCCACCCCCTGATAATCCCACGAGAGCTCCACTGGCGGAGTAGGAGGGCACTAGCATGAGTAGGCGGGCACTAGCGTGAACCGGCGGGCACTAGCGTGAACCGGCGGGAACTGGCGTGAACTGGAGTGAACGATGCAGGAACTGGCGTGAACTGGAGTGAACGATGCGGGAACTGGAGTGAACGATGCGCGAACTAGCGTGAACAGTGCGAGACAATGCGGGAGTACAATGCGTGATAATGTCAGTGGGAAGGCTGCGATGCGGGAACTGGCGTGAACTGGAGTGAACAGTGCGGGAACTGGAGTGAACGATGCGTGAACTGGCGTGCACGATGCTTGGAAGGGGAAGCATGGCACGCATTGGTACGCTCTGGCACGCCAGTTCCCGCACTGTTCACTCCAGTTCACTCCAGTTCACTCCAGTTGGCGCATCGTTCACGACTATTTCACGGCCATTTATAGCGTGCCAATGCGTGCCACAAACTTTAAACATTTCAAAGTTTTGGGCCTGCATGGCACGCATTGGTACGCTCTGGCACGCGAGTTCTCGCACTGTTCACGACATTTTCACGGCTCGTTCACGCGAATTCGCGCATCAATGCGTGCCAGTGCGTGCCACGAATGCGTGCAAGTGTCAGGGGGGCTTAATAAAGTTTTGTAACTGTTTACTGGTTGTTACATCACTGCTGTCTTCACGTGAGACGTCATGTCAGTCATGTGTCATTATCCTAAGTGAACTTTGTGTCAATCGTTGATATTCTCAAGGTTAAATGAACATCTCTCAGTTCATAGGTGGTTATGATCACTACTACCGAATTATGATAAAAAGCTCCCCTTTAATTCAGGCTACCATACAACTTGATACTGTTCATTTGCAGAGGCAACGATCAACAAGGTATTTGATTTTATTGATTTTTTTCTTTTTTATTCTTTAAGGTTTCTGCTTATGCAAGGCAAACTTAGCGCCAAGATATAGGATATAAATGTCTACCTGTAACACCCTAATTAATGATTGTTTATAGCTTGTTAGCTGGTGGGATCTTGCCTTACGTAAATTTATTCTATACTGGCACTTGTAATACAAGCTGTAGCTAAGTAACAAGGTATTTAGTGAAAAATTTAAATGTTAGTAAGAGAAAAAGTGAAATTCCATAGAAAATTGGTGTAAAGTGATGATTTGAAATTATTGTTGAAATATTAGATGGAATGAGCATTACTCTAGGCCTGCTGTATAGTTGAAAGTAACCTAACGTAGGCAAATTATTGATTGATTATATATGCTCCGTTCTGAAAAGCTTTGGTAAAATGTTTTTTGCGGCCCATTTGTACAGATTTTGAACGATTTTGTTTTTTTGTATCGAAAATTAATTGAGTTTTGATTAAGGGCTAATTTTTTATCTTTTCAGCAGCAAGATTATTAAAAAGTCTGATGTTTTTCTCATTGAAAAGACGAGTTTCATTCCCGTTTTCTATGTTAACTATATTTGTCGTTATGCAAGATTTCTAGGGAAATAGTTGGGTATTGTCTTAGCCTAAGGTATCCCCACCTAATAAAGTTGGTAAAAATATAGAATGGTGCAATAAACGGTTTGTAGAAAATAAGACTGGTTTTTAATGTATTTTGCAGCATTTTGAACGATTTTGACAATTCCTGGCGGAAATCTAGTTATTGAGTTAGGGTAGGTCAACTACCATAACTGAAAAGCTATGTCCTTGTGATAGGTATCGTCATCAATTACGTTTGAAACAACTTAAAATATAATGTACTTGCCTAATTGTGTTTAAATTAACTTTTTATAACTGTTTCCGTCAGTCATCGTCATAAAAGTACAGTAATCATAATAAAAGTTACTCTAATCAAAACCGCTGCTGGCCGATGTGGTAACGTTCCTGACTGGTGAACGCCAGACTGGGGTTCGATTCCCACTCATACTCGTTAGTTCCTTTGGTTGCTGCAATCTCACCATCCTTGTGAAATAAGGATGGGGGTTTTGGGGGAGCCTATAGGTCTGTCTGCTGAGTCATCTTCAGCCATTACCTGGTCCTCCTTGGTCCTAGCTTCAGTGGAGAGGGAGCTTAGGCGCTGATCATATGTATAGCCTATGCGGTCAGTCTCTAGATCATTGTCCTATTTGAAAGGGCAATGTCACTGTCTCTTGCCCCTGCCATCCATGAGTAGCCTTTAAACCTTAAAACAGTAGTGAAACTGTCAAAACACGAGCTTATGTTTGCCAGGACTTCCTGATGCATAGAAAACGAGGATTTCCATCCCATTTTTATTGAGTCGTTTGTAAGTGTTCAATCATTGTATTACAAATTCCTTACTTAATTGAGCTAATGATTTATTGGTTTTTACTCTGCCGTATGGTCGCTTCGCTCGCGATTAAACATTATCTCACTGCTCCTATGTTCTGGCAAGCGGAACATAATTCACTATACGTTAGCCCCGTGGGCATGTATTTTGATGTTAATTATCAATTATACAAACTTAAGGGGTGAATACACTCTTAACAAAGGGGTGAGTTGTAGCTTTGCACTCCAGCATTTATTGGAACATGGATTTGGCTTTCAATTCCAGTAATCAGACTAAATATTTCAAACATACGTTTCTACCGTAACCTTTTATTATGAACAGGATCAATAAAATTAGAGCATTTGCATATTTCTATATTGAAAATAAATAACAGAGGTTTAAATTATAAAACGTTGGGCCGTTTATTTTGGTCGAACAGTCACTTATGGCAGAAGCACCTCTTATCGGTGTTTTTTTTAACTACCGGTTGGAATAATGCTTACAATGATGTGCTATGATGACAAAAGGAGTAGAACGAGTAGTTATTCATTATTAAAATCTGTAACCTTGTTAATAGAGGTTTCTGCTAGTAGTATATGGTATTCAAAATAGTGTATTTGCAAAAGTCTATTCAATTATAAGTCTCAATGTCCTAACTGATATTGCACCATTCTTTAATTGTGAACCACAAAGTAGAATGATGCACCTTTAACTAGGGTCAGAGTATTGTCGCCCCCCCCCATGATAACACATTTTTTTTTTTTATAATACGCACATTATTTGAATATTCGATAAATTTATATGAAAACACGGGGCAACATTTCTAAGAGGAAAAAACTTATTCCTACAGGAAGTGATGTGCTTTCAACGAATTTGAACTTTTTCACTGCAAATAAGCCGTTGTACCGTTTTGGGCCCCTATTCCCGAGGGACACGGGTAGGAATCTGTGATTTGAGTATGCGAAAACAGGAAAAAGCATGATTATTTAACACATTAGATTTGTAAGAGGGTACAAAACCTAATAAACTCACCTAACCTAACCTAGGAGTTCCCAGGTTACAACTCCTACTCAGGGGTTAAGCCCCCTCCCCCCCAACCCACCTTCCCAGGTCACATCCCATAGCTGGGGCAATCCCCCTGACCAGCCTTCCCAGGTCACAACCCCTAGCCAGGGGCAAGCCCTTGGTCCCCCCTTCCCAGGTCACAAAACGGGATTATTTAAGGGGATCGTCTGCCAAACAAGCTAAAATCGGCAAGTATCATTGGATTTCTATAGTTTTACCATATCTTGTTTGTATTACTACTCTGCTGATTCTCTACAAATTTTATTGAAATTGCACCATAAATGTATTTTTTATGAATAAAAATTGAAAAAATATAAATTAAATTTTTTCATTTTTTTCTCAAACAATACGGCATTGAATTACGTATTATTTGTCATGCTTAGTTCTATTTTGGAGTGTGAAAATATTAGTCAGGATTTTTTTCTATATTCTTTTTATTTAATTTTATTGGTATTTATATTTTCTTTTTTTTTAAACTTTGAAAATTTTTTTAAATTTCCAATAACCTTACAATTATTTTAATTCCTCAAACCAGATTTTTTGCATTTTATTCTTCTTTTCAATGATATCTTTCTCTAAAATTGAACAATAAATAAGTAAGGAAAATGTACGTAAGTAAGAATAAGTATGTTTTTGAGTTATGACCTCCCAAAGATTTGCTGTAAAGTTTTGCTTTTTTTTCTTAAGAAAATCAAGATAACATTATTATGATAACCTTAACATTGTACTTCTATTGTTTATTCCTACATGAAGGCTCCCTAAACGAGACATTTAAACACTGAGTTTACCAATACACTTGGTGTAAGGATGTCATGAGTTGCCATTGGCCTATCATTGTTGCCAGAGTTTTAGATAGAATGTTCCAGCTTTGTACTCTATTTCATGTTTCCTCCCTTTTTTTGTTGTTGTTGTTGCTTTCTGTTTTCTTTTTGTTCCTCTCTATTTACATTTTGTTCTTTCTTTGACCTTGGGTAACATTGGCCTTGCTATAAAGTTCACAAGGACATTGTGAAACACAATGTACATACGAAATGCAAGTAAACAAATACTGTACACATGAAACGTAATTTCTATACAGTAGGCTCTCGCCATACGACATTAATCCGTTCCGGAGTTGGTATCGTATGGTGAAAATGTCGTATGGCGGGCAATAGAATAGCTAATGCGTGCAAAACCCCAGGTAAAAACATTGAAAATTAGTATGTAACAAAATAGTATAGTAAGCACTGTACTACAGTATACTTATATATAATATACATGTACTGTACAGTATATAATTAAATAACATTACAGAATAAATAAAAATTATATACTGTACAGTACTGTAAAAGAAAAATTAAATTTTATTTACCTTTGGAGTGACGTGACTTGAGCTGGTAGTGGGTGGAGGCAGAGGGGGGAGGAGACGGTAGATATCAAAACGTATCAATGCTAATTATGTTATGTACACGTAATAATAAATTTTAAATATTAAACTTAGCCGGTGAATATATAATAGCTGACGTCTCCGACGGCTCGACAGATTCCAAAAACTCGCGAGCGATCGCCGTGAAGGTTGCGGGTGTGACCACCAGCGCCGACTATCGGCCAGATACCGCATATACTTGTCAACATCTCCAGTTCTTCTCTGTCGGTCTTGTCGACAAGTTGGTTCCACTCGCTTTATGACCTCGAGTTTTCTACCGAATTGGTGAAGTACTTGGTTTTGGTTTTATTGCTTTCGCTGTGTTGGATTATTCAATACTATCTTCAAAAGAAATGCTTTTGAAAGGAGAGGAAAAGTGTTTTGCCCTTGCTTTTTTTTTTAATCTCTGGTTTTTCCATAGAGAAAAGATGGCCGACCCTTCCCTCAGTGTACGGAAGTGTGTTTAAGGCTTTTAGTAATTATTTTATCACTTTATAAATTATTGTTGATATTTATAGATTTTCCTCTATATATTTTATATCTCACCCGCCTTTATTAGGCCTCTTCGATTAGCTTTCCATTTATACTAAACATCAAGATAAATTTTATGTTTTGTTTATATGCGGCCTTTACCTATTCCTAACTTGGAAAACGAAGTTAAACAACTTTGAGCCCATTCAACTTTTATTTTTGTTAAGTTTAAATCAATTGCTCTGTAAGAGTTATGAGATGAATATTTTTTAGAAAATATTTTAAGAAATATATTCTTTGAATAGTCTTCGTGCTGTTTTTTCAAAGATGAACTAACGTTTGATTTATTTATGCTACGCAGTTTGCGCTCTATCGTTACGATAGAGAAAGAGAGAATCACGGTTTCACTTTGCAGAAAGAGTACAGTAAATCGATTTTGACGTTTTGTTCATTCTTCTTTCAAACTGAAGTGTTTTAGATACTAATTTAAAGAAACTTGTTAATTTTCAATTTCTTAGTCCTTTCAGTTTTTTCCTTTGGTCAAATAACCTGTTATTGACGAAGGGTGAGTGGGCCATTCTCTTGTGTGTGACAAGAGAGAGAGAGAGAGAAAGAGAGAACGATCCGATCTTTATTCTCGTCCCAAGTCTCTGTACAAGGAGTTTGGGAGCGAGTAACGTTGTTCTCGATTCAGTTTTTTTTACTCTCGTCCCAAGTCTCTGTACGGGGAGAGAGAATAAAACGTTTTAGTTTTTATTCTCGTCGCAAGGCACTGTACGGTGAGAGATTGAAAACGTAGTCCTTAGTGAACTAGTGTTTAGTCTCCTCCCCAGTCACTGATCTTTTTAACTTTATATATTTCCGTTTAATTCGATATATATATATGTTTATTGATTTTTGCATGTGTGTTTCATTTTGTAATAATGTGCTTACATTATACGACTCATTTCGCAATTCTAACCTTTTGATGTAAGGGAGAATTGCGTGCTTCAGGTAGAAATCAGTTTTATTCATGTCTAATGTGAAATTATTGAAAAATACGATATCAGTGAAGTAAGTGCAAAATAAAAGAAAAAAAAAAAAAACATGTTCTGTGTTGCGGAGGGTTCGTTTGTTCGTGCTTGTCACTTGCCTAGTCCGAGACCTCTTTCAGGCTCCCCTGCACCAGGGAGAAGGAATGTCGTAGGACCTAAGGGAGTGAGGAGTGTAAACCAACGAACAGACGTTCCCTCAAAGGTATCAGACGTTGCTCGGCAAGCACGTCCTTGCCATAAGACAGGAGAGACGAAGTTTCTCCTCGTCTTCCGATGATTCGTCTCTTTAAAAGCCTGGGCGTATAGTTTCGAGACGGTTGAAACGTTTATTAGTTCCTTCAGAACAAGTTCAACGTCCTAGCTGTAGTCATAATAAGAGTCCCGTTCATAGCGATGACGTTCATGTACAGACGTTTCTGCCACAGACTCGACGTGACGTTGAGCGGTGGACGCCGTGGACACAATGTGACGTCGAGTGTCATTCACCGTAGTCTCGATATAGCATCGATTAGCAGTCACTGCTGTTTACTACGTGACGTTTGAACGTCAGCCACTGCAGTCACAGGTTGATCCGAAGTTAGATATGCTGTTAAAGCTTTCTTCTTCAATAGAAGCTTTCGATCCTGTTCCTGTGCGAAAGGATCCTTTGCTTTTTGTACGTCACGGTTCTGGGATACGTGATTCGGGTCTTCAACCTTCTAGACGAGCTTTGTTACGCCACGCTGACGTTATCTCTAGTGACAGCTTTGCTGTTAAGCGAGATGCGGAGCATAAATCTCGATGTAACTTTGATCGCTTTGAACGTCAACCACCGCAGTCACAGCGTGACGTTGAGATGCAGAACGTGACGTTGAGCGGTGGACGCCGTAGACATGACGTGACGTCGAGGGTCAGTCATCGTAGTCACGATATAGCATCGAACAGCAGTCACCGCTGTTACTACGGGACGTTTGAACGTCAGTTACTTCTGTCACGACGTGTAGTAGAATAACATTCTCTGCAGTCACAACGTGACATCGACCCTCCAACTTTATCTTCTGTTCATATACAAGTGGATGTAGCCTGTCAGGCTTTTCCTTCACGTCATTCTGAATATAAATCTCCTTCTCGCAAGACTTTAGTTTTATCAGATGATGTGCCTTCTGAAGAAGTTGATGACCCCCTTTCAACTAATGTACCTTTGGGGAGTCATTCAGAAGAGAAGTAACCTAGGGTGGTCCAACAATCCCTTGTATTGTAATTATGATTTTAAATATTTAACTTAGCCGGTGAATATATAATAGCTGCTGCTCCGGCGGCTCGACAGAAAAACACAAAAACTCGCAAGCGATCGCTATGAAGGTTGCGGGTGTGCCCACCAGCGCCAACTATCGGCCAGATACCGCATATGCATGTAAACAGCTCCAATTCTTCTCTGTCGGTCTGATCGACAAGACGTACCATTACTCGCTGTTAGCCTGGAGTTTTTCAACAGACTTGGTGAAGTACTTCATTTTGGTTTGAGCTTTCGCAGTGCAGATGTTTTATCTTCAACTTAAACTCTTGAACTCTTTTTTGGACAGATTTAATTGTTGATGACTTTGGATTGTTTTTTGGACTTTCTTTGACTTTTTCAAAATGGCTGACCCTTCTTCAATTCCTAGATTTCGTAAGTGTAATGCTAGGGATTGCAATAAGCGTCTTCCAAAGGCCTCTCTCGACCCACATACTGTGTGTTCTAATTGTCGGGGTAAAACCTGTCAATTAGGAGATCGGTGTGAGGAGTGCGTGGGCCTTTCGGAATTCTATTGGCTTGAGTTTGACAAGTATTATCGTAAGCTAGAGAGAGATAGGGTGAGGAGAAGTTCCTCTAGATCGTTAGAATTTTCCTCCTCCCATGCCCCTGAACCTAATCCTTCCCCTGTAGTAGTTGTGCCTGAACCCTCTACTAGCACTCAGGAACCATCAATGCGGGATATGTTACGTGCCATTCATGCTTTGGGCGAGAGAGTTGAGTCGTTAGCTACAGACCGTAATCAACTCATGGCGGACGTAAAAGAGTTAAAGTGTCAGAGTGCCACATTGGAAAATCGTGGGAAAGTGATTAGTGCGCAAAGTGTAGTCAGTGTTGCGACCGAGGGTTCGTCTGTTCGTGCCTGTCGTTCGCCTAGTCCGAGACCTCTTGCAAGCTCCCAAGCCCCAGGGAGAAGTAATGTCGTAGGACTTATGGGTTCGAGAGGCTTTAATCAGCGAACAGACGTTCCCTCTATGGTTTCAGGCGTGTCTCATCAAGACCGCCCCTACCATAAGACGAGCGAGACGGTTTTCTCCTCGTCATCCGAAGGCTTTTCGCGTAAGAAACCGTGGAGCAAGGTTTCGAGGCCCTTAAAGCGAAAATCAGTCCCTTCAGGACAGGTCTAGCGTCCTGGTTGTAGCCATTGGGACAGCTCTGACCCTGTGCAGTCATCGGAAGACTGCTCGCCGCCTAAACAGAAACGTAACACAGGCTCCGAGAGTCTTGGTGTAGGCAATGTTTTGCAGTCGCAGACGTTACCCTCGTCTCTTACCGCACCCATTCCCGTTGATCCTAAGTGGGTTGTACTGCAAGACATGCAGAATAAGCTTGCCTCTCTTATGGAGGACTATTCTGCTGAAAAGGTTCACGATGATCCTCGCCGCTTAGCTGATCGAGATCCTGGCCGTCAGCCGCCCAAACGAGCCTTTGCTTGTCCTGTTGACGTTGGCATTACAAAGTCACGTCAGTCACGTTTTGTAGAGCCTCATTCGATGCAGTCCCGTGTTGACTTTCAGCCGCATGTGGACGTTCAGCCGCTGCCGAATGCTCTTGTTGACGTTCAGAACATTCGCCAACCGGCGAAGTTGACTTGTTTTGACGCTGAGCGTCAGGCACCGCAGTCAAGAATTGTTTTGACTGCTCAGTCTAGGCAGTCAAGGCAGTCTCGAGTTGACGTCGAGCGTCCTCCCGCTCCTGTTGTTGTTGACAGTCAGGCTGTTAAGCAGTTACATGACATAGCGTCCTGGACAGCTACTGATGCACCGGTGCGTGTGGACTCTGCTTGTCAAGCATTGCCACCAAGGCAGGTCTCCCCTTTGCTTGTAACTCAGCAGTTATCGGACGAAGCTCCTTCAGATGAGGACGTTGCTGATCCTCATCCTGATGATAATCCTTCAGATGTAGATGAACCTAAGGCGGTTCCTCCTTCGATGGACTTTAAGAAGATCATGTTGATTTTCAAGGATCTTTTTCCCAATCACTTTGTTGCTGTTGTTCCTCGTTCGCCACCGTCTGAGTTTGCTCTAGGCTTACCTGCTACCAAGCCAGCCTTTACTAAGCTAGTGCTTTCTCGCTCTTCCAAGAGGGCTTTACGTCTTTTAGGCAACTGGTTGGATACCAGGAGGAGTTTGGGGAAGACGGCCTTTGCCTTCCCTCCTTCTAAGCTTGCTTCTAGATCGAGCGTCTGGTATGACACGGGAGAAGTTCTCGGCTTGGGAGTCCCTGCCTCTGCCCAGGGTGACTTCTCAAGCCTCGTAGACTCTCCCCGTCGCCTGGCCATGAGACGCTCGAAGATTAGTTGGTCCTCCTCGGACCTTGACCATCTGCTTAAAGGCGTATACAGGGCCTTTGAAGTGTTTAACTTTCTTGACTGTTCATTAGGAGCTTTAAGTAGGAAGATCTCGTCTGCCGACCAAGATGTTTCCTTACTGATCATGTCATGTATGGATAAAGCCATCCGCGATGGCTCCAATGAGCTCGCCTCCACCTTTACGTCAGGAGTCTTAAAGAAGCGAGAAACCCTTTGCTCTTTCCTTTCGGCAGGAGTTACTCCCTGTCAGAGATCGGAACTGCTCTTTGCTCCCTTATCAGCGTCCTTGTTTCCGCAACAGCTGGTTAAGGATATAGCTGCTTCGCTTGTGCAGAAGGACACCCATGACCTGATGGCGTCCTCTGCTCGCAAAGGGGCTCCTTCTGCATCCTTTACTGTGAGACCCAGGATCGAGACTCCGGCATCTAGATTTATCCTGCCCTTTCGTGGCAGAGCTCCCAGCAGGGGAAGCTCTCGTGCCGAGGGAAAGAGAGGTAAGAAGAGAGGAGCCAAGTCCTCCCGTGGCAGAGTCTGACTGCCCACAGCCTCAGACAGCGGTAGGTGCCAGATTGAAGAGCTTCTGGCAGGCCTGGGAGAAGAGGGGTGCAGACCAAGAGTCTGTTCTGTTGCTCAGAGAGGGGTACAAAATACCGTTTGTATGCAAACCTCCTCTAGTGACAACTCCCATAGACCTCTCTCCCAGGTACCGAGAGGAGTCAAAGAGACAAGCCCTAAACCAAGAAGTGTCTCTGTTGCTAGAGAAGGGAGCGGTGGTGAAAGTCTCGGACCTTCGATCACCGGGGTTTTACAACCGTCTCTTCCTAGTCCCAAAGCATACAGGAGGTTGGAGACCGGTGCTAGACGTCAGTGCGCTCAACGTTTTTGTTACAAAAACAAAATTCACGATGGAGACCACGAAGTCCGTCTTAGCAGCGGTCAGAGAGGGAGACTGGATGGTCTCTCTCAACCTACGAGATGCGTACTTCCACATTCCTATACACCCGGATTCCCAACCGTTTCTGAGGTTTGTTTACAGGAATGTGGTATACCAGTTTCGAGCCCTGTGCTTTGGCCTCAGTCCTGCTCCTCTCGTGTTTACGAGGCTCATGAGGAATGTGGCAAAATTCCTCCATCTATCGGGAATCCGAGCCTCCCTGTACTTGGACGACTGGCTTCTCAGAGCATCGTCCAGTCATCGCTGTCTGCAGGATCTACATTGGACGTTGGGTCTGGCCAAGGAATTGGGACTTTTGGTCAACCTAGAAAAGTCCCAACTGATCCCATCCCAGACTATTCTATATTTGGGGATGGAGATTCGCAGTCCAGTTTTTCGGGCTTTTCCGTCTGCCACCCGAATAGAACAAGCCCTGCTCAAAGTCCAACTAATGCTGAAAAGAGAACGTTGTTCAGTCAGGATTTGGATGAGTCTCGTAGGGACTCTCTCATCCCTGGAGCAGTTTGTCTCGCTAGGGAGACTACACCTTCGGCCTCTCCAGTTCCATCTAGCCTCTCACTGGAACAAGGACAAGACGTTAGAGACGGTATCAATCCCGGTCTCCGAACCAGTAAAGGCATGCCTAAAATGGTGGGACAACAATATCAGTCTGAGAGAGGGACTATCCCTAGCAGTCAAGAACCCAAACCATGTGTTGTTCTCAGACGCGTCGGATTTGGGTTGGGGTGTGACCCTGGACGGTCGGGAATGCTCGGGTCTGTGGACCTAAAGTCAGAAGAGCATGCACATCAACGGCAAGGAGCTGTTAGCAGTCCACTTGGCCTTGATGAAATTCGAAAGCCTTCTTCGAAACAAAGTGGTAGAGGTCAACTCAGACAACACCACAGCTTTGGCGTACATCTCCAAGCAAGGAGGCACACACTCCCTCACGCTGTACGAGATCGCAAGGGACCTTCTCATTTGGTCAAGAAATCGAGGCATCTCCCTGTTGACGAGATTTATCCAGGGGGACTTGAACATCTTGGCAGACTGTCTCAGTCGGAGGGGTCAGGTGATACCCACGGAATGGACCCTCCACAAGGACGTGTGCAAGAGTCTTTGGGCGACTTGGGGTCAACCTACCATAGACCTCTTTGCCACCTCGTTGACCAAGAGGTTACCAATCTATTGCTCACCAGTCCCAGATCCAGAAGCAATCCACATAGACGCGTTTCTACTGGATTGGTCTCATCTGGACTTATATGCATTCCCACCATTCAAGATAGTCAACAAGGTACTGCAGAAGTTCGCCTCTCACGAAGGGACAAGGTTGACGTTGGTTGCTCCCCTCTGGCCCGCGAGAGAGTGGTTCACCGAGGTACTTCAATGGCTGGTAGACATTCCAAGAAGTCTTCCTCTAAGGGTAGATCTATTACGTCAGCCCCACGTAAAGAATGTTCATCAAAGCCTCCCCGCGCTTCGTCTGACTGCCTTCAGACTATCGAGAGACTCTCAAGAGCTCGAGGCTTTTCGAAGGAGGCAGCCAGTGCGATTGCGAGAGCTAGGAGAGCTTCTACCATCAGAGTATACCAGTCGAAGTGGGAAGTCTTTCGAGACTGGTGCAAGTCAGCATCTGTGTCCTCTTCCAGTACCTCTGTAGCCCAAATCGCAGATTTTCTTTTACATCTGAAAAATGTTCGCTCCCTCTCAGCTCCCACGATTAAGGGCTACAGGAGCATGTTGGCTTCGGTCTTTCGTCATAGAGGCTTAGATCTTTCCAACAATAAAGATCTCCAAGATCTCCTTAAGTCTTTCGAGACCTCCAAGGAATGTCGTTTGGCAACTCCTGGATGGAACTTAGACGTGGTCCTAAGGTTCCTCATGTCAGACAGGTTTGAGCCATTACATTCAGCCTCCCTGAAGGATCTCACCCTCAAGACGCTTTTCCTAGTGTGCTTGGCTTCGGCTAAAAGGGTCAGTGAAATTCATGCCTTCAGTAAGAACATCGGCTTTTCTACAGAAAAAGCCACATGTTCACTTCAACTTGGTTTCCTGGCCAAAAATGAACTGCCTTCTCGTCCTTGGCCTAAGTCCTTTGATATACCTTGCCTATCAGAGATCGTAGGCAACGAACTTGAAAGAGTGCTGTGTCCAGTTAGAGCTCTTAAGTTCTACTTAGCTCGTACTAAGTCCTTACGAGGTGGATCTGAGGCATTATGGTGCTCAGTTAAGAAACCATCATTGCCTATGTCAAAGAATGCTTTGTCATATTTTATCAGATTTTTAATACGAGAGGCTCATTCTCACTTGAATGAAAAAGACTGATGCTTGCTTAAGGTTAAGACGCACGAAGTAAGAGCTATAGCAACTTCCGTGGCCTTTAAGCAAAATAGATCTCTGCAAAGTATTATGGACGCGACCTTTTGGAGAAGCAAGTCGGTATTCGCGTCATTTTACTTAAAAGATGTCCAGACTCTTTACGAGGACTGCTACACACTGGGTCCATTCGTTGCAGCGAGTGCAGTAGTGGGTGAGGGTTCTACCACTACATTACCCTAATTCCAATATCTTTTTAATCTGTCTCTTGAAATGTTTTTAATCTTGTTTTTGGGTTGTACGGAAGGCTAAGAAGCCTTTCGCATCCTGGTTGTTTTGGCGGGTGGTCAAATGTCATTTCTTGAGAGCGCCCAGATTAGGGGTTTGATGAGGTCCTGTTGTATGGGTTGCAGCCCTTGATACTTCAGCTCCTGGGAGTCTTTCAGCATCCTAAGAGGATCGCTGGGCTTCGTGAGGAAGACAGACTAACAAGGCAGAGTAATCGTCTAAGTCAACTTCCTTACCAGGTACCTATATATATTTGGGTTTTGTTATGATATAACTGTCAAAAACTCTTAAGCATATACGCTGTAAACTTAATTAACTCTGGTCTCTACCCACCACCATGGGTGTGAATCAGCTATTATATATTCACCGGCTAAGTTAAATATTTAAAAATGATATTTTAATTATAAAATAAATTTTTGAATATACTTACCCGGTGAATATATAAATTAAAGGCCCCCCCTTCCTCCCCGATAGAGACCCAGCGGGATGAGAAGAATTGGAGCTGTTTACATGCATATGCGGTATCTGGCCGATAGTTGGCGCTGGTGGGCACACCCGCAACCTTCATAGCGATCGCTCGCGAGTTTTTATGTTTTTCTGTCGAGCCGCCGGAGCAGCAGCTATTATATATTCACCAGGTAAGTATATTCAAAAATTTATTTTATAATTAAAATATCATATTTCTTTAGTGAAATTTTGTCCTAGACTTTCTTCGACGCCTGCTTTTACGAAGTCAGTTCTCTCTTGTTCTTCCAAGAGGGCCATGCTCTTCCTGGGAGACTGGTTGGAATCCAGGAGAAGTTTAGGAAAGTCTGCTTTTGCTTTTCCTCCATCTTAATTAGCTTCTCGCTCGGGCATCTGGTGTGACACAGGAGAAGCTCGAGGAGAAGTTCTCGGCTTGGGAGTACCTGCCTCTGCCCAGGGAGACTTCTTAAGCCTTGTGGACTCTCCTCGTTGTCTAGCCATGAGACGCTCCAAGATTTTATGGTCGGCTTCAGAGCTAGACCATCTCCTGTTAGGAGTTTTTTTTCGAGCGTTTGAAGTTTTTATTTGTTGGATTGGTCCCTGGGAGCCTTAAGTAAGAAGGTCTCTCCAGCTATCAATGTATTGCTGTACAATTATGTCATGCATGAACAAGGCTATCAGGGATGGCTCCAATGATCTGACAGCCACGTTCACTGCAGGAACAAGGCTATCAGGGATGGCTCCAATGATCTGGCAGCCACGTTCACTGCAGGAGTACTTAAGATGTAAGTGCGCTCAATGTGTTCATTGTCAAGACAAACTTCACGATGAAGACTACCAAATCTGTCTTGGCAGCAGTAAGGGAAGGCGACTGGATGGTCTCTCTCGACCTTCAGGATGCATACTTCGACATCCCGATTCATCCAAACTTTCAACAACATCTGAAGTTTGTGGACGGGAAAGTAATGTACCAATTTTGAGCACTGTACTTCGGCCTCATTCCTGCTCCTCTTGTTTTTACAAGGCCCTTGCAAAATGTAGCAAGCTTTCTACATTTTTTGAGGATTCAGAGCCTCCCTTTATTTTGACGACTGGCTAATCAGGGCGTCGTCATTATATCGCTGTCTGGAGAGCCTCTAATGGACATTAGACCTAACCAAGGAGCTAGGTCTCATAGTGAACGTAGAGAAGTCGTAACTTACAGTACCCCATCCCAGACTATTCTTTATTTGGGAATGGAGATACAGTGTCTGATTTTTCGGGCCTTTTCGTCTCCCACAAGAATGGAACAAGCTCTGTTAAAAGTCCTTCACTTGCAAGAGAAAAACAGTTGCTCTGTAAGAGTTTGAACTAGCCTCGTGGGAACTCTTTCATCGCTGGAGTAGTTTATCTCTCTGGGGAGACTCAACCTATGCCATCTCCAATTTCACCTAAACCATTGGAACAAGGAGAAGGGCTTAGAGAGTATCTCTTTCCCAATCTCCAACTCAGTCTAGACATGTCTGACTTGGTGGGACAGCAACATCAGACTTCGAGAAGGTCTTTCTCTTGCGATCAAGAACCCAAACCATGTGTTGTATTCAGATGCATCGGATTTGGGTTAGGGAGCTCCACTGGACAGTCTGGAATGCTCGGGTCTTTGATCCACGGATCAGAAGGGACTCCATTTAAGGCAAGTAACATCTCTCCTTTGGCGAGATTTGTGCAAGGAAAAATGAATGTCTTGGCGGACTGCCTCAGCAGAAGAGGACAAGTCATCTCCATGGAGTGGACGTTGCATAAAACTGTGTGCGAGAAGCTATGGAGGACATGGGGTCAACCCACCATAGATCTTTTTGCGACTTCACTGACAAAGAGGCTCTCGACTTACTGCTTTCCCGTTCCAGATCCAGAGGCAGCCCACATAGACGCTTTCCTGCTGGACTGGTCTCACCTGGACGTTTATGCCTTTCCACCTTTCAAGATCCTAAACAAGGTGCTGCAGAAGTTCACCTCTCACGAAGGGACCAGGTTGACATTGGTTGCTCCACTCTGGCCCGCGAGAGAGTGGTTCACAGAGGTACTTCTATGGCTGGTAGACGTTCCAAGAAGTCTGCCGTTACGGATGGATCTCTTGCGACAGCCTCACGTAAAGAGATTTCATCAAAGCCTCCCCACGCTTCGTCTAACTGCCTTCAGACTATCGAAAGACTCTCTTGAGCTCGAGGGTTTTCGAAGGAGGCAGCTAGAGCGATCGCGAGGGCTAGAAGATCCTCTACCATCAGGGTCTATCAGTCGAAATGGGAGGTATTTAGAGACTGGTGCAAGTCCTCCTCTATTTCCTCTTCCAAGTGCCTCTGTAGCGCAGATTGCGGATTTTCTGCCTTATCTGAGAAACGGTCGCTCCCTCTCTGCATCCACCATTAAAGGCTACAGAAGCATGTTAGCTTCTGTTTTCAGGCATAAGGGTTTGGATCTTTCTAATAACAAAGATCACCAAGACCTGCTTAAGTCTTTCGAGACTGCCAAGGAGCGTCATATTTCGACTCCTGCTTGGAACTTGGGCGTGGTCCTACAGTTCCTTATGTCAGACAGGTTTGAACCTTTAAATTCAGCCTCCCTGAAGGATCTTACCCTCAAGACACTTTTTTTTGGTGAGCTTGGCTTCGGCTAAAAGGGTTAATGAGATACATGCTTTTAGCAAGAACATCGGCTTCTTCGCTAATAAAGCAGTATGCGCTCTTCAACTTGGTTTTTTTTTTTTTTTGGCCAAGAATGAACTTCCGTCTCGTCCTTGGCCTAAATCATTTGATATCCCCAGTCTTTCTGAGATTGTGGGGAATGAAGTTGAAAGAGTGCTCTGCCCCGTTAGAGCTCTTAAATTTTGTTTATCCAGAACTAAACCGCGACGAGGTTGTTCAGAGGCTTTATGGTGCTCCGTTAAAAAGCCCTCTTTGCCCATGTCTAAGAATGCGTGGTCTTATTTTATTAGACTTTTGATTCGGGAGGCACACTCTCAATTAAGTGAGAAGGATCATAATTTACTTAAAGTCAAGGCTCATGAAGTTAGAGCAATAGCAACTTCTGTAGCGTTTAAGCAAAATAGACCCATTAAAAGTATTATGGACGCGACCTTTTGGAGAGGCAAGTCGGTTTTCGCTTCATATTACTTGAAAGATGTCCAGACTCTTTATGAGGACTGCTACTCACTGGGACCATTCGTAGCAGCGAGTACAGTAGTGGGTGAAGGCTCTACCACTACATTCCCTTAATCCCAATATCCTTTTAATCTACTCTTGAAATTTTTAATATTATTTTGGGTTGTACGGGAGACTAAGAAGTCTTTCGCAATCTTTTTGATTTGGCGGGTGGTCAAAATATTGTTTCTTGAGAGCGCCCAGATTAAGGGTATTGATGAGGTCCTGTTATAGGGGTGTTCACCCTGGTTATAGCAGATCCTGGGAGTCTTTCAGCATCCTAAGAGGATCGCTGGGCTTCGTGAGGATAGCGGACTAATGAGGCAGAGTAATTATCAGAGTCTGCTTCCTTACCAGGTACCTATACTTAAGTCTGTTTTTTGAATAGTTGTCAAAAACTCTTGAGCATATACGCCTTTATTGTATTAATACTGGTCTCTACCCACCACCATGGGTGTGAATCAGCTATTATATATTCACCGGCTAAGTTTAATATTTAAAAATGATATTTTGATTATAAAATAAATTTTTGAATATACTTACCCGGTGAATATATAAATTAAAGGCCCTCCCTTCCTCCCCGATAGAGACCTAGGGGACTGAGAAGAACTGGAGATGTTGACAAGTATATGCGGGATCTGGCCGATAGTCGGCGCTGGTGATCACACCCGCAACCTTCACGGCGATCGCTCGCGAGTTTTTGGAATCTGTCGAGCCGTCGGAGACGTCAGCTATTATATATTCACCGGGTAAGCATATTCAAAAATTTATTTTATAATCAAAATATCATTTTTTGTTCCGTAACCGCAAAGCAAACCACGCTATTTAAATAGGGTATTACTTTCGGCGTAGCTGAAATGACGAGCCATTAGAATTTTAACGAGGGTTTATTACCCCGTCGCTACCTAGCGAGAGGGTAGGGGAGGGGTAGCTAGCTACCCCTCCCCCCTCACATACCGGTGAACTAGTTCAATTTGCTTTTGGTTCGGGTGATGAGCAGACGTGTCTGCTGCCACCCTCGCTTTGACAGCCATTAATGCTTTTTGTCTTTTACTGTACTTAATTTTTCTTATACTTAATATGTATATAAACATTCTTTATGTTTATGTATATATTTGTGTATAGAAATATAGTAAGTTTCCTTTTCAGTGTTTGTGCTATGTGTGTAGTGTTCGACATCGTCACCGGCGTAGTGCCAGGCCACCACGGTTTCTCGTCATGGGGTGCGGCCTCTCCCTTGGTCCTTCGGTCGTTCCTTCGGCTTCCAATATTCGGCCGCCGTGGGGAATCGCCATCGCTGGACTTTCTTCATTCACATGTTTTCTTCGCTGTTCCTCCTTTCCTACGGGGAACTTGGATTCTCAGCGACGGGAACGTGGGAGTTTAGATTGACTACGGTCTCTCTCTCTACTCGAGGTCTTTCACCTTTTACTACTACTACGTACTATTACGGAAGCTTCTTTCCTGTGCGGGTTGGGTTGCTTTTCCGTTCATTTGTCTCAATTATTTTTAATGAAATCTAATTGTATTTTTTAACTTGTCAGCATTCTGGGAGAACACTTCCCTTCGGGGGTTAGTGGTTCTTACTATTTGTGAACATTCTTAGATGAATTACATAATTATAATTCTGTTATAATTCTGTTTGTTCCGTAACCGAAATACAAACCATGCTATTTACATTGGGTTTACCTTTCGGCGTAGCTGAAATGACGAGCCAATAGTTTTTAACGAGGGTTAACTACCCCCCCGCTAGTTAGCGGGGGTAGGGGAAGGGATAGCTTGGTATCCCTCCCCCCCACACACCGGTGATTTGCCTCACTTCACTTTTGGCTCCGGCGATGAACAGACGTGTCTGTCCATCGTCCTCGTTGACAGCCTTTAATCTTTTTCTGCTTTTTCTTTCAGTTTGTATGTGTGTGTTAGAAGTTGACCACCTTTATTGTTCGCTATGCGCAAATGCCCTGGAATTGCCGGCCGCCCTTGTGGTACTTTTATGTCGGCCGTGGACACTGATCCTCACACCCTTTGCCCGCAGTGTCGAGGCCGACGGTGTGATCAGGAGAATACGTGTAGTGAGTGCAGGGAGTGGTCTGCCTCCTAGTGGGAGAGGTTTGGCCGCCGGCGTAAGAAGTCCAAGAGAGACCGTTCTCCTTCCGGGGTTGCCCTGAAGGAGGAAGGTTCTCGGGACTCTTCTTTTGCCGCCCAAACCTTCTCTAAAGCTCCCCCTCGTTCGGCTCCTAAGGAGAGTCGGCCGAGTGGGAGCGCAGGCCCTAGTTCTGTTTCCCGACCTTGGGTTGGGGAAGAGGGCGTCGCCTCCCATAGCGGGGCGGTTCCTCCTCCTCCTCCGGGGGAGGTTGTTGATGAATCTTTGTCTAACGATGATCTTTTTCAGATTTGGGCTTCCCTGGGGCTTAAGGGCCTGCCCTCCAGGGTAGCCCTGATTGACCTTGTCCAGTTAGGGGCCGCTGTTAAGCAGCCGCCGGTGATAGCAGAGGTAGATCCTCTGTCTATCGTCGACGTCGTGGTGACAGAGGCTTCCGACGGGGCGGGTCAATCCTCTGCATGTGCAGTTGTGGATGTTGGTACTGACAGCTCTCCTCCCCCTTCCGTACATCCTTCGAAGGGGGAAGGGAGTCCTGCGGGCTCTTCTGCTGTCCAGCTTCCCTCTAAGGGGAGTGCTTTGACTGAGACTCCCCTTCGGAGGACTGATGGTCCTGACGATCTTCCTCGTGGCCGCCTTCGCCGTAAGGCTCACTGTCCGCTGCGTCGCAAGGGCCTCCCGTCTCCTTATAAGGGTGCTAAGAGGCGCCTTTTTGGATCATCTCCTTCTTCCTCCGAAGGGGACTCTCCTCGTCGTAAACAGCCTGCAGCTCCAGCTTCCTTAGACCTCTCTGGGGATCGGTCTCCTACGCCTTCCAGACCTTCAACTTCTGGGGCAGATGTTCAGCAACCTGACCTTGTCACCCGACGGGCAACGGTCCCTTCGGGGCAAAGGGATTCTTCCATTGCGCGTGCAGTGTTAGCGCACAGGCGCTCTCCTGCTCGTCAGCGCTCTCCTGTTCGTCAGCCATCTCCTGTTTGCCAGCGCTCTCCTGATGATCGCCCCTCTTCTTGCCAGCGCTCTCCTGAGGACATCCTTCAACCTGTTGTTCCTGTTGAGCGCCCAGCGCGCCAGCGTTCCCCTGCTCGCCCTTCTGCAGTGTTAGCGCGCAGGCGATCTCCTGCTCGTCAGCGCTCTTCTGACCGTCAGCGCTCTCCTGTTCGTCAGCGCTCTTCTGAGGGCCATCGCCCCACTGCTCGCCAGCGATCCCCTGTGGTCTCCGAATATCCTGCAGTTCCTGTTGTGCGCCCAGCGCGCCATCAGTCTCCTGAGCGCCCTCGCGATCCTCAGCTTGTTCCTGCACAACATCGCTCGCGTTCTCCAGCGCGTTTCTAAAACGCACGTACGCCCACGCGCCTCCTGTTCCTGTACCTGTTCGTGAATGTTCGCCTTTGCGTCCCGCGCCGACTGTTCCCTCACAGGATTCCACGCGTCGCCCTCTTGCTCGCCAGCGATCACCAGCTCGCCAGCGATCACAGACGATTCAACAATCGCCTGCTTGTCAGCGTTCTCCTGCGCGTCAGCGATCACCTGAACATCGGCGATCTCCAGACCGCCCGCGTGACCTATCGCTTGCGCGCAAGCGTTCTCCAACGCGCCGTCGCCCAGAAGATCTGGAAGGACATGGGTCGCCCTCTGTTAGCTCGCCCTCGCGCGGTCGTTCGCCTACGCGATCTACGCGCTATCGCTCGCCAACACGTCACCATGCGCCAACGCGCCATCGCTCGCCTGCACGCCAGCGTTCACCAGCGCACCACCGATCGCCTGCTCGCAATCGCTCTCCCACGCGCTACAGGTCTCCTGACCAACGTCGTCAGCGATCTTCGGAGCGTTCCCGCTCGCCCGCGCGTCAACACGCTCCCTCGCCCGCGCGTCAACACGCTCCCTCGCCCGCGCGTCAACACGCTCCCTCGCCGACGCGCCAACGCATTCGTTCACCGGCTCGCCCACGCGCTCGTTTGCCTGTACGCCCTCGCGGCCACTCGCCTGTGCGCCCACGTGACCGCTCGCCCGCACGATCACGCGCCCGCGCGATCACTCGCCTGCGCACCCGCGCTATCACTCGCCTTAGCGCCCGCGTGTCCACTCGCCTGCGCGCCCGCGCGACCGTTCGCCTACGCGCGTCCACCGTTCGCGCCGAATTTCGTAGCCCGTGACAGCAGCAGGAACGCGTGTCGCCAGACCGCACTCAGGATCGCCTCCACCAAAGCGCAGGACTCTTGTGCAGGACACTTCAGAGAGGTCAGTGCGTCTTTCTTCCCCTTTTCCTTTTAAGGCAGGTCCAGTGGTGTCCACTCCGAAGGATCGCCCGATCCCCTTCCCTCCAGCGGGGATTTCGGACTCTGTGTCCGTGGAGCGACAGACTTGGTTTGGTCCTCTGATGCAGGCGTTAGTGAAGGCTATGAAGCCAGCACTCGCCGATCAGCGTCACAAGCCAACGACTGCCTCACCTCCGCTGAAGAGAAGGAGAAGAGTGGACTTTGTGGTGACTTCCCCCAGGGAGAAGTTGGTTCCTAAGAGGTCTGTCAGGAAGGCCCCATCCCCTTCGCAGGCGTTTTTTCCTTCTCCCGTGGACGAGGCTTTTCCGTCCTCGGGTGAGTCCAGTGAGGGGATAGTCTCCCCCTCGGCACCAACGTGGGAGCCTTCTCTTCATGGAGGAGAATCGTCTCGCGCGGAAGGTGCTCCCCGAACCTCTTTGTTGGGATCCTGTATCCCTCCCAGGAGGGAACCCAAGGACTCCAAGACCATCCCGAAATCGTCTTCAAGGATTCGCCAGGAACCCGCTGCTCCCCGGGAGAACGTCCACGCTTCGCCCCAGGAAGAGATTCCGGGGACGGGAGACTTAGCTTCCAGCCCGCAAGGAGGAGACCAGCAAGAATCTGAACATGCCTTCTGGCAGGTCCTGAGCCTGATGAGGCAACTCAACGGGTTCATGGATCCCATGGTCGCCCCCCGAGAAGGCAAGGACACGGTCCTGGACCAAGTGTTTGATGTTCAAAAGGCCCTTAAGACCAGTGCGGCTCTGCCCTGGTCTCGGGGATTGAAGAGTGCCAGAGCCAGGGCCAATGCCCAACTCGCGATTCTTGCCTCCTCCAGTTGTTCCTCTGCCGGGAACAAACTCATCCCACCTCGTCTCCAGCAGAGATCTTGGGTGAGTCTAGTCTCGCTCTTCCTCTCCATCACTCCGTAAAAGAGCTGGCTAAGGGAGTTCCTTTCGAGAAGCTCTCCGCCCGGCAGGTGTCGTTCTCGGCGTCGGAGATCCTGAGCCATGAGAAGGTCGCGAAGTGCGCCATGCAGGCCACTTCGTGGCTGGATATATGGCTAGGAACTCTGGGCATCCTATTGCGCTCCGAGGACTTGTCTAAGGAGACCAATAGGAAGGCCCTGGAGACCTTCTTACTCTCGGGCACCCGCTCCATCGAGTTCCTGGCGCACCAGGTCACCACCCTGTGGGCCAACTCGGTATTGAAGCGGCGCGATGCGGTGACCGAGAGGTTCCACCCGAAGGTCCCCGCCGTGGATGTCTGTAGGCTCAGACATGCTTCCCTCCTTGGGGAGAATCTGTTGGAGCCACAGGATATGGAGCGAACGGCTGAGAGGTGGAGGAAATCTAGCCAGGACTCCCTCCTCCATAGGGCCCTTACAGCTCGGCCCTATAAGCCTCCAGCTCCGCAGCAACAGCAGCAGCAGCCTCGTAAGGCACCGAAGCAGGCACCGGCAGTTAAGAAAGTGGTGTCTATGCCCCAACCCTTTCCAGCCAAGGTCAAGAGGGGCGGTAAGTCCTCCAGGGGAGGCAAGACTCCTAGAGGGAACGGCCGCGGCCGCAAACACTAGGAGTGGCAATCCCCCCGCGTGTCCACCTGTGGGGGGATGCCTTTGACGTTGCGCGCACAGGTAGCAGCAACATGGGGCCGATGCTTGGACGGTTTCGGTGATCGGCCAAGGCTATCGCGTCCCGTTCATAACATCTCAACCTCCCCTGACAGCGAATCCAGTGTCGTTGAGCTCCTATGCCATGGGATCGGTAAAGGGGCTAGCCCTTCGGGCAGAAGTCGAGACCATGCTCAAGAAGGATGCTCTCCAGGAGGTTGTCGACGGCTCTCCAGGCTTCTTCAGTCGACTCTTTCTTGTAAAGAAGGCGTCTGGAGGCTGGAGACCTGTCATCGACCTCTCGGCTCTGAACGGGTTTGTCAAGCAAACTCGGTTCGGCAATGAGACAGCGGACACGGTCAGACTTGCGGTGAGACCTCTAGACTTCATGTGCACACTGGATCTAAAGGACGCGTACTTCCAGATCCCAATCCATCCGTCTTCCAGGAAGTACTTGAGATTCTGCCTAGACGACAAGATCTACCAGTTCAAGGTGCTTTGTTTCGGTCTCTCCACAGCACCTCAGGTGTTCACCAGAGTGTTCACCCTGATTTCCTCTTGGGCGCACAGGAACGGCATCCGTCTCCTTCGTTATCTGGACGACTGTCTGATCCTAGCAGACTCGGAGTCGACCCTTCTTCGGCACAGAGACAGGCTTCTAGGTCTTTGCCAGGATCTGGGGATCGTGGTAAACCTCGAGAAGTCCTCTCTGCAGCCGTCCCAATGACTGGTTTATCTAGGCATGCTGATAGACACCAATCTCCACAAAGCCTTTCCATCAGACGACAGGATAGCAAGGCTGAGGAGGGTGGCGGAACCCTTCCTCAGGCGAGAAGAGCTTCCCGCCCAATCGTGGTTGCGTCTCTTAGGTCACCTGTCCTCCCTGGCTCGTCTGGTTCCAAACGGCCGCCTCAGGATGAGATCCCTGCAGTGGCGGCTCAAGTCCCGGTGGAATCAAGGATCCGATTCCCCGGACGTTCAGGTCCCGATAGGATCTTTGGAACGGACGGACCTGCGGTGGTGGCTGGTTGACAAGAACCTGCGAAAGGGAGTGAGTTTTCTCGTCCTCCCCCCGGAATTGACACTGTTTTCGGACGCGTCAAAAGAAGGTTGGGGGGGGGGCGCACGTTCTGAACCAGAGGACCTCAGGCCTTTGGTCAGAATCAGAAAAGTGCCTGCACATCAACCTGCTAGAGTTGAAGGCCGTCTTTCTGGCTCAACAGTTCCAACGGACCCTGGCGGGTCATTCCGTGGTGATGATGAGCGACAACACCACAGTAGTGGCTTATATCAACAAGCAGGGAGGCACTTTTTTGCAGCAGCTATCCCATCTTGCAGTAGAGATTCTGAGGTGGACCGAAGTCCACTCGATAACACTATCAGCTCGCTTCATTCCTGGCAAGAGGAATGTGCTCGCCGACAGTCTGAGCAGGGCCTCGCAGGTAGTGAGTACTGAGTGGTCTTTGGATCCTCAGATAGCTAACAAAGTCCTGACTTTGTGGGGTTCCCCGACAGTGGACCTGTTCGCGACAGCGTTGAATTTCAAGCTGCCTCTGTACTGCTCCCCAGTCCCGGACCCCAAGGCTCTCTGGCAAGATGCTTTCCAGCAACGGTGGGACAACATCGACGTGTACGCCTTCCCACCATTCTGTCTGATGAGAAGGGTGCTCAACAGGACCAGACTATCGGTCAACTGTTCGATGACTCTGGTAGCTCCGCTATGGCATCACGCGGAATGGTTCCCGGACCTTCTGCAGCTCCTGACGGAGCTCCCGAGAGAACTTCCTCCACGACATGAGCTTCTCAGACAACCCCACTCCAACATCCCTCACAAGGCCGTGGCCTCGCTTCGGCTTCACGCCTGGAGACTTTCCAGCGTCTCCTCACGGAGAGAGGCTTTTCGCAACAGGTTGCGGAGAGAATGTCTCGGCACCTGCGAAAGTCCTCTGAGGGAGTCTACCAGGTGAAGTGGAGAGTCTTTTGTGGTTGGTGTCGTGGGAGGGGTATCTCTCCACTCGATGCCACTATTCCAGCAATAGCGGACTTCCTCGTATATCTGTGGGAGGAAATGCGCCTTTCTGTCTCGGCAGTGAAAGGCTATCGCTCAGCCTTAAGCTTGGCTTTCAGGCTGAAAGGCGTGGACATTTCTTCCTCGCTAGAACTCTCTCTACTCGTACGTAGCTATGAGCTTACCTGGCCCCAGTCGGAAGTGAGACCTCCTCCTTGGAATGTGGTTCGGGTTCTCAGGGCTCTTAAGAGACCTCCCTTCGAACCATTACGCCAGGCCTCCGATCGCCACCTGTCTTGGAAGACGGCTTTCCTGCTCTCTTTGGCTTCGGCCAAGCGGGTTAGTGAACTTCATGGTCTCTCGTACGACATCGCCCATTCAAGGGGATGGGTAGAGGTAACGTTCAGGTTCGTCCCTGAGTTTGTTGCCAAGACTCAGAATCCTGGGGTGCCGGATCCTCGGTTCGACTCTTTCAGGATCGCGAGTCTCCGCTCTGTAACAAGCGACCCAGACCAGCTGCTACTATGTCCAGTGAGGTGTCTGAGGTACTACTTGAAGGGAACAGCTGCAGTCCATCCTCAAGTGCGAGCATTGTTTGTAAGCACAGGCAGGACGAAGAGGAGGGTCACCAGGAACACCATCTCAGCTTGGATTCGAAGGGTTATCCACCACGCCTTGAATCCAGACACTCCCCCGTCACGTCGTCCTAGGGCACACGATGTCAGGGGTGTTTCTACGTCCCTGGCCTTCAAGAGAAACTTCTCTGTGACGCAGGTGCTTCAAGTTGGGGTCTGGAAGCGTCAGACGACCTTCACAGCCCACTACCTGCAGGACGTGACCCACAGGAGCCTCGATACGTTTTCTATCGGCCCTGTGGTGGCTGCACAACAGCTGGTCTAACCTCAGGCTCCTTTATGGACAAGTAGCAGTAGGTTGAGGGCGTTGTTACCCGGTTTTAGTCTGCGTGAATGAAAGAGTATGTCTGACTCTTTCTTCATTCTCCCCTCTCTTGGGGAAGCAGCATCCTGGTCTTCGCATAGCTGACCTCGACCTCTGCAGGTAACCCATGCTTCCTTGTGCTCCTAGTATTAAGCTTAATACTGTTGCGTCCCCCATACCCTGACGAGGTCGTATTGGGAATGTCCTATCCTAAATTCCTATCTAAAGGTCTCAAGGTCAGCTTCATAGGACGAGTCACGCTTTCCTCCACACACAATTTATGTAGGCCACTCGTTCCTAGCGAAGCAAGGAACTTGTGAGGTGCAGGGGCTCCTTCTCTCAAGTGCTACTCACTGAGGGGCGGAGTCCCCGGGCAAAGCCGGAGTCAGTAAGGCTGGGGACTTTCCACCCTTCCTAAGGGGTAAGTCACCCAATGTAAATAGCGCGGTTTGTATTTCGGTTACGGAACAAATGACAAATTCGGAGATAATTTGTATTTTTCCTAACCATACAAACCTTAGCTATTTACACATATTTGCCCGCCAGCCCTGGCCCCCAAGTCAAATCCTACCTCTAAGTGAAGTGAGGCAAATCATCGGTGTGTGGGGGGGGGAGGGATAGCAAGCTATCCCTTCCCCTACCCCCTCTAACTAGCGCAGGGGTAGTTAACCCTCGTTAAAAACTATTGGCTCGTCATTTCAGCTACTCCGAAAGGTAAACCCAATGTAAATAGCTAAGGTTTGTTTGGTTAGGAAAAATACAAATTATCTCCGAATTTGTCATTTTTGTTATAGTTCTCCGCCCTCCCCCTTCTCCCGTGAATGTCAGTGGGGGAGGAGGGCGCATACTCAATTTGTAATTCTTATGTTTTCTATTCCCTTGGGGTTTCTCTTTGGAGTTCCTCCCTGGGGAATTTCTGTTGACTAATTATCTATTTTATTTTCCCAGTTAACGATGCAGTTTTTCTTCGTTTGCCTAAAGTGTGCCAACGAAGCAGAGCTGTCCTGTTTGTGCCTGGGGAGTCTGCTGTTGCTGCCGTCTCTCTAGGACACCGTCATGGGCGTGATCCCTTCTCTTAGAAGTTCTCCCGTGACAACTGTCAGCTCTTTAGTTCATCTTAGAACGCTAAGGAGGTTCGCCTCCAGGGGTAGGTAACTTCCCTTCCGAGGGAGGTTCCCTTCCCAGGTGTGAGTTTGTTCCCCAGCAGAGGGGAAACTTCTCATACCTTAATAATTCCTGGGTTTTCCTGGTCCTCAGGCGGTTATGCTCTTGAGCATGGTTAAAAGTGCGGTCGCTCAGCACCAAGGAGCTGAGCGGTTGCAAGGCCGGTCGCATGAAAACTTCAGGTGGCTATGCTCTTGGGGCTGAGCGGTCGCACCTGCAGCTATGCTCAAGGGGCTGAGCAGCTGCAGGATCAGTCTTGTGACCTCTCTCGTTCGCGAGAGAAGCCACTCATAGAGACTCCTCTTCGGAGGATTGTTCCTCTTTAGACCAGCTTGCTGTTCGGGACCTCTCCGCAGAATTGTTCGCCATCTCCTAGACCTGCTGACCTGCTGTCTCCGTTCCTGGCTGCTGACGCTGTGGGCGTCCACGCACCCCGTTATCCAACGGGCACCGGTCCCTTCGGGGCAAAAGGGGCTTTCTCACACTGTGAGTAAGTCCCTTAAGCGCCAGGTATCCCCTGCTTGCTAACATTTTCCTCTGCACGCAAGCGCTCGCCTACTGTTCCTGAGACTTCCACCCAGAGAAATCCTGTTCCAGGGACTATTCCTGAGTTAGCGCACAGGCGCTCACCAGTACTTCAGCTTGCGAGTGTCTCCTAGTCTCTTCTTCGAAGGGCACCTCTCCTGTTCGCGGGAGAGGTCTCTCATATAGACTCTTCCTCGGAGTATCAAGCAGAACTTCCAGTGTTGATCGTCCCAGTTCCTGATCTTCCTGTCAGCTGTCTCTTCATCCTAGCGCGCACGTGCTCGCCGACGATATTCTTACGCCAACGATCTTCGTACGCGCAAACGCCGACGATCTTCTTTTGAGCGCAAGCGCTGACGATCTTCTTACGCGCGCAAGTGCCGACGATCTTCCTACGCGTGCAAGCGCCGACAGTCTTCTTGGACGACGATCTTCTTTCGCGAGCGAGCGCTGACGATCTTCTTACGCGCGCAAGCGCCGTCGATCTTCTTACGCGCGCAAGCGCCGACGACCGTCTTGGCAGACAATCTTTCTTTGGCGCGCTAGCGCTGACGATCTTCCTACGCACGTAAGCTCCGACGATCGTCCGCGCGCAGGCTCCGATGGTTCCCCGCGCCGACGATCTTCTTACGCGCGCAAGCGCCGACGATCTTCTTACGTGCGCAAACGCTGACGATCTTCAAGCGCCGACGATCTTCTTGCGCGTACAAGCGCCGACGATCTTTAAGCGCCGTCAATCTTTAAGCGCCGTCAATCTTTAAGCGCCGTCAATCTTCTTTCGCGCTCAAAGCACCAACGATCTTCAAGCGCCAACAATCTCGTACGCGCGCGCTGGCAGCTGCGTGCGCGCGCCAGCATTCTCACGGGCTCTTCATTATGTTATTGCACGTCAATCTGATTCCTGCACCCCCTATAAAGTCTCACGCGAGTGTTTTCGACGGTCTCTCACGCGCGACCCCTGGGTTTTTCCCATCGCGTGAGCACCAGCGCGCTCCCTCTACCGAGGTGAGGTCTTCTCCCACCGCACCAATGGGAGCAACCCCACCTCGAGCAGGAGAATCGTCCCGTGTTGGGGCGAGAAGAGCCCTCAGACTTCATTGTTGGAGTCCTGTATCCCTCCTAGGAGGGAACCGAAGGACTCTTAAGAGTCCCCCCAAGTAGAGCTTGGGGACGGGGGACTTTGCTGCCAGCTCTCCAGGGGGAGAGCAGCAAGAGTCAGAGCATGCCTTCTGGCAGGTCTTGACTCTGATGAGGCATCTCAACGGGCTCAAGAACCTTGAGGTTCCTCCTCGTGAGGGCAAGGACACGGTCCTGGACGGAGTCTTTGGCACCCAGAAACCCGCTAAGGCCAGTGCGGCTTTGCCCTGGTCCCAAGGGGCAAAGAGTGCCAGGGATAAGGTTGAGGGCCAGCTCTCCGAGCTCGCCTCCTCCAGCCGTTCCACTGCTGGCAACAAGCTCCTCCCACCTCCACCAGAGGAGGCATTTTGAGATCATGGAGGAGTCTGGCTTAGCTCTTCCGTTGCACTCTGTGGAAGAGCTTACCAAGGGAGTCCCTCTCGAGAGACACTCTAGCCGGCAAGTGACTTTCTCGGCGACAGAGATCCTAAGCCAGGAGAAGATTGCGAAGTGTGCCATGCAGGCTGCTTCGTGGCTGGATGTCTGGTTGGGGTCTCTTGGCATCCTGTTGCGATCCGAGGATCTGTCCAAAGAAAGCACCAGGAAGGCACTGGAGACCTTCCTCCTTTCGGGCACCCGCACCATTGAGTTTCTGGCCCACCAAGCCTCGAACTTGTGGGGCAATTCGATCTTGAAGGACATGATGCGGTGGCAGAAAGGTTCCTTTTGAAGGTCCCACCTTCGAAGTCTGCAAGCTCAGACACACTTCCCTTATGGGAAAGAGTCTGTTTGAGCCCAAAGATGTGGAACAGGCAGCTGAGTGATGGAGGAAATCCAATCAGGACTCTCTCCTCCAAAGGGCTCTCACAACGAAGCCCTACAAACATCCAGCACCTCAACAACCTCACCCGTCCAAGACGACGAAACTGGCAGTGGCAGCAAAGACAAGCTGGGAGGTACCTTTTCACAACAGCTATCTCATCTTGCAGTAAAGATACTGAGATGGACCAAAGTCCACTCGTTTCCACTATCGGCTCACTTCATTCCGGGCAAAAGGAATGTGCTCGTCGACAGTCTGAGCTGGGCATCCCAGATAGTGAGTACCGAGTGGTCTTGGGATCCCCTAGTAGCCAACAAAGTCCTGACTTTGTGGGGTTCACCGACGGTGGATCTGTTCACGACAGCCTTGAATTTCAAGCTTCCGCTGTACTGCTCCCCAGTCCCAGACTTCAAGGCACTTTGGCAAAATGCCTTCCAACAACGGTGGGTTAACATCGACGTTTACGCCTTTCCCCCGTTCGGTCTGATGAGAAGGGTGCTCAACAAGACCAGAATATCGGTCGACCGGTCAACGACCTTAGTAGCTCCGCTATGGCATCATGCAGAGTGGTTCCCGGACCTTCTGCAGCTCCTGACGGAACTCCCGAGAGAACTTCCTCCTCGACACGAGCTACTCAAGCAACCACACTCCAACATCTCCCAAAGCCGTAGCATCGCTGCGGCTTCACGCCTGGAGACTATCCAACATCTTCTCACAGAGAGAGGCTTTTCGCAACAGGTTGCAGAAAGGATGTCTCGACACCTGCGAAAGTCATCCGCAGGAGTCTACCTGGCGAAGTGGAGAGTCTTCTGTGGTTGGTGTCGTGGAAGGGGTATCTCTCCACTCGATGCCACTATTCCAGCAATAGCGGAGTTTCTCGTGTATTTGCGGGAAGAGATGCGCCTTTCAGTCTCGGCAGTGAAAGGCTATCGCTCAGCCTTAAGTCTTGCCTTCAGGCTAAAAGGAATGGACATTTCCTCCTCGCTGGAACTTTCGCTACTCATACGAAGTTATGAACTTACCTTCCCTCATTCGGAAGTGAGACCTCCTCCAGGGAGCGTGGGTCGAGTCCTCAGGTCTCTTAAGAGACCTCCGTTTGAACCATTACGCCAGGCTTTTGATCGCCACCTATCTTGGAAGATGGTGTTCCTACTTGCTTTGGCCTCGGCCAAGCGAGTCAGCGAACTTCATGGTCTCTCGTATGATGTCGCCCATTCAAGGGGATGGGTAGAGGTAACGTTCAGGTTTGTCCCTGAGTTTGTGGCTAAGACTCGAAATCCAGGAGTGCCGGATCCGCGGTTCGACTCTTTTCCGGTTTTCGAATCTCCGTTGTGTAACAGATGATCCAGACCATCTCCTACTGTGCCCAGTAAGGAGTCTGAGGCTCTATCTTACGCGAAGGTACTTAGAAACATTCCATGAATCCTCAGATTTTCTCTGCCCCTTACGCCGGCAACATCGTTGGATTTTCACTCTTTATTAACCTGAATTTTGGCAGTTATCTTGGTGATGTACTACTAATTTGGTTATTGGCATTCGCTTGTTTTGGTTTTGTTTGGTAATTGATCGGTATGTTCATAGCTTAAAAGGTATGATCGGTATGTTCATAGCTTAAAAGGTAGGATTAGAAGTTTTTTCAACCAACTGTAAAACTAACGAAAAACATGATGGCAGTAGGTAAACACTCCGCCTGCTCTATGACGTCACAGTCATATGACGGAAGCTACGTAGACTACATAGTATGACTTGCAATTTCTTTCTTTTTCTACAAAGAATGATAAGTGAATACTATCTTACAAACCAAAGTATTAAAGTTTCATGAGATAAAAGGAATACAGTATGTTATTTTAAGAAAATATTTGTCCTTTTAGTATACTTTCTTTAGACAATCTTCGGTCTATTTTCAAAGATTAAATAAACTAGCGTTCAGTTAAATTTACGCTATGCAGTTCTTAGTCAATCGATACAGTATTACAAATTTCTTTGTATCATTATTTATGGAAAGTTAAATTCTACTTAAAAACCAAAGTATTTAAGTTCTTATAATATAAAGGAATATATTATTTTTAAGAATATATTTGTCCTATTAGTATACTTTATTTAGAGAATCATCGATCTATTTTCAGAGTTCAAATAAACTAGCGTACAGTTAAAGTTACGCTACGTGGTTCTCACACAATCGATGCAGTATCACAAATTACTTTGCATCGTTATTTATTTTTGTTTTCGATATGGGATTTCTAATATTAATCAAATTACCTATTGAATTCCATTCAAGCCCTTGGCAGAAAATTAATATCTCTCGCAGCGGGCAGGTCTAATTAATATATTACATTTTATGTACTTTCTTTTTACAAGGTAAAAGGCTTACATGTCTTTCCTTTAAAAAGTGCAATTTTCAGTGCTAAATTAGTGCAGTGAATTTAATCAGACAGTGGAGGGTGCGTTTGCTCGAACCTGTCGTTATCCTAGCCTTAGACCTCTTCCAAGCTCCCCAACCCCTGGGAGAAGGAATGTCGATCGGCGAAAGGGAACGAGAGGCGTTAGTGCTCGAGCAGATGTCCCCTCGAGCGTTCCTGTTGACGCTTCCCAGAACGCTCGCCCTCGCCGCGGGTAAGGCGAAGTAAAAGTGTTATTTATCGCCGAGTGTCAGAGCTTTGGACAGCAAGCTACTAACGCTGCTGTAAGAGTTTGACACGATGTTTGTAACTGAGTGCAACTTCCTTGTCTTTTGTTCGATGAGCGAACGCTCTAGACTCGAACGGCATAGTTCCGAGCGTCTGAATCGCGAGCGTCATTGTTCTGAAGGTCACGTGGCGCCGAACGTCAAGCAGTTGCATGACATCAAGCTTCTAGCAGTTGGATTTGACGTTGAGTGTCAAGCAGTTAGACATGTCGCCGAGCGTCAAGCAGTTACGTGACGTCTAGCGTCAAGCAGTTATGTGACGTCTAGCGTCAATCAGTTTGACGTGACGTCACGTGTCAAGCATAGCTCCGAGCGTCTAGATCGTGAGCGTCTAAATCGTGAACGGCATTGTTCCGAGAGTCACGTGACGCTGAGCGTCAAGCAGTTGCATGCGTCTAACGTCCAGCTGTTGGACTTGACGTCGAGGGTCAGGCAGTTAGACGTGACACTGAGCGTCAAACAGTTGCATGGCGTCAAGAGTCCAGCAGTTGGATTTATCGTCGAGTGTCAAGCATGACGCCGAGCATCAAGCAGTTAGATGTGACGCCGAGCGTCAAGCAGTTAGACGTGACGCCGAGCATCAAGCAGTTAGACGTGACGCCGAGCGTCAAGCAGTTAGACGTGACGTCGAGCATCAAGACTCGGACGTCGTGGTTACACCAGTTTGGCCAAACCTCGAGATCGCGAACGTCTTAGTTCCGATCGTAATGACCGTGAGCGTCTAGCGTTGGAACCTTGTTACGCCAGGTGCTATATTAAAAGATACAGAAATAAATATTAACTGGAAAGATATTTTCTCAGACTAATGCCCGCTTGAACTAACTCTTGTTGTCTGTTGGAGGGCGAGAATTAAACCCCTAAAAGCATTAAGGCCAAAATTTAGGACCTTAAGAAGTTGACTCCTAGGAAACAATACATCTCGACCTTGGTTAGAGACTTGTAGGAGGAAGAGATTGACGATCTCTTTTCCCTTATTTATCTTTTAGAGGAATTCTCTTAGGAGAGGTTCCTAAGATCCTTCTTCCTTCAGTTGACTTTAAGAAACTCATGAGAGTTTTTTCTGAAGAGTTTCTGATTTATTTTGTGCCTGCTGCTCCTCGTCCCGCCTTCAGAGTTTTCGCTAAGAAAGGCGTCGAAGGAGTCTCTGTTTACTAAGATGGTGCTGTCTCGATCACTTAATAGCTGATTATTATGTGACAGCTAGGCTGGTCTTGCCAGCACCGATCCTTTCGTTTCCGAACGAACCACCATCACCTTTCCTCTACCCTCCCACTTCTAGTGGTTGGGTTAGCAGGTGGCTCGTGATCATCTCTCATCATCGAGAACCCTCAACTGCCGAGACGGAAGCCAGTAAGAAGAATTTTTTACATTCCAGTTCAATTCCCCTGGCAGGTCTTGTCTGCTTTAGACGGTAGTTTTCTCGCTAGTGAGAAAGCATTCAATGCCAACCCTACACGGGAAAGCGGTTGATGGCAACCTAATGTATGGTGTTGTTGAAGCAAATCTTCACATACGAGACTTCTCCCTTTTCGGGAAACTCTTATTCCAGAGAAGTTTTATATAACTTCAACTGATGTTAAAATAAAACTTCACAAAAGCCGTAAGAACTCCTTCCTTTAGCATGCGCTCTCTCCAAGATAAAACAACGAGGTTATTGTCACAAACTTGGTTTCTACCGATTGTGAGTGAGCCGCATCCCGTCATTATGCCCCTGGGCACAACGAATTATCGTTTTACACGATAGGCTTCAGAGACTTTTTATTTATTTTCCCCTTACAGGGTTATTGTCCTAAGCATTTAGTCCCAAGGAAGCCGTGTTAGCTTACGTTTTCAAACGACTGCAACATCGTGGGCTTCTTTTCATTACGTTAACGAATGTTACAAACCCCGTCCACAAGGGAACCAGACAACCTTATCTGTATTCGAACGTTGGCGAGCCCCTTCCACATGGAGGATAGGCAAACCAAAGGAGGAATGATCACTTTAGTAACTGAATATTTTGTATGGGAGCATATGCACTCACATTCTAAAAAAATACTACAGCTAGTTAACGATAAAAAATTCTTTGGGCAATAATGTTGCAATTCATTGCACATACATTA
Organism: Palaemon carinicauda; assembly: GCF_036898095.1. NCBI lineage: Eukaryota > Metazoa > Arthropoda > Malacostraca > Decapoda > Palaemonidae > Palaemon > Palaemon carinicauda. The sequence continues at coordinate 6,135,540 of NC_090727.1, read as the reverse complement.
TTCCTGCAATCGGATTCGTTGCAAACGTTTACCTGGAGGCAAAGATTACGCATGCGCTAAAGCAGATGGCCCAGTACATATGTGTACTAGCAATCTTTCTGCCAATAAGGGCTATAATACATCTTACAATTAGAACTCTGTTCTGATAATTTGTATGGCTATATCCCTTACGGAAAGTAGGTTATACAGTACATTACTCGTCTACCTTCCTGTAACCAGACATACTGCATTTACGTTCTGCCTTCTTAGGCACTTCCTCCTTTCTTCCCAATTGAAGGTCTTAGTCTCTTACAATACTTTGATCGAAAACTTCTCATAAGCGTATCTGACATTTAATACTGATGCCAGTTTACCGATCGTAGACGAAGAAATACAAATGTTTTTCGTCTTAAGAAGGAGGAATCTTGGTTACGAACATTTTCAACATTCTCCAACTGAGTTCCATGCATGACTTTGTTGGGCTACGCCCGTATGCTTGTCCTGCTCTCAGTTCTGTGTTACTGGTCTGTATATAGACTTATGCATGTATTACCCGTCCAACAATTGATGAAAGATACGTCTCAATCTATCCCTTTGTGAATAATTGGGTGCGTTCAGTAGCTACTGACTGATCTCTTATCAGGAAGGCGATCTTTATGGAGAATCGCTGTAATAACACAAGCAGTACTGGCTACCTGGTTTACCGTTTTGTATCATTCTTACTCGGCCAACCCCCACTAGATTGGTGGCATTTGGAGGGAGGACAGGATCCCCCCATCATAGCAAAAACGTGCAAGCAATTGCACGTCTTGATATCATCTTGAGTGTTTTTTCTTGATCTGCGATCTCCCGACCCCTCTGGACGAACCACAGATGGTGGGTGGCAGACAAGAACCTCCACAAAGAGGCCAATCTTCTTATCCTCCCTCTGGAACTGATTCTCTTCAGATGCATCAAAAGAATGGTGGGGAGGCATATGCCGCACCAATCCATCTTCGTCCGTTGGCTTGAATAAAAAAGGTACCAGCATATAACTCTTGGAGAACCCTTTAGCAGTAGAAATACTCAGGTGAACAGAGGACAGCTAGGTGCCCCCATCTGCTCGCGTCATTCCTGGCAACAGAAATGTGCTTGCATATAATCTGAGCAGGACCACTCAGATAGTGGGCTCCTAGTTTCTTGGAATCATCTTTTAGCTAACAAAGTCTTAACTTTGTGGGCTCCCCAACTGTGGTCATGCTTGCAACGGCCCTGAACTTCAGGCTCCCGCACGACCGTTCCCTAACCCTAGAACCCCAGGCTGTCGAGCACGATGTATTCCAAGAATGGTGGGACAGCTTAGAGGTGTACCCTTTTCCCCCTTTCAGTCTGGTGAGAAAGTCCCCAACCAAGTCGGAATAAGCAAGAACTTATCAATGACTCTAATAGCTTTGCTATGTCATCACACAGAATGGTTCCTGGACCTTCTGCAGCTCCCGACGGATCTTCTGAGGGAACTTCTTCCACGACATGATAGTCTAAAACAGCCACATGTCAACACCTTCCACAAAGCTGTAGCTTTGCTTTGACTTCACGCCTGGAAACTGTCCAACACCTCCCCTCTCAGAGAGGCCTTTCACCACGAGTTGCGGAAAAAATGTCTAGACACCTCAGACGCTTTTCAGCGTCAGTCTTCCAGGCGAAGTATTTGGTCCTTTGTGACTGATGTTGTGGAAGGGTGATCTCTCTCCTCGATGCTTCTACTCAAAGTTTGAGATGACTTGTTCCCCGTCGGAACTTAACTTCCTCCTGGGAACGCGATTCAGGTCCTTTAGTCCCGGAAGGCCCCTCTCTACAAACTTTATGCTAGGCAACAGATCACTTCCTTACATGAAAGACAGCTTTTGTACTCACTTTGGCTTCGGCCTAGAGAGTTAGTCAGTTTTATGATATATCTTCTGACGTCTCCTACTCTAGGAGATGGGGAGAAGTAATTTTTAGTTGCGTCCCTGAGTTGATTGCCAAGACTCAAAATCTGAGTGAGATGTACCCTAGGTTCGCCCCATTCTGGATAGAGAGTCTTCGTTCTGTAACCGAAGCCCCAATCCAACTGGGATTTTGCCCAGTGAGGAGTCTATGGCATTAACTTAAGAGAACAGCAGCAGCTCACCCCCTTTTGTCAGCACTGTTGGTCAGCACGGGGAAGAGCAAGAGGAGGGTCACAAGGATTTCTTTTCCCTCCTGAATCGGAAGGCAATTAAGTTTGCTCTCAATCCAAACCCTCCTCCATCCTATGACCCAGAGCTCGTGACATCAGTGGCGTTGCTACATCCCTGGCTTTCAAGAAAACTATTCTGTGGCGCAGGTACTCCAAGCTGGGGTGAGGAATTGTCGATCGACCTTCACTGCCCACTACCTGCAAAGACGTAATCCACAGGAACATGGAGATCTTATCCATTGGTCCTGTGGTGGTTGCACAACAATGGTCTAAACACCTTAAGCTCCATGATGGACATGTAACTGAGGGCTGAGATTACCTGGGTTAGTCTGGGGTATGAGTAAGAATGACAGGCTCCTTTCTTCCTTTCACCTTCTCCCCTTTAGGGAAAACAGCGCCGTAAGCCTCAGCATAGCTGACCTCACCTCACCTCGTTGCAGGTAAGACTCATTTCCCTTGTGCCTCCTAAGTATAGAATAATACTTTATTACGTCCCCAATACCTCGTTTAGGGAGGGTATTGGGCAAGTTTTAAGAACTCTTGGTCTTGTACTCGAGTTCCTATGTTAAAGACAAGCCACACTGCTAGTTTCACTCGCACACAACCTTTGCAGGATGCTATCAGTGCATTACCTCATATCAACTTTTGATTTTAGCAAGGGTAGGGTTCCTTCTACAATCGATCACAGATCGAAATAGAGAGAATGCTGGATCATGACCAATGCCAGTTGGTAAGGACTTCCTCCTTCCTAATAGTAAGTCACCCCTATAAATAGCGAAGGGTTTGTATTTGCGCCGGAACAAATAAAAATTTTGGAAGTAATTTTTATTTTTCCTAGCATACAAACCTGAAGCTATTTATACAAATTGGCCTGCCACCCTGTCCCCCGAGAAGTCCTTCCATAAGCAAAGTGGTTACTCAGCCGAGAGGGGTGAGTGAGCGGGTAGCCAGTCTACCCTACCCCTACCTGCTTACTAGCGGGTGGGGTAATTATCCCTCACAAAAAGTTATCATGGCTCATCTTTCACCTACAACATATATAATATGCTAGGAAAAATACAAATTACTTCCAAATTTGGTATTTTACCATCATTTACTGAGTCACCAGTAATATTTCCCCACCCAAAAACCCTGGTTCCCATTACTGTAGGATATATTATGGTATATCGCATCAACTATTTATCTGCGAGGTCATTTTCGAAGAAAACAGGAGTTTTTCTTTAAACTCTTCAATTTTTTTATCATTAAATTTGGCCCATATTTTAAAGTAATACCTCATATGTGTGGAAGCTGAAATATAATTTTTTCTTGGTAAGTAAACTAACAGTTTTTTTTTTACGTGAAAACGGCGTGTTCATAAAATATTTTACAGAAAGAAATGAGTTACTTAGCATGAAAAATATGTATGTATGTACCTGCATATATATATATATATATATATATATATATATATATATATATATATATACTGTATATACAAATATATATATGTATATATATGAATTATATATATATATATATATATATATATATATGTGTGTGTGTGTGTGTGTATATATAGATATATAAATATTTGTGTATATATATATATATATATATATATATATATATATATGTATATATATATGTATACATATATATAGATATTCGTATATATTTATATGTATTTATATTTATATATGTATATATCTATATATATTTATATATATAGATATATATATATGTATGTATATATATATTTGTATATATTTATATTTATATTTATATATACATATATATATGCACTTATATATATATATATATATATATATATATATATATATATATCCTTACAAAGCTGGTCTAGTATTGAGTAGATATTTTATTCATGTATTTCAATTGTGTATTTAAGAGCTATATAGCCAGCTGGTAGGGTGGGTCTTGCTCATATAGGTAAGTAATATATGTATATTATTTAAGACTTTCGTCATTCATTTAATTGTATTTATCATTCAAGTCAGTATATTTAAATTTACGTTATTTTTAAGAATTAACTTTTTTATTTCACATATTTTGCTAAAAAGTAATCTTGATTAGGTATACTGTACGAACCACACGAGGTATGAATAAAAGAGATTAGACAAGTTTTATATCTCCACGTGGTTAGAATGTGCATGAAATTTCTCAAAATAGATTTACTCTATTTAATGTTTCGAGGGGTAGGTGGGCGGAGTTAGTTGAGAGAGAGAGTTGCCTCGCCATGTGCGTTGGAATTTGTCTGCTACTGGATTATTTGGCAACTTTGGTACCGTAAGCACTGCCCCCTAGCTTCCAGACCCCTGAGCTAGAAGGATCTAGAATAATCAAGTCAATATATATATATACATCCCTTGGAATGCAAGAGCAGCAGACGAGATCCAGCCTGTCCCTTTGAAAGAGCCAAGTTCGCCTTATCTCTTCTCAAGTGCATCAAGTGTGTGTCCTCTCAAACATGATTAACGATTTCTATCCAACATATATCGTGTGTAGTGTTCAAATGTTGATGAATCCATTGAATGGTATTGCAAGTGTGTGTTAATATAAGAACTTGTATAACATAATTCTTTTTTAACTGGCTCTGTGATTTTAGGACAAACAGTGGAGTGTATTTATTTTTGGCTTAACTTTTCAGTTACCTCGTGTAATCCAAAAAGACGTAAGTTTAACAGTTACATTTATATAAATTCAATTTAGTGTTTAATAATTAGTGTTAAAGTGTTAACTATTTTCATTTATCCAAATTAAATATTTTTATAAATTAATTTCCAGTGAAACAAATGATTGTGTAATTTTCATAAAGTATTACTTTCTTGTCTTTGTCTAAGGTTTTATTCAAATTTGATGTTTCGAGTAATTTAGTTTTTGATGTTAATTCTTTCTGTATTATTATTGTAACTTTTTATGGAATGTATTTAATTTTGTAAAGAGTATTATTTCGGTCACCAATATTTCATAATAGTGTTTGCTTGTAATCCTTGACTAAGAATCAAAGTAAAAGGTTGTTTTTGAATTGTTCTTATAAAGAAATCACCCAGTTTTCTTTTGAGTGTTACGTAAGAGACCTTTAGATATTCAGTGTTCATATATATTGCCGTTTGGGAGTTGCATAATTTTTCAGAGTTTGAGTATTAATTTTCAAGTATAACAGATTTATGTGAAAATAAATAAGTGAATTTGGAGCTCGGCAGTTTATGTAAATCTCCAGCTATGATTATATATATATATATATATATATATATATATATATATATATATATATATATATATATATATATATACATATGCATATATATTTATATATTTATATATAAAAATAAATTTCTATATATATAATATATATATGTATGTATAGATAAATTTATATATATATATATGTATATATATATATATATATATATATATATATATATATATATATATATATATATATAGATAAATTCATATATAAATATATATATCATCATCATCATCATCATCATCATACGCCTATTGACGCAAAGGGCCCTGGTTAGATTTCGCCATTTGTCTCTATCTTGAGCTTTTAATTCAATACTTCTCCAATCACCATCTCCATCTTTGCGCTTCATAGTCCTCAGCCATGTGGGCCAGCTGAACGTTTTTGTGAGTTAATCTTTCTTGGGGAGTGCGCAGAGCATGCCCAAACCATCTCTATATACTCCTCATCATAATCTCATGCACATAGCACTCGAGTAATCTCTCTTATTGTTTCATTTCTAATCCTGTCCGGCCATTTAATTCCCAATATCCTTCTGAGTGCTTTGCTCTCACATCTACTAAATCTATTGGAGATTGTTTCGTTGTCATACAATGACTCATGTCCATAAAGTAACACCGATCTCACTAAACAGATATATAGTCTGATTTTTACATATAATTTCAGGCGTTTTAATTTCCAAATTTGACTTTACCTAGCCATTGTCTGATTTGCTTTTTTCAATTTTTCACTAATCTCTTAATTCTAAAGATCATGTATTGGAGATCATAGTCCCTAAATACTTAAATTATTCTACCTCATTAATCCTTTCTCCTTCCAGTGATATTTAATCTTCCATTGCATACTCTGTTCTCATCATCCCTGTCTTCTATTTATTTATTATATTATATATATATATATATGTGTGTGTGTGTGTGTGTGCTTTTATATATATATATATATATATATATATATATATATATATATATATATATATATTATATATATATATATATATATATATATATATATATATATATATATATATATATGTATGTATGTATGTATATATACTGTATATGTATAGATGTGTATATATTTGTATATACATATGTATATATATATTATATATACATGTGTATATATATGTACTGTATATATATATATATATATATATATATATATATATATATATATATATATATATATATATATATATATATATATATATATATATATATATATATATATATATATCTTTTCTGTCACGGCAAGCACTCGGAAAGCACGATCTTTCGTAAATTACCCAAACTACTGTTTGGTAGTTAGCAAAGGGAAGGGGGTGAGAAGTGTATCTGCGCTTGCGTGTTTGTACGTATCTATCTAAAAATTTAGCCGTCATTTCTGACGTGTCGCGTACACGAGTTATTGGGATTGGATGATTTAGCTTAAGGATGTTAAAAATTTTACCGTTTTCTGCAACTGACTCTTGGTGCAGAAATTGTGCCTTATTATTATTATTATTATTAGTAGTAGTAGTAGTAGTAGTAGTAGTAGTAGTAGTAGTAGTAGTAGTAGTAGTAGTAGTAGTAGTAGTAATAGTAGTAGTAGTAGGGAAAATTAACCCAGTGAGGAAAGGAAACAAGGAAATAAACAAAGTACAAGAGAAGTAGGCGTAATAAACAATCAAAATCAAATATTTCAAGAACAGTAACAAAATTAAATTTGATCTTTCGTATGTAAATTACAAAAACTTAAAAAAAAAAAAAACATGAGGAAGAGAAATAAGATAGAGCAGCGTCCCTAAGTGTAACCTCAAGCATGAGAACTCTAATCCAATATAGTGGAAGGCCATGGTACGGAAGCTATGGCACTACCCAAGACTAGAGAACAATGGTTTGATTTTGGAATGTATAGAAAAGACCAATAACATCACACTCACTAATTTGAAACACTTTATAATGTGTCATTAAGATATATATCGAGTAAATTATGCAAAACATGGATTACGCAATGCAAATCATCTATTTTTTCTTGACTTCAAGTACAACACTTGATATTAGCATCCTAACAATACTTATCTTGCCCTCCCATTGCATATAAACCCTTCTGAATTCCATAATATTCCCTCCTTTGAAAGAAGTATGAGATTCCTTTGCTTTTAGCCATGAATCATCTTCCCCATTGTACCTACTTTCGGTTCGTGGTATAAGTGTTTATTAAAACTATTTCATTTAGCTCCCCAAAATCTTTGTCTCTTTCTTTTCTTGTCTTGAGAGAATTGGGATCGTTGTAATTCATCGGTTTTACATATTGCCTTTCCTGTTTCCCGTCTTATTATTATTATTTTTTGTTATTTTGGAAGTTCTAAATTGGACCGTTCTCGTTTTGGATGCTAAAATTGCATTGTGTTGAAATTATCATACCTGCCGAATTATTATTCAAATCATCATTGATTTTCTGAATGTGTCAGACTCCCAATTATTGTATTGACCTTTTTCCATCCTTATTAACAAGGATTTTTCAATGTTTGAGAGGTTTCTCATCTATCCTACATTGAGAAATCTAAATCAGACCCAATGCTTTTAACTACTGGCACTTCTTTCTCGTCCTATAGTAAATAGCTTTCTTTTTTAATGTAGAATAACCTCATTTTATGTTCTTTCGAAAAAATATTCCTAAGTGTATCCACAGTCTCTTTTTCGACAGGCTTTTCTTGGGAGTGGTTTTCCACTGAAAAGTTATTTTTTTCATGGAACATTAATGCATGTTAGCAACTCATTTATTGATTTTAAATAAAATCTAATTTCGATTCTTGTTGAAAATAGAATATGAGACTGACATATACATATCCACCAACTTTCGAAAATACCTGTTTGACGTGGTTTTAGAGGATTTCCACTACGTCTCTATAGACGTTTTACCGCGGTGGTACACAAAATTTGCCCATGAAACCGTAGATCATCACTGATAAAACCTGAAAGTTATTTTAGCTTTTATTGTTTTTTATACTAATTTAGTAGATTAAAGAGTGTTTACTTGTTTCTGATTGTGGAAGGGATGAGTTTTTTACACTTTCTTTATGCAGTGATTATTAGACGTATGAAAATGTATTTTAAAAAACATTTAGATGTGAAAATTATTCAAAATATAGTTGAACCCCAAGAAGCATACCTTTGGTGGGGAATGTTGGGTGAGTTACTGTACCCTCAAAGAAGCTTCGAAAAAGAAATGTTATACCAATTTAAGCTAGGAATAGAAAATATCTTCCTTATTTTCCTTTGTTAGATTTTTAAATTCATTTCATATCCCCTTGCTCTCAATATATATATATATATATATATATATATATATATATATATATATATATATATAATATATATATATATATATATATATATATATATATATATATATATATATATATATATATATATATAAAATAGATATTTTTTTTGTCGACGCAAATGTCCGGGATTTAAATGTCCTGCCACCATATATACTGTATATATAATTTATTTATCCTAAGATTGGTTTCGTAACTTGAAAAATTTCCCTACTCCTCCATGGTTTTCTGTCTGCTGATCTTAGGGAATACTAGTGAGCTATCCTTCAGATATATCAAGAATTCTTACAAATACAGTATTTCTACTTAATAGAATACTGTTTTATATATTGCAGTACAATTCTTATTTCAAAGTGTTTATCTAAGGGATTTTAAAGACCATAGTCACTAGTCAATCAAGCCAAGTAAGATAATGATTGGCTGAATACCTCATTTAAATATGTGGGTGGACGTAATTCTCTGTTAATTGGATAAATTTTTCTCTCTCTCTCTCTCTCTCTCTCTCTCTCTCTCTCTCTCTCTCTCTCTCTCTCTCTCTCTCTCTCTCTCTCTCTCTCTCTTATTTAAATTCACTCTTATATCACGCCTTGCTTCTGCCCGGCTAGTAGAAATGAACTAAAGTCTGACATCTACTGGCTATCCTGACTACAGGTGATGTTTAAAATTTGTTATATAATTTTATTCATTTGGCAGAAGGGAATTGTAACGTCAGTGACTAAAGTTAGGTGTGATTGTATCTACGTACTGACAAGATTTTTTTGACGTACTTTATTATAATTCGAAGTCTTATATGCGACTTGGATTCTAGGTGATATTTTTGCTGGTGTACGTTCCAGTTTAAAAGCGTATTTGAACTGAAACGTGTATACAAGATTTGAGTTCAACATTTGCATGGTTGAACACACGCGTGGTAGAATGTATGAGATTATTTGAATTGAATTCAAGCATGTGTATTCTTGCTCTTGATGTGGATTTGTTTAATACTTGGGGTTCGTAGAATGCCTTGCTTTGCTACACAGAGTTTAACTCCTCCCCTCAGAGAGAATTAGAGGGAGAGGGACTTTGTGGCATATTCGCGTGAAGCCTTCTTTGTTTGCGTCTGCTTTTCTTTTACACAAAAAGTCTTCATTATTTATCCATCTTAGTATTTGTTTGTGTGTTTATTCAATAAATAATATTACGTGTTTGTTCATGCTTGGAATGCTATTTAAATAGCTTGTTTTTTCTTTGTACTAAGAGCCCTCGATATCTTTTTCTATACCTTTGCTGTATTATTTTGTAATATTCAACTAAGTTACAACAATGCTCGAATGATCTTGTATATTTTTATTTGTTTATTCATGCCTGGAGTGCCATGTAAATGTTTAGATTAAGAATCCCTGCACATTTTGTTTATATATTTAACGTATGTTGATTCTGTTTGATTTTGGTGGATTAATTTGAGTATGGCAGTATTTAACCTTTTGCAACCAGCCCTTAGCATGTGAATAGAGAATTTATTAATATCATTAATATTATTATAATTTACTATTATTATTATTATAATTTACTATTATTATTATTATTATTATTATTATTATTATTATTATTATTATTATTATTATTATTATCATTGTAAAGCATTTCGAGTTTTTTCTTCTCATATGACTATCTAACACCCAACACTACTTCATCCCACACTTACAGTATTTACATTGAAAGTTAGCTTTGTGTCCATAATACTAGGGTTGGGTGAGTAATATTCTAATTCAACTCAAAAGAATAGAAGTCTCTCTTTACTTGTGTGTGTTTTTCATCAAATATCTTGTAACGTCCTCTGTGTTCGATCACAATCATTGCTAAAGTGTAGTAGCTGAGAGAGAATTTTTTTTCAGTAACAGTTACTCATACTCTTGTGATCTTGTAAGGTACTAATGAAACGCATTACGATTTTGAAGCTAATGAAACCCATTATGATTTTGAAGATAATGAAATATATTGGGATTTTGAATATTATGAAACACATTAGGACTTTGAGGATAATGAAACATATTGTGACTGAATATAATGAAACACATTAGGATTTTGAGAATATGAAACGTATTACAGAACATGGGAGAGTAGAGTCGATTAAAGACGCCTAATTCGTCGGTGGCTCTTCACGTTGAAACACAGAAAAGTAAAATGCACATAAGGAATAAACGAAACTTATCCAAACCTCGATTCGGTATTCGGCTGAAAGTTGCCGTTGAGAACAAATTCAACGTCCATAATCTCGAGCGAGTTGTCCTTTACTAAGGAAATACACTCACAGTATAAAGAGATTCAGATGGAAACGACAAAATAAATATGGCGGAAACACATGGGTACATGGCTGACGACTATGAAGCGTGAAGTAAAGGATAAAGAATGGAAAAATTCTGCATTAAAAACTCAAGATAGAAACGACTGGCGAAATCTAACCGAGTCATTTTACATCAATAGGCGTAGGAGGAGATAATGATGATGATGAAACACACGAGCTTGATCAAATCATGTGGTCATGCTGAAAGGTCAATATTCTTTTACGATTGGAGAATGCCAAGTTCAAACTCCAAATCTATTCTTTGAAGCTTTAAATTCCATTTCGAAGCTTAATTAAAATCGGTTACTGCATGGCCAAGGCTCTTTATAATCGAGCTAACCACGATCAGTTGGTCATATTTCATTCAATTAAGCTGTAATGAAATTCTAGGTACAATGATCAGTTCATTAATGCTCTTCTACTACGAATATTTTGGCATGAGAAAACGTTCCAAAATAATAGTGTTTTAACGAGTGTATTAGTAACTCTGGGTGAATTAGAATTATTATTTATTTGGTTGTTATCAGCGTTACAGATTTAATGTTGTGTGGAATAAACTATATATAGTAGAATTGAATACTTGTTGATAATGATAATGTTGTACTTCCATTAGATCTCTAAAGAATCTCTTTGTTTACAATATCTCATTTTAACTATACCCTTTTTTTAATTCAATTTTATTTAATATTTTTAACAAAGAGTGCTGGAAAAAATTACTTAATGAGTATTAGCCGGACATGATCTCTCTTTATTTTGGTACTTGGAAAAGCAAATATATCCATGAATTACTTTTGACTGTTTACAAAGTTATTATAGAATAAAGTAGAATAGCAACTGTCAAAGATAGTTGATTTGTTGTTTGTAATCAAACTCAAATGAGAAAATGTGTTTGTAAGGTTTGTGAACAAAGTCCAAATTTATGTATTCATTAATAATGTCTATGATTCTCTCTCTCTCTCTCTCTCTCTCTCTCTCTCTCTCTCTCTCTCTCTCTCTCTCTCTCTCTCTCTCTCTCTTCTCATCAATTCCATTTACTGTCTGCAATATGAGTTACATTAGTCATGATTGAGTATCGCTTAGCCGGAATAAACAAGTATCTCGCGCAATTCCTTGTTTCCATCTATGAGGTTATTTTTTCATTACCTCAGCTAACAAAGTTGGAAGGAGTTTGTTTTCGCTCCTACTTGTGTGAGTGTTTCCTGGCCACAATTTTAATCGAAGAGTAATGAAACTTTGAGGGATTAACTTATGGAAAAAGCTAGAAATGAATAAGTTTTGGAAGGTCAAGGTCAAAGGTCAAGGTCAAGCAAAATGTCCAATTCACGTAATGAGTTATAAGTTTGGCCATCGTTGTCACAGAGACTTGAAACTTGGTTCATATGTTAGTGTATGAAAATCCACGCCAATTAATTCGAAGGTCAGTGTCGAGTCCAAGGACAAGGTCAAGGTCAAGCAAATTGTCAAATTCCTGTCATCAACCATACGGCCACAATTTTAATCGTAAAGTAGTGAAAATTGCTGGGATTTTAAACTTGTGTAAAGAGCTGGAAATCATTAAAATTTGGAAGGGCAAAGGTCAACGTCACGGATGAGCAAAACGTCCATATCACATATTCAGCCATAAGTTTGGACATCTTTGACACAGAGACTTCAAACTTGGTTCATATTTGAGTGTGTGATTGAAAATCCATGCCAACGAGAAATAAGCTGCCGTGGGAGAGGTCTGCACTCTACTGAGTGCGTCTCTAGTTTAGGTAATAGCGTGCGCGCGCGCGCGCGTGTGTGTGTGTGTAGCCAGACACGTGCTCTTTATTATATAAAGGAGATATTTACTTTGAAATTCAGATAATGAATTCTTCTTCTTGGACCAAATACAAGGAATAAGATTTCTATTCCTATTTTCGTGGATTGACTACTGTTTAAGTGATGTCAATATGGCAACCTATTGGAAACGTCCCTAAATATATGTAAATATATATATATATATATATATATATATATATATATATATGATTATATATGTATATGTGTATATATATGTATATGTGTATATATATATATATATATATATATATATATATATATATATATATATATATATATAAAATTAGAATTGGGTTTATGAGTATTAAAGTTCCAACGAAGGAACGTTTTCCCATTTAAGTATTTGTCTAAGAAAAGTCTGTGCTCAGCTGGCCTTGGAACTTTTTTTTTCGATAAGACTTTGTTGAGAAAAAGAGAGGAGAAACAGAAGTTAGCTAACTGTTTCAGGTAGATCTAAACCTGACCCAAGGCCGTGTTTAATTCTGTTTTACCAGATTCAAGGCTGTACCAGAATCAGAGATTTACCTGACAATGGCTTTACCAGCCTCTGAGCTTTACCTTAATCAGCGCTTACCCACTCGGACCTTTACGTGACTCAAGGCTTTACCCGAGTCAAAGCTTCAGACTATTGGCTTTAGCGTACTGGTACTGCTAAATACGCAACAACTTGTGTAAATCAAGTCTCGTTTCGGGTAGCCTTTGTACTTCCACACCGTAAAGGGAATAGGTTTATTTCAAAGCTCTAGAAAGAGAGAATAGGATTAACGAATCTCATTCATTAGCTATTGAAGGATTTAATAGCTTTTAAGTCATTATCTTCTATCATTATTCAGACTCAAGTGATAAACACTAATTTGCCCCAGTTTTCGTAATTATGCCTAGAATCGAGAGAGTTGATAAGAGTTGGATTACCGTCATACAAATTGGAGTTGAGTCTGAATAAATGGTTTAATTACTGCTATTTAGATAAAATGTAAGGTAATTACTTTTAATGCTCGTATATTCTTGGGTTTGGATTTCATATTTCAAAACAAATATTAATTAGTTGGTCTTCATTTTCACTGATAAATAGTCTGTGGATACGTTGTTGGCTTAATTGGCTGTAAATCATAATTCATGTGGGTGGTTCTCTTCTTTGCATCATTATTGAATTTTTAAGTAATAGATTGCAACGAGTTGTTGATGGGCACTATAGTAAGTATATGAATGTGATACCTAGTGTTCCTCAGGGTAGTGCTCTTGGCTCATTGCTTTTCATATTATATGCATACTTATAGAAAACGAGGTCATTGCATATGAAGCTGATACTACTCTCTTTGCATCGATTTCATCTCGTTACTGTAGACCTTTGGTTGCTGAATCCTTTTATCAAGCTAAAATTCGTACATGGTGCAAATTATTGGGCATGAAATTGAACCATAACAAAACTCCAAATTATGGTTGTTAAGTCAGTCGAGGAAAGTGGTTCCTCCACATTTAAATCTTTGCATTGACAATATCTATCTAACTATATACATTTCATTTAAAATTCTAGGTGAGATTCTTAATTGCAAATTTGCTTTGGAGAAACTTATTCGGTCTGTTTCTTCGTCAATTGTAAAAAATTGGCTTATTGAAAAAGTCTTTTGAGAAATTAAGTGATCAATCTATCGTGAAGAAATGTTTAAATTCTTTCACTCTACCTTGTTTTGAGTATTGTTCTCCGATCTGGTCTTCAGCTGCTGATTTTCATCTGAAACTGGATATAAATGTCGGGCACAATCGTTCAGTTAGTTCTTTATGCATGTTGCATAAGATTTTCCATAATTCTGACCATCCTTTGCATTCATATCTTCCCAGACAGTACCATCCTGCTCGTAATACTAGTTTTGCAGTTAATTCTAACAGTCTTGCCTTCTCCATTTAAAGGCTTAATACTACTCATTATTTTAGAAGTCTTTTTCCAGTTGTGACCAGATAGTGGAAAGATCTTCCTAATTTGGCGGTTGAATCGGTGGAAGTTCAGAAGTTCAAACTTACTGCAAATGCTTATCATAGTTTATATACGTCATATCTATTTTAACGTTGTTACTGAACTTAACATATTTTATATTTTTCATTCATTACTTATTATATATAGTTTATTTATTTCTTTGTCCTTTCCTCACTGGGCTACATTTCCTGTTGGAGCTCTAGGCCTTGCAGTACTCTGCTTTTCAACTAGGGTTGTCATTTAGTTAGTAATAGTAATAAGAGTAATGAACGTGAGAAAAAAGATAAAGGATATTTTAGAGACTCATAGGAAGATTGGAATGATAAATTTATATCATCATAAAGATACATTAAAAGTAGCTAGAAATATGATTCCTCTCTCTCTCTCTCTCTCTCTCTCTCTCTCTCTCTCTCTCTCTCTCTCTCTCTCTCTCTCTCTCTCTCTCTCTCTCTCTCTCTCTCTCCACACCATAAAATTATATTCATTATTTTTTATACGGGAGACACTGTACATTAAAATCTTTCAACTCTGCTTCTTATTTCTATGGACTTTTTTAAAAGTAGAAAGTTCAGCACATGAGAAATGCAAGAAACAATATTCATTTAAACTACAAAAGTACTTAGTAAAAATGCAATTTTCGACAACTTAGCAGCTACTGGCTCAAAGTAGATACATTATATTGGTTGACATTATGAAAAATCTATTTCATTCATATGTCATTGTCAGAAAACTCCCTCATAAGTAGGAAAAACGTAAAGACTTTTCGCTGTCCTCCGCAACTTAGAAATATACAGGAAATTTAGCAACTGTTTGCTCAGTAAATCGTTTGATGAGGTAGGTTCATTGTAAAAAATCCAGCTAATGCTGAGTTTTGACATTCTTGTATCTGGAAATCGAAATGTTTGAATTATACCACTTCAATGGATCAACAGCTTTATTCTAGGAGCAGTGGTAGGGAATCTGAAACCACCAGATTTTTTTTCTCAGTAGGCTACACTTCGGTATGTTTCTTTTGTGATTGTAGTCTTCCGAGTTCTCCATTCTTCCCCACCCCCTCGGTTCTTCTCTCATTCTCTTCAACTGGGTTTCATAGAAAGAAAAAAACATTCTTTTCCTTTTCCTCCTACGAATTACCTTACATTTTATTTTGATAAATAACTCTTGAATGAAGATGAATCACCTTCTTGAAAGAGTTCAGATGAAGACCTTGTCATTGATTTATCATCACCATTCTCTCACACATACTGTACACATACAATAGAAAGAGTTTCTTGGTATCCTCTAAAGCAGTGTTATCCAAATGTTTTCACCTACTGTATTGTACCTGATATTACCTTCTACTGTTACATACCCTCCCCTTGTCCACCGTAGCTGAACAAACTCAGTTTTAGTTAGGATAATGCAAAAATTATATTGATTATGAAAAGACTGCATTGCAGGAGTGTTAGTCAATAGGTTATAATTTATGACAAAAATAAAAAGGATGTTTTAATGATAAAATGCTTGAAAATTACATACACAACTTAATATGAGGCTGATGATCTCTGATATTTTTTTCCATCCTGGGCGATTTGAGGCTACTGCAAGTGACCAGGTTTTGGAAAAAAAAGAAAAAGAAAAAAAAGATTCTATTTCTAAAGCCCCATTTCTTAAGTTACGGTGCTCCTTTATCACAAAGCCACAAACTGAGTGAAATTTGAGCTTTCAAATAACAGATTTAGGCCACAGTCCGCACACACTTATATCAGTCTTTCCTGGAAACAAATGGGGAGCTTCTCTTGTTAAGAAGAGAGGAATGGATTTCTAATAGCCGGTTGTGAAAAAACAATTTTAATGATTAATAACCCGCTATTCTTGACCGGTTTTGAACTCTAGTGTGTGTTTGTGTGTGTGTTTCTTGTTTTTTCACGTACCCTTATGCTCTATGGCGCTTAACCCCCGGGTACGCGGACCCCAGTTTGAACAACACTGGTTAAAAACGATTCCATTTTTCCAAACCATTTTCGTACTTGTCCTGGCCATGGTCTTAATTCTTTAAGATTTAATGAGTCATCATAAAGCTTTCTTTTTAACTAGCCAAGTATATGATTAAAATTTGGTAAATTTTACGGTAGCTGCGTAATTTATTTAATGATTTGTGTTTTATTGAATAGAATAAACCGCAAATATGAGGTTTTGAATGCATTTTGACCAAAATCAGGACAATATAAAGCTATATAATTAAATAGTGTTAGCATATTTATTTCAAACTTTAATAGTTTATTTTTAGGCCTAGACCTACCCAAAGGAAATCCATTACTACTCTGCCATTAAATTTTCTGCCAACTTTTTATTTTTGGACATTATTTCATTAGTTGGGAAATGAGGAACCATGGTGTAACATTATTTTAGCTTGCGATTGGTTAAAATTTTACTTTTATTTATTTTAGTTACGATGCTTCATCTTGCTTTTGTTATATTCAATTTTGTTTTTGACGAAAGAATGGCATAAATTTCCATGCACCATGACAATCTCTGTGAAAAATATTTATTGAATCAAATTATGCCATGATATTGCGTTTTTAAATATACATTTCAGTGCTCATGGCAACAATATCATTGGGCAATATAGCTGCTTGAATAATGAAGTGCGAGTCAGTGCAAATGCGCCTCATTAAAAAAATTGACTATAGATTATTTTCCCCTTGGCGGCTCTAGATGCGTCTCTAAGCCTAAGCCAGGTATTTGTAGTGTAGGCCTAATCCTAGACTGAGAACCCTTGATGGTAATAACAGTAAGGCTGTAAGTCGAGTAAACCTTTAAGTCAAAGGATCTATCCGAAGTAGCCTAAGTCTAATAGCCTATTTGTAAGAGGTGGGTGTTCATCTAATACATTTTATAACCCTGTAGATAGAAGTGGGTAGTGGACTTTACTGTAGGCATTACTAAGGGTCTTTTCGGCGTTCCTTTAGCCCTTATAGTCTATTTCTCTTAGCGAGGCAGACTTGCACCGACTCGCATCGGTGTCCTTTTAGCTCGGAAAAGTTTCCTGATCGCTGATTGGTTGGACGAGATCATTCTAACCAATCAGCGATCAGGAAACTTTTCCGAGCTAAAAGGGCACCGCTGCGAGTCGGTGCAAATCTGCCTCGCTAAAAGAAATGGACTGTAGTTGCGCTTGCTTTCTATCCTTCTACATGACCTTTGTTCCTTCTCCCTTTCTTAAACCTTGCTGCCCATATTGTAACTTTTACTTCGGTTGCACTTGGTCACTGAATGGCCCTACAGGTCCCAGTAACGAGCCATGTAGCCCAAATCCAATCCAAATGAAAACATTGTATATCAAGACAACATAAGCCTATTATAAATCCTTATCCAGATTACACAGCGTAGGCCTATATCGAAAAACCTAAGAACTCAGACCTTGGATGTAAGTACTTTCATTGTGATATATTTGGTTGTAACAGAAATGAAAGACATTTCACTGCTCTTGTTCTTTTCGGAAATTTCTCTAGTTTCAAAATTTCTGTCTTTGGAATTTATGGTTGTACTTGCTTGGGAGTATTTGTCTGGTTAATGGGGAAGTTCTTCCGTCTTTCCTCTATGTCGTCATTATTGTTTATTAAACTTGTCACTATTAAAAGTTTTTTTATGCATATTTTTTTATAACCATATTTAGAGAATCGAATGACTCACAATATGCCGAAAATTTCCCCAAGTATAGTTATTTTTCTTCAAAATATATATTTTGAAACGGAGAAAATATTTTTTTTTTGTCCATAATGTAAAATGAAGGTGCTGACTTTAATTTATATAAACATGTGACCTATGATTTACTGATGCCAACATCATAGAATTTGTGTCATTGATTTCAAGAATCAAACCTGGTGTGTTGTTTAGCAGCAAAACTCGCTATTTCTTGTACGAACGTCCTGTGATTTCTAATAACATAAGTTATGTTAATTAGTTCTAAGCATTCAGTTAGTCATTTATTTAGTGTTAAGCATCTAGAGATATTTAGTATTTAGTTTTGTGTTAAACATTTAGAGATATTTAATATTAAGTTTTGTGTTAAACATTTAGAGATAGTCTTTAGTTTAGTGCTAAGCATCTAGAGACATTTAGTCTTTTGTTTAGTGTTAAGCATCTAGAGATATTCAGCAGAGTAAGCAGTAGCATCATTACATCTTTTGATTTGTTATTGCGATGCTTTTAAACATCTTTTGGGTTTAGCAGCAGATATCTTATAATCTCAAGTCACAGATACTTTGTAAAACCTGGTTGCAAACACCCTTTCATTTCTTGATCAATCTACGTCAATAGCTACTATATCAAGGAGGCATTAGCCCCCCCCCCCCAGAAAAAAAAAAACTAAGAAAATAGATACAAAGGGAACTGTCTTTATTACCCTACCTTATGCACTTCATTAATGAAATATTGATCCAGAAAAATAGAGGATATTTAAATAAGATTATAACTCGATTGAACTGACATATCAATGTCATTATAACTCCACTAAATTGATAACGGGATTTTTTTTTCACTACAAGGTTAAAGGGCACTTTCATTTGGAAAGGTGGGAATTGAAAATCACTTGCCCCCACGTATTTTGTCCAATAGATTTATAACGGGATTTTTCCTTCTCATGGAGAAAGATTACACGGCATTTATTTCCAGATTACCAGAATTTTAGGATTTTGAGGCGCTTTGATAAATGGATTTTGGGAGGTATTATAAACTCGTAAATCATTGGTATTTTGAACACAATGATTAATCGGTATCCTGAATAATGCTGAGGACACGGCAGGATTTGCTTGGCGTGAAATTATTAAATTACTTCCGCCAAGTTTCAAAAAAGGATTAATGGCGCTTGGGAGTTTTGTGTTGTCCATTAATTTCTGGGGTTTTGTCATGGAAATGCTGACAGCGTGGTAATTTTTCTATCAACATTTTTTCTTTACTCGAAATCCTGAATATATTTTATATGTATACTATGTACAGGCAAGTGTGAATGGTTATGGGAGTGTACATAAACATATTCGCATTTTCATTTTTCTCTTCATATTTTCATTAGAAACATCATCAAACAGGTTAAGAATTTTTTGAACACTTGACCCGTATTCCTTCTGCAATCCTCTTTATTCTATGGGCATCCTTTTATCCTAAATCGCTACAGCGTAGAAAGCATACTGGAAATGATTAAGCATTTTATAGTTTCTATTCGTTCTTATTTATTCTCCTTCAAATGGTGTAGAGTTTCTGTCTGTCAACAGCTCCTCTTTGTTTCATTTTCTTTCGTGCTTCCTTGGAAAAGCTGGCGACGTGTCCGACTAATGATTTTGGATGAAATACAGTCTTGAATTAGTTCATTTTCCTCATACAATTTTCATTCTATGCATTAGCTGAGTGTGTATATATGCAATACAGATAGGGAAAGAGAGATTTACAATTGATTGATTACCTATATAGGACGGAATTTTGTATTATTTCTTAACTCTCTTATTCCAGTCAGTAGTGTTCATTTTACCTATATGGTTTAGATATACATTATAGTAATGGTTTATGAGTATTTTTCAAGTAAAATTTTTATTTTCTGACATACAATTTTGAATATCTCTCTCTCTCTCTCTCTCTCTCTCTCTCTCTCTCTCTCTCTCTCTCTCTCTCTCTCTCTCTCTCTCTCTCTCTCTCAAATATTGGATGTAGGGGACATTTTGGTTTGAAATGAACCGGTCTAGAACAACAAAGTTAATGTTGTTACCACAAGTGATGGGGTCATGAAAGTAAATGATGGGGGTGATCATGCCAGGTTCATCAGTAAAAAAAGATACGTTAACCCCTTTTTCTTTCTGTCTTTTTATTAACAGCAAGGAGAGTTGGGAAGTTCTACACTAAACAATTTATTGAATATAGATCTTGGCTTAAAAGGCGGAGAAGGTTTTTTTCATATAAAAAGTATTTTATTTTACGACATACTAAACCAGCTTCTTAGTCGGAAATAGATTCGTCCAAAATATGCAATAGTTTGTCTGCTACAATTTTTCTTATATATTTACTTTATTAAAGTTTTGGGTTTATGGCAGTTAATTAAGAGGCCTATATGTTATGAAATAGATGCAACTTAGTTCCAAGACTTCTCTAAGGTGTTTTACCTTTGTTGCACTTTGATACTTGGTGATCTCCCCTCAGAAAGTGCTGGGCCACAAAAGGCCAAATTTCCACGAATCAAATAGAATAAAACACAATCAAGCTCGAACGGCTCTAATAAGGAAATAACCCATTACAGAATACCAAGTCAAGATTAAACTAAGCTCTAGAATCTAGATAAGAAAACGTTACAATTAAAGTATAACAAGAGTCGAGTCTCGTGTGATCCACCTCAGTAATAGTTTGGCTGGGCATCAGCCACCCGTTGAGATACTACCGCTAGAAAGTTGTTGGTTTCTTTGGCCAGACAGTACTGCATTGGATCCATCTCTTTTGATACGGCTAATTTTTTCTTTGCCTACACACACACACCGAATAGTCTAGCCTATTCTTTTCACAGTCTCATCTGTCCTCATACACCTAACAACACGGAGATTACCAAACTATTCTTCTTCGCCCAAGGTGTCAACGACTGCACTGTAATTGTTCAGTGGCCACTTTCCTCTTGTTAGGGTAGAAGAGACTTTAGCTATGGTCAGCAACTCTTCCAGAAGGATATTCCAAAATCAAACCATTGTTCTCTAGTCTTGGGTAGCGACATGGCCTCTGTACCGTGGTCTTCCCCTGTCTTGGGTTGGAGTTCTCTTGCTCGAGGGTACACTCAGGTTCACTATTGATATACTTATTTCCTTTCCTTACTGGGCCTTTTTTTTTTTTTGGTCGAGCCCCTGGGCTTTTAGCATGCTGCTTTTCCAACTAAGGTTGTAGCTTAGCAGGTAATAATAATAATAATAATAATAATAATAATAATCCATCCATCCATATACCAAGGCACTTCCCCCAATTTTGGGGGGTAGCCGACACCTACAATGAAACAAAACAAAAAGGGGACCTCTACTCTCTATGTTCCTTCAGCCTAATCAGGGACTCAACCGAGTTCAGCTGGTACTGCTAGGGTGCCACAGCCCAACCTCCCACATTTCCACCACAGATGAAGCTTCATAATGCTGACTCCCCTACTGCTGCTACCTCCGCGGTCATCTAAGGCACTGGAGGAAGCAGCAGGGCCTACTGGAACTGCGTCACAATCGCTCGCCATTCATTCCTATTTCTAGCACGCTCTCTTGCCTCTCTCACATCTATCCTCCTATCACCCAGAGCTTTCTTCACACCATCCATCCACCCAAACCTTGGCCTTCCTCTTGTACTTCTCCCATCAACTCTTGCATTCATCACCTTCTTTAGCAGACAACCATTTTCCATTCTCTCAACATGGCCAAACCACCTCAACACATTCATATCCACTCTAGCCGCTAACTCATTTCTTACACCCGTTCTCTCCCTCACCACTTCGTTCCTAACCCTATCTACTGGAGATACACCAGCCATACTCCTTAGACACTTCATCTCAAACACATTCAATTTCTGTCTCTCCATCACTTTCATTCCCCACGACTCCGATCCATACATCACAGTTGGTACAATCACTTTCTCATATAGAACTCTCTTTACATTCATGCCCAACCCTCTATTTTTTACTACTCCCTTAACTGCCCCCAACACTTTGCAACCTTCATTCACTCTCTGACGTACATCTGCTTCCACTCCACCATTTGCTGCAACAATAGACCCCAAGTACTTAAACTGATCCACCTCCTCAAGTAACTCTCCATTCAACATGACATTCAACCTTGCACCACCTTCCCTTCTCGTACATCTCATAACCTTACTCTTACCCACATTAACTCTCAACTTCCTTCTCTCACACACCCTTCCAAATTCTGTCACTAGTCGGTCAAGCTTCTCTTCTGTGTCTGCTACCAGTACAGTATCATCCGCAAACAACAACTGATTTACCTCCCATTCATGGTCATTCTCGCCTACCAGTTTTAATCCTCGTCCAAGCACTCGAGCATTCACCTCTCTCACCACTCCATCAACATACAAGTTAAACAACCACGGCGACATCACACATCCCTGTCTCAGCCCCACTCTCACCGGAAACCAATCACTCACTTCATTTCCTATTCTAACACATGCTTTACTACCTTTGTATAAACTTTTCACTGCTTGCAACAACCTTCCACCAACTCCATATAACCTCATCACATTCCACATTGCTTCCCTATCAACTCTATCATATGCTTTCTCCAGATCCATAAACGCAACATACACCTCCTTACCTTTTGCTAAATATTTCTCGCATATCTGCCTAACTGTAAAAATCTTATTCATACAACCCCTACCTCTTCTAAAACCACCCTGTACTTCCAAGATTGCATTCTCTGTTTTATCCTTAATCCTATTAATCAATACTCTACCATACACTTTTCCAATTACACTCAACAAACTAATACCTCTTGAATTACAACACTCATGCACATCTCCCTTACCCTTATATAGTGGTACAATACATGCACAAACCCAATCTACTGGTACCATTGACAACACAAAACACATATTAAACAATCTCACCAACCATTCAAGTACAGTCACACCCCCTTCCTTCAACATCTCAGCTTTCACACCGTCCATACCAGATGCTTTTCCTACTCTCGTTTCATCTAGTGCTCTCCTCACTTCATCTATTGTTATCTCTCTCTCATTCTCATCTCCCATCACTGGCACCTCAACACCTGGAACAGCAATTATATCTGCCTCCCTATTATCCTCAACATTCAGCAAACTTTCAAAATATTCCGCCCACCTTTTCCTTGCCTCCTCTCCTTTTAACAACCTTCCATTTCCATCTTTCACTGTCTCTTCAATTCTTGCGCCAGCCTTCCTTACTCTCTTCACTTCTTTCCAAAACTTCTTCTTATTCTCTTCATATGATTGACCCAATCCCTGACCCCACCTCAGGTCAGCTGCCCTCTTTGCCTCACGTACCTTGCGCTTTACTTCCACCTTTTTCTCTCTATATTTTTCATACTTCTCTATACCATTACTCTGCAGCCATTCTTCAAAAGCCCTCTTTTTCTCTTCCACTTTCACCTTCACTCCTTCATTCCACCATTCACTGCCCTTCCTCATGCTGCCTCCAACAACCTTCTTGCCACATACATCACTTGCAATCCCAACAAAATTTTCTTTTACTAACTTCCACTCCTCCTCTAAATTACCAGTTTCTCTTACTCTCACCTCATCATATGCCATTTTCAACCTTTCCTGATATTTACTTTTTACCCCCGGTTTTATTAGCTCTTCAATCCTCACTATCTCCCTTTTACATCCACCTACTCTATTCCCCCACTCTTTTGCTACAACTAATTTTCCTTCCACCAAAAAATGATCAGACATACCGTTAGCCATACCCCTAAACACGTGCACGTCTTTCAATCTTCCAAACATTCTTTTAGTTACCAACACATAATCCATTAATGCCCTTTCTACTATTCCATTTGCCACTCTTACCCATGTATACTTATTTTTATCTTTCTTTTTAAAGAAGCTAGCACTTATTACCATCTCTTGTTCAACACACATGTCTACCAGTCTCTCACCACTCTCATTTTCACCTGGTACGCCATACTTACCAATGACACCTTCTACCTCTCCAGCGCCTACTCTAGCATTTAAGTCACCCATAACAACTACATAATTCCTTCTACCCAGTCCTTCTACACACCTAGTTAAATCATTCCAGAACTCATTCCGCTCTTCTTCACTTTTCTCACTACCTGGCCCATACGCACTGACAAACGCCCAACATTCCCTACCCAACCTAACCCTTACCCACATTAACCTAGATGATATCTCCTTCCATTCCACTACTTTACCTGTCATCCATTCACTCAGCAATAACGCCACACCCTCTCTCGCTCTTCCCCTTTCAATCCCAGACACTCTACCAGACATTTCACCAAACATCACTTCACCCTTTCCTTTCATCTTTGTCTCACACAAGGCCAATACATCCATCCTTCTACTTCTAAACATACTTCCAATCTCACATCTTTTACTCTCTATCGTACTACATCCACGCACATTTAAACACCCCAAAACTAAGTGCGGGGAGCAGTCACTCTCCCCCCAGCTCCATCTCCTTGTCGATGTCTCGCAGGAATTTTTTACAGGAGAGGGGGTTCCCAGCCCCCTCGTCCCGTCCCTTTTAGTCGCCTCTTACGACACGCAGGGATAATGTTGGCGCTATTCTAATTTTTATAGTTCAGAAGTTGTTTTGTTCTAACTGCATGACTAGTGACACCATTCCACATTGTGCATCAAAACCCCACAGAGACTGGTAGAATTAACCGCATATGTAGTTCGGCGTGTAGGATGGTAAACTGGGAAGATAAAAAGGACGATTTTTGCCTTACTTTGAATTGTTTCAGATGTTAACTTTTCAATTATCACAAAGAACTCTCAGATTATCAGAGGATAAACCTTTACTGACATTTTTACGGAGCTCTATTTTAATGCACGTACATTTTTTTACGGGGAAGGGGAGTCGTGGTTCTCCCAATATCATGGATTTATAGACAAGAGTGGGGGATCATAAAGTAATAAAATTGAAACTGCGGCACAAATGGCTAGAGACCTGGATCTCTTTTTGGCAAAAGTTTTCATTCCTATTTATGATAAAAATCATGACTCCTGCATCTCCGATTGTAAAGATGAAAATCCCAAACTTCGGGAATTACATCATGTAAATGAATGAGCGTTTATGAGCGGCTTTCTTGACTCGACAGGCACAGGATAGGCAAGATGCCCTTACGAACTTGATGTAAAGACTAACTTACTCATATGTGATCCAATTTCCATGAATAAAATAAAACTAAACCAAAATGTCCTCATGAGCTTAATCTTTTTACCTAGGTTTCGGGTTGGTATCACTTCGAGTTTTTCCAAATTGATATTTTTGAAGTGTTTAAATCATTTTATTTTATTTATTTATTTATTTAATTTTTTTTTTTTTTTTTTTTTTTTTTTTTTTTTTTTGTAGAGACTAACGTAAAATGTGGGGTTGATTCTGCATTTTCAATTTGAGCTGATCCTAAACATATCGTTGGTTTCTTTGGATATCTTTTGCGTCTCAAGATTCCGGTTTATAACCATTTCAGAAATTATTTTATCAGCTAATGAAAATTAGGTGAATTACATATTCAGTAATTAAGAATTTTAAAGAAATAAGTTTTTATTCAACTTTCACATAATCATGTATCGTTATTTGTTCTTTTCGAATTATACATGTGTCATTTCCACAATTATATTGATCGAAAGCACGTTTTATATTGGAAACCAATTCGATTCTTAAATGAAAATTAAGTGAACGATACATCAATTAAGAAGACTCTACAGTTAATTGTACCCATATTTCAGTACTGATCGTAACAGTGCAATATATATATATATATATATATATATATATATATATATATATATATATATATATAAATTTCTAAGCTACAACCTAAGTTTGAAAAGGTGGGTGCTATAAGCCAAAGGGGTTCGACAGGGAAAATAACCCACTAAACAATTACAGTGTAGTAATTAACCCCTTGAACGAAGAAGAATTGTTTGGTAATCTCAGTGTTGTCAAGTGTATGCGGACAAAGAAGAATCTGGATAGGATAGGCCAGAGTATTCCGTGTATGTGTAGGCAAAGGAAAAGTGAGGCTTAACCAGAGAGAGGGATCCAATGTAGTACTGTCTGGCCAGGCAAAGGATCCAAAACTCTCAAGCGGTCACACGACCCGTTTTCTTTCCGACAGGCTGGGTGGTGGCTAACCGCCGTCGAAATGATGTACATTCACACGAGGCGTTCCGTATCCGTTTACCAGCGCGCGGTTTTCATTATTTACTTAGACTCTGTCACGTGAGGACCGAGTAAATTACGATAATTTTGACACTTTAAGATGTTGGTTGATAACTGTGTTGATAAAATAAGTTATGCAACTTCATAATGCTTTATGCACTATGCCAAGAATATTAAAATTGCGATAAATTACCTGTTTTATTTAATGCCTCTCCAGTCATTTTTCATATCTTTTCTTTATGGAAATTATTTCTATACATCTTGTTTGCCATGTCAAACATCTCCTCATACCCTTGAAAAAGTTCAATTAACCTCTAATACATGGTGTCAACAACAAACTAACTAATTTCTATGACTCTATACTATGAGGAAAAGTCGGGGTTGTAGGCCACGAAACGAACGGGTACAATACAGGTCCTTGTTCACACAAAACATCATCCACCCGTTGGTTGGGACGGGTGTCTACCGTCCGTCAAACCGGTCGGGGTTTCTTGGGAAGAAAGCCGAGCCGCCTCGGAAGGGCGACGTCCGAGGGCCGCCGTCTGCCTGACGGGTCGTGTGAACAGTTGCATTTGAATACACGTAAGAAACCTAGACGCCGCTTAACCGACGGCGAGCCTGTCGGAAAGAAAACGGGTCGTGTGAATCGGCCTTAACTTGTTCCTTCAGATTGGTGGGCGCTAATACACAGCTGTACAGGAATTGAGTAAAAGCTATTTTTTAGAGTCCTGTACTTATTTCAATCTTCTCCCAACCAAGCAATCGAATTAAGATGTCAAAATTTTGATGGTAATTGTAATTTTCAAGTTTGAAGGATTTTGATGCGAAGATTAATACAGGATATATTATTATTTAAGAGTTTGATTAACAAACTTGAAGCATTTTTTTCTTATGAACGTATACACTATTACTGATGATAGTAAGCTCCAGTTTTATTTTTTGGTAAATTTAGTGAACAAAGAATGTAATGAATTTGTTTTAGAATGCTATGTTGAATTCAGTGAAGTTTTTTAATTATTCTTTTGGCGATTAGTTAATTTTGAATCATGGTCATTGATTAGTATTCACTGTGCAATAGAAAGCTAATCAACAAAGTGGATTGGCCAGTGTATGCACATTTGACCTTTATTTATATTTGTTCAACTTGTTTTTCGATCAACTCAAAGCTTGTATTTTCACTAAAACTAGATTAGAATCACGTGTTGGTATAAGCAGTACAGTTTAATGGCTTTTCCCGGAAAGTATCATTATCAAAAGAACCATTGATTTCCCAGTGGCTGCCATTAGCAGAATGAAACCAGGAATTGCTGGCAGGATTTTTTTAATGTCACTTTTTATCCTCTCTTTTACGAACGGTTTTATTTTGCAAAGTAGGTAGTAGGTTGGCCATGGCACCAGCCACCCTTTGAGATACTACCACTAGAGAGTTATTGGATTCTTTGACTGGCCAGACAGTAATGCATCGGATCCCTCTCTCTTGTTACGGCTTATTTTTTCTTTGCATACACATAAACCGAATAGTCTGGCCTATTCTTTACAGATTCTCGTCTTTCCTCATACACCTGACAACAATGAGTTTACCAAACACTTCTTCACCCAAGGGGTTAATCACTGTACTGTAATTGTTCTGTGTACTTTCCTCTTAGTAAGGGTAGAAGCGACTCTTTAGCTATGGTAAGCAGCTCTTCTAGGAGAAGGACACTCCAAAATTATACCATTGTTCTATAGTCTTGGGTAGTGCCATAGCCTCTGTACCATGGTTTTCCACTGTCATGGGTTAGAGTTCTCTTGCTTGATGGTACACTCGGGCACACTATTCTCTCTTATTTTGTTTCTCTCCCTCTTGTTTTTTGAAATGGTGTGTTGGGCAGGCTTAATAGAAGGGCCATGTTGAACAGTTTTCCGACTTTTTTTTTTCTATAGTCTATTGGTTTGATCAATCACTTTATTTATATTTCTGTACATATTGTTTTCTTTTATAATTCTGTTAATCTAGTTTTTAAGTGTGTCTTTTTTTTATTACCATTAATTCTTACGCCGTCTGGAGACATTGAGCGAAATCCGGGACCCGTACGCCCTAGATTTCGTCAATGTCGTCTACTGGTTTGCAATATTCGTGGTCTTCATGCAAATATTCAAGACCTTACAGTTGCGTCCAGACAGTATGATATTCTTTTGTGATCAGAAAATTTGGTTTCTAATATGAGGCACTCCTCTGAGCTCCTTATAATTGGTTTTAAGAAGCTAATAATGTTGAAACATGATGCCATCCCTAGGACCAGGGGAATAGTGGTGTATATCATGACTGAGTAAGTCCTGCTATGAATGTGGATGTCTTGAGATTCAGGTAATAAAAGTTTGTGGCAGGCATAACAACTTTTATTTGTGTTCGATCCACCGGAATCCAGACATGGATGATTCTATCTTCGATTGTCATACCATTATGGCTAAGATACAAGAAGATGATAGAAAGGCTTCTTTTGTCTTTGTTGGTGATTTCGATGCTCACCATAGGGAGTGGTTATGTTTTATCTCTCCTACCGATCACCATGGCTTAAAAACTTTACCTTTGAATCAGGCTGTGAACAAATCATAAATCAAGGTACTCATAGGTCTGGTAATTGCTTGGACCTCGTATACACCAACTCCCCTGGTGTTATAACAAGTAAGGTTGGTTCTCCATTCGGGACATCTGATCATGCCTTGACTTCATTAGCAGTGAAGACTGAGCAGCCTGTCCCTGATGTTTCATGCTCTTGTAAAATTTGAATGAAATCTCAAGCAGACTGGAATGGGATTTTGCATGATTTTACATACTTGAATTGGTCACAATTACCTAGTTGTGTTGATCCTGTTGTCCCCTTGAATGAGAATCTAGTCAACATAATTGATAGGCGTATCCCGTCTCGTGTGCTAAGATACCGAATGAAGGACAAACCGTGGTTCAATGATGATTGTAGACATGCTTATTTGGAGAAGCAGGAGACCTATCGTCTTTGGAAGGGTAACAGATCAGATTTGTCTTGGAATAACTATACTCTTCTTAGAGCTTTTGCTCAGTGAGTTTATGCTTTAACTGAAAAGGAATACAATTTAACAATAAAAGAAACCCTTTCTGACACAACTCAGGAACATAAATGGTGGTCTACCCTTAAATCTGCACTCTTTGGTGTAGATGCAACAGTTCCTCCTTTACTTAAACCAGATGGCTCAGTCACTCACTGTCCAAAGGAAAAGGCAACCCTTTTGGCTGATGTTTATGACAGTAAACAGAGTAATGAAAAACTTGAACTTCCTCATTCATTTTTTCCTGATGCTGAACTAACTAGTTTAGCTTCTTGATCTTGCAAAATTAAAGCTCTGTTGTTGGATCTTGATGCTTATGGAAGTGTAGACCCAAATGGTATTTTTCCTTTGTTTTTTATGGAGACTGCAGATTTCTTAGCTTCAAAGTTATCTGTTATTTTACGCAAGTTAGCAAGGCAAGGAGCTTTTAGCGCTTGTTGGAGAATTGGTAATGTTACTCCTCTATGTAAGTGTGTTTGTGGTTGCTCAAGTCCAACTGATTACCGCCCAATTTCCGTTAACTCCCATATTATCTAAAGTTTTTGAACATCTTCTGGCAAAACGTCTTGATAGGTTTGCTGAAGGTAATAATTTATTCCTAGTTTGCAATTGGATTTTTGTAAAGGCCTTGGAGCATTTGATGCCCTTCTTACAATGTCCAATGCTGTACAGAAATCCCTTGATTGTGGTCAGGAAGTTCGTATGGTTGGCCTTGATTTTAGTGTTGCCTTTGACCGTGTTAATCATGAGGTCCTTGTTTTCAAACTGAAACAGTTGGGAGTGGGTGGGTCGTTTCTTAGCATTATTATTGATTTTTTAAGTGATAGATCTCAAAGAGTTGTTGTTGATGGGCACCATAGTGAGTATAGGAATGTTATGTCCGGTGTTGTAGAATTGGTAATGTTACTCCTCTATGTAAATATGTTTGTGGTAGCTCAAGTCCAACTGATTACCGCCCAATTTCCATTAACTCCCATATTATCTAAAGTTTTTGAACATCTGGCAAAACGTCTTGATAGGTTTACTGAAGGTAATCATTTATTCCCTAGTTTTCAATTGGATTTTTGTAAAGGCCTTGGAGCATGTGATGCCCTTCTTACAATGTCCAATGCTGTACAGAAATCCCTTGATTGTGGTCAGGAAGTTCGTATGGTTGGCCTTGATTTTAGTGTTGCCTTTGACCGTGTTAATCATGAGGTCCTTGTTTTCAAACTGAAACAGTTGGGAGTGGGTGGGTCGTTTCTTAGCATTATTATTGATTTTTTAAGTAATAGATCTCAAAGAGTTGTTGTTGATGGGCACCATAGTGAGTATAGGAATGTGATATCCGGTTTTCCACAGGGTAGTGTTCTTGGCCCATTGCTTTT
Organism: Palaemon carinicauda; assembly: GCF_036898095.1. NCBI lineage: Eukaryota > Metazoa > Arthropoda > Malacostraca > Decapoda > Palaemonidae > Palaemon > Palaemon carinicauda. The sequence goes on along the minus strand of NC_090727.1, from coordinate 6,104,350 downwards.
CATACTAAATACACATGGCATGTGGTTTGGCCCAGAAAACAAGTTTGTTGCATATGCAGATGATGCTGCTCTCTACATCAATTCCATCCCCTGAATGTAGATCTGGGGTTGCTGGATCCCTTAATAGGATCCAATTAAAATTAGTGCATGGTGCAAATTATTGGGTATGAAGTTGAATCCTAACAAAATTCTTAAGTATGATTGTAAGTAGGTCAAGGACAGTGCCTCCTCAACATCCGGATCTCAGTATTGATAATGTTTCTTTAACTATGTTTGATTCTCTTAAGATTTTAGGTGTGATTCTGGACAGCAAATTTACTTTTGAGAAACACATTAGATCTGTGTCTTCTTCAATTTCACAAAAAATTGGCGTATTGAGAAAGTCTTTCAAGATTTTCGGTGATCAATCTATTCTGAAGAAGTGTTTTAATTCTCTCATTCTACCTTGTTTTGAGTATTGTTCTCCTGTCTGGTCTTCAGATGCTAATTCTCATCTTACTTTGTTGGACAGAAATTTACGATCTATTAAATTTCTTATTCCCGATTTCGATATTAATCTTTGGCACCGTCGTTCAATTAGTTCAATATGCATGTTGCATAAAATTTTTCATAATTCTGACCATCCTTTACATTCAGATCTTCCTGCACAATTCCATCCTGTTCGTAATACTAGGCATGCAGTTAATTCTAATAGTCAGGCGTTCTCTATCATGAGTCTCAATACTACACTGTATTTTAGAAGTTTTATACCAGCTGAGGCCAAGTTGTGGAATGATCTTCCTAATCGGGTACTTGAATCAGTAGAACTTCAAAAGTTCAAAGTTGCCGCAAATGTTTTTATGTTGAAGAGGCTGACATAAATCTTTTCATAGTTTATATATGGCATATCTGTTTGGACGTTGTTACTGTTTGTAGTATGATTTATTGTTAATTTGTTCTCATCATTTATTTATTTCCTTATTTTCTTTCCTCACTGGGCTATTTTTCCCTGTTGGAGCCTTTGGGCTTATAGCATCTTGCTTTTCCAACTAGGGTTGTAGCTTGGCTAGTAATAATAATGATAATTATAATAATAAATGGAGGCTAATTTACGGCCAGTAGATATGTAGGCTAGTGCACTCATGGTCTATAGCTTAATTCTAATTTCAGGTACTATTTAGGTGGGGTGGGGAGTAGAAAATATAAAGAATGCTAGAATAACTATTATACCTTCGCAAGATACGTTTATAGCAAATTTCTGCAACATTCTTCATTGGTTTAGATTTTTCCTACCATTTATCAATTTTTTAGGTAAAGGGAAATTACCTGAGATTGCTGTATTTAAACATACTATAAGTAGTAGTGATTTTTAATGTTACTCCGGACTTGATAGATTTTATAGAGCGTAGTTAAACTTGAACTTTATTGCGAAAGTTGATACTGTATTAGTGTTGTGGTATGCTGTTTTCACTATTATTAAGTAAAGTCATGTGAGGCACAAATGGTCCCGTTGGGAAATATATTAATTTCGCTTTCAGTAAAACTGCTTTGTCTTGGTACTTATGTATGGGGAAATAGATGTCGCCATTTGTTTTATTTGCTTGGCAGCCTCTTACTGAGAAGGAAGATAAAATCTAAATTTTTACTCGGTCCGTCACTGTGTCATGATAATCTCCTCTTCGCAAATCTCTCTCTACGGTTCGAGGGGTTTTGGACAGAATTAATTCAAGGCTAGACCATCATGATTATATATGTACATGAAGATCATACGTGTGTCTGTCAATCCGTGGATCTGTCCCATTTACTTTGTCATCACAACTCATTCACGGTTGAAGGAATTTAGGTTAAACTTGGTACGGTGATGTGCTTATAGGGAGCTATTGCTCTTCACAGTTTCTCACAATTTGAGAATAATGAGAAAATTTCAATAGGAGTAAGGTAAAAAAAAATAAAAACTTAAGATTACTATAGTTTTCTCGGCATTCACCAAGTTTAAAGATGTTGATACGTTGGCTTTATGCTAAGATAGTGATCTCTTTATTTGGCATCTTCCTCCACCAAGGAACACACACCCCTTCGCGAAGCTCTCCTTTGCTTTGGGAATTTATTATTCTATGTACATATATATATATATATATATATATATATATATGTATGTATGTATGTATGTATGTATAATGCGTGTGAATCGACACTTTCCTATTACTAGAGGGGAAAAAATGGTTTATTGTTGCTTTAGAAGAAATTTTGTGATATTAGGAGAGGCACATTTTTGAGCTTCCGTTTCAGCTGTTCTTGATTCTTTCATTCAATCTGAAGATTGTAAGGAGGATGGCTGGCCCCCTCTGTTAAAGCCATTAAGACGTATGTTTATTTAGCAGGGAACATTTTCAGTTCATTCGTTTCTCTTTATGGATTCTTTGGACGGGTTTTCGATGTGGTGCACCTGAGAGGAAATAATATTCTGATAAGTTTATAATGATACAAAAGAGATAGACTTAGCAAATAAGAATACTGTACCCAATATAGCCTTAGTGAAGACGTAGGGGGAAGTGAATTTCGGTATGGAAATCCAAAGTACCTAAGGTTTATTTGTGGATAAGTTTAACCTCAAGGCCCTAATGCATTCATTAAATGCAGACGGGTTGTTCCCATAAATCTTCCGGTTTGAATATTTTGTATTACTTTGTAACTCTTCACAAGTTCATAGTAATGTAGTCTTACTGCTACTTATAAAATAGATAGCTGTTATAAACATTGTTATTATATGCATGATTAAGAAAGTGCAGTTTCATTCCATTATATATATTTGAAATAGAAACATTTGTCTGGAGCATCAAACATTCATGAATGAACTCAGCTACCATTTACGATCAGTACAGTATAAATAGATCTGGATTAAAATATTTGCCTAATGAAGTTCGAAAAATATTTTTATTTTATTGCGATGATTTCTCTCTCTCTCTCTCTCTCTCTCTCTCTCTCTCTCTCTCTCTCTCTCTCTCTCTCTCTCTCTCTTAAATTTCTTAGTGGCAATTTTGATGGAATTGAAGAAGTTTTCTAATCTGTTGGTGAATTTCAAAAAAAAAAAAAAAAAAAAAAAAAAAAAACTTTACCCGTATTATGGTATGGAACAAGATTATCACTCACTTGTTCCATGTAACATCTACTTTCAAATATATTTAAATGTAAATTTAACTTATTTGTATGGATGCAGTAATTAAATGTATATAGAGTTCCATATATTGAAAAAAAAAAACAAATCAGAAAATGGCGAGGTTGAGTAGCCTAAAATTTGGAAATCTAATCTCCTGAAATTACATATAAAAATTAGGCTATATATAAGTTTAGTGAGGTCGGTGTTATTGTATGGACATTAGTCGTGGTATCACAATGAAACAATATACAACTAATTTTGTAGGTTGGAGAACAAAGCACTCTGAAAAATATTGGGAGTTAAATAGCAGGTCAGGATTAGAAATGAAACTATAAGAGAGATTACTCGAATGCTATATGTGGATGAGATCATGGTGAGGGGTAGATGGAGATGGTTTGTGCATGCTGTTCGCACTCCCCAAGAGAGATTAGTTCACCAAACGTTCATCTTGGCTCCACAAGGCATTAGAAGAGTTGGAAAAGACAGGACCATGAAACATGAAGTAGGAGATGATGAATGGAGAACTGTTGATTTAATAGCTCAAGATAGAGACGACTGGCGAAATCTAACCAAGGCCATTTGCGTCAATAGGCGTGGAAGGAGATGATGATGATGATGTGTGTGTATGTATGTTTGTGTATCATCTATTAATAACGAAATTGAGTTTTAGCTGTCGCTTTTCATATGTTATTGTTACTAAGATTTAATTGCACATTAAATTGCACTTAAGGATTTTTGAATTCACTGTCGTTTAGCTTTTTGCCTTTTAGATTTCATAAAATATATGAAGGATCAGGGGAACATTCTTCGTTGTTAAAGCTGATGTTTCTGATTGGGAGCAAAAGAGTTTCTGTTATTGTTGTAAAGGAGAAATTTAATTTCTGGTATACGAAAGTTATAACAATGCTATGACTTCGTACTTGAGCTTTCCTCTCCCCACTTGCACAAGTCAAGAAGAAAAAGGAAATGCAGACTGAGATGACTTTCTCCAAAGTTTTTAATGAATGCGAAGAAAAATGATTGAATGATGCAGTTTCAGGATTGAGGAAGACGATGGATGAGGAAAGAAAAATGGTGTAAAGTGGGAAAAAGTTTGAAACGAGAGAGAGAGAGAGAGAGAGAGAGAGAGAGAGAGAGAGAGAGAGAGAGAGAGAGAGAGAGAGATTCTTTATCAGGGAAAAGAAGGAAGTTTGCGTGAGGGGGCTATTAATTTGAAAAATAAAAATGACAAATTAATAAACGATGTTATTATGCTAAGACGATTATTGGAGCTAAGAAGTACCTACTTTTTTTATTATCGTTAATGGAAGATTATTAATAAGTGTAATTTATCTAAAAGATGCAGCTTAAAAGCCGGTTAATTATTAGGAGGAAACGAGAGGAAAGTTTTTGTAAGAAAAATCGGGCTTTGGACGTTCACTTTCCCTTACTTTAATCGAAATTTCCTTTAGTTCATAGATGATCATCAAATGTCAAACCATTTTCGAATTCATCATGACTAGATTTCGTGATTTGTCTTATCATTTAGGAATTGACTTGTGTAGCTTAGTGTAGAAGTCGTATCACATTTTCATCGTTCTCTCTCTCTCTCTCTCTCTCTCTCTCTCTCTCTCTCTCTCTCTCTCTCTCTCTCTCTCACAGGAGTAGATTTTGGAAGTTGAAGCGCTGTGAGACATCGATCTGATGTCATCTACTTTATTAACAAACATTTTGCTAAATGTTATATCATGAAGACCACTTTATTAATTATTTTATTTACGTATTGATAATTTCACAAATTAAAAAAGATCAAAATCATTATATCTTCAGTTAATATGGTATTGATTTTCACGATGCCGAAATTATCTTGGCCTTTGCACTGATTTCCATTTATATGAAGAAAGACTTATATGAAAATGATGCCTTGATGTAGGCCAGTACTGAAAAGATCAATAAGAAAGGGGGAGAATGAAAAGAATAGACAAACAAATTAAAAGAGAAGAAGCAAATAAAAACATCAAAGTGAAAAGAACAAGATAGTAAGGTTTGGGAAATTTAAGCAAATATTAAGATTGAAAGAGAATAAAAGGAATATATAACCCAAGTAAAAGGTACTTTAAGAAATTGGAGAGCTTCTGTCGACGAAGAAAGCAATTGTTTCAAGCGATACTTTGGAAAGACTTGAGGTGTCAGGGGAACGATTTCGGAAAATCCAGAAGATAAAAGGAGCCCTTTTAAAAATCACTCGAGGGACAATTGTTGGGACACGCAAGTGGTACCGAGTATTTTCTTTGTAAAATCCTTCCCGTTACTCGAGTCCCTTATGTAGTTTGATATCGATGATAAGTTAAAAACATTGCATTTGCATTTGGTGACACTTAAGTAAGATTGAACTTGAAAAAACCTACACACTTATGGGCTGAAAATTCCGGAATCTGTAAAGTCCATTCCTAGTTTTTTTTTTTTTTTTTTTTTTTTGGGGGGGGGGGGGGGGCGGGGGGGAAATTGATGATCTTATTTGTGTGCTATTTTTTCTTGAATGCTTGCCCCGCAGTTTACACATAATAATTGTATAGTATACCCGGTTTTCATTAAACACCATGTTGCAATTGGATGGGTGGCCCCAGAAAGTGTTAGACATTCGTTTCTCAGTTACTAGGTTGTAGGTTGGCCAAGGCACCAGCCACCCGTTCAGATGCTACTGCTTGAGAGTTATTGGATCCATTGACTGGCCAGACAGTACTACATTATATCCCTCTCTCAGGTTACGATTCTTTTTTTTTTCTTTGCCTACACATACACCGAATAGTTGGGCTAATTTTTTTTACAGATTCTCCTTGTCCTCATACACCTAACAATATAGCGATTACCAAACAATTCTTCGCTCAAGGGGTTAACTACTGCACTTTCCTCTCGGTAAGGGTAGAAGAGACTCTTTAGCTATAGTGAGCAGCTCTTCTAGAAGGACACTCCAAAATCAAACTTGTTCTTTAGTCTTGGGTATTGCCGTAGTCTCTGTATCGTGGTCTTCCACTGTCTTGGGATAGAGTTCTCATGCTTGAGGTTACACTTTGAGCTCACTATTCTATCGTATTTCTCTTCCTCTTGTTTTTTGGAGTTTTTACAGTTTATATATAAAAGATTTATTTTAATGTTGCTATTGTTCTTGAACTTATCTCGTAGTGTAATTCCTGATTTCCTTTCCTCACTGGGCTATTTTCCCTGTTGGAGATTTTGGGCTTTTAGCATCGTGCTTTTCCAACTATGGTTGTAGCTTAACAAGTAATAATAATAATAATAATAATAATAATAATAATAGTGCTCTTTTTGTGAGGATAAGGCTGTTTGTGCCATGCCATTTTCACCTTCGTTTCCATCCACTACAGTCATCTAGTTACCAAGTACCAGGCAGTGAAAGGGGTGTGTATTATATTATATGTGTGCGTATATAATGCATGAAAATATACTCATATAACACAAGAAATTCTAGTATTTATCAATTTATCAAATTAACAGTCAATAGATAGATGATGAATATATACGTAAATCCCTTTATTAAAGCGTTGATTTAAAACCTTGATAACTTTATAAATAGCAATAAAAGATTAATCCTCTCTCTTCCACTGGCACAGTCGCGATGTTTGATGTAAGTGACAATAAATATATTTAATAAATCCCTTTTTTCAGTCTTCAAATATATATTTTTGTTCAAAGGCAAAATGAGTCGAAGGTTAAAAAGAGATTATGAATAGCTCTGCATTATGTAAATGGCAGGTGAGATTTTAGAAAAACTGTGTGTTATTTTTATTCTTTCTATCCAGAGTTTTCCCAAAAGAACTGTTGGGTAATTATGATTAAAGGAGTCATTGAGGGAACATTATCCTTTTATGCTTTTGTTTTTTTTTATATTCATCACACTTGTCTTTTATAATTGCTTTATATTTATTATTTCGCTTATATAATCCTTTTGATATGTTATTTTAGCGGCTCTATTAAAGGTTCATAAGCTTTCAAATAAGCTTTGCAAACCTGCCCTTATGTAGGTTATATATATATATATATATATATATATATATATATATATATATATATATATATATATATATATATATATATATATATATATATATATATATATATATATATATATATATATATATATACCCTATTTATTAAAAAGCAATTGTGAGGTGTTATAATATATATATATATATATATATATATATATATATAGATAGATAGATAGATAGATAGATAGATAGATAGATATATATACACATATAATTTATAAATATATATATATATATATATATATATATATATATATTTATATATATAAATTATATGTGTATATATCTATCTATCTATCTATCTATATATATATATATATATATATATATATATATATATATATATATATATATATATACACCCCCTATATAATAAAGAGGAACTGTCTGGTTTTAGATATATATATATATATATATATATATATATATATATATATATATATATATATATATATATATATATATATATATATTTATATTTCCTGTAATGTTGTGCGGCATTGCCAAACTTATGACTACTCAGTCTCTTCCCCTATGATTTCCAGGTATGATTCCAATATAAAATAACAAGAATTGCGTGGCATGAGGTAAAACATTGGCTTCAATTTCAAAATTAGTAGAGCCAGTAATTTTTGGATCTGAATCTCATGTTGGTTTCTATTTTTTTCTTTTATCATCTTTTATTAGTGAGAATTATAAATATCCAATGATTAATGGTGACGTTAAGTGTCTTCCTGTTTTTCTAGATATAAATCCTTATATTTTACCTCTGTTTCCGCTCCCTTTTCTTTTAATTTTGCGTTGCAACCCCATTAATTTTTTTTGGTTTTACTGTACGGTTTCCCTCTAGTTGTATTTGGTCCCTGAATAGAAGATGATAACCACTAACAACAGAGGTCTATCCTGTAATCACCGTTTGCCTTGTCCTCAAAAACCAGTTCCTCCCTTGAAATTAAGAATGGTAAATTTTCGTCATGAAAGTAACATTTGATATCCACTTCCACCCAAATAGAAGAAAATAACTAAACTCCTATTCGTCATGTTTTGTGATTCCCTAATTCAATTAATAAAATGCACACTCCGGCCGTGGTGTAAATTAACATTGTCATTTGGTTTTCGTGTCATACATAATGGATGTACAGCCTTTTGGATGCATGGATTTATAAAATAGGGTCATAGGGCCTACACTGGGGCGAGGGAGGCAATTAAGCACCTCAGGGGTGGGGAACTTCTGTTGCATCATGAGGTAAAAGTTATGAATGGGATAGCATGAGGAAAACTATATGAAACGAAGATAAATTACGTAGCTGAAAGGTGTGTTATGGCGCTATATGCCTCCAGGGAATAGCTTTTTTGAAAATCCTCACGAATATTTTTCTAGGGGTTGCGCTTGTGTAGAGGAGCAAGAAACTGTGTTTGGCATTTGAGATTGTGACCAGTTAGTGGGTTGAGTAAATTGTGAGTCCCCAACCACATTAGGCTACTGAAGGGAAAAAAAAGGAGACAAAGTAAAATTCATCAGGATGTCTCAACAACTTCTGAATGTTGATTACAGGAAATAAGATAGAATTATATAAGAAATTGAACCAAAGATTGACCTGATTTGCATTCGCTGCACTTTGTGTTTATTCTATTCCTTTGACCGTTAATGATTTCGTAGACTTATGTCATGGAGAGTAGAAAGAACATCTCGAAATATTTAGCCTTTAGATTGGATCCAGACGATGAAAGAGAATCATTCAAGTTAGATTACAAATTACATTAAGAATCTTTAGATACAGTACTTAACATAACCGGCCGCACGCTTTCTTCGCTCAAAGGGTCAACTTTTGCTCTGTAATTGTTCAGTGGCTACTTTCCACTTGGTAATGGTAGAAGAGACTCTTTAGCTATGTCAAGCAGCTCTTTTAGGAGAAGGAAACTCTAAAATCAAACCATTGTTCTCTAGTCTTGGGTAGTGCCACAGCCTCTGTACCATGGTCGTCCACTGTCTTGGATTGGACTTCAATTGCTCGAGGGTACACTTAGTCGCACTATTCCATCTGTTTCCTTGTTTCCTCTCCTCACTGGGCTATTTTTCCTTGTTGGAGCCCTTGGGCTTTAAGTATCCTGCTTTTCCAACTAGGGTTGTGGCTTATAAGTATAATTTGCCTATGGAACCGAAATCTTCATTTTCTCTCCTTTTCAAAATAGTTTATTTTTAGCTTCCTCCATTTTTTGTATTTTTCTTATTTTCTTTATATGCTGCAATTCCGGCATTTTCTTTTCGTATTCTATGTCCAGTTTTAAGTTTTAAATAAAAGTTGAATTTTACTCTTCTCTGTCCTCTACTCACCTTTTTTTCTTCTGTTGATACTCGTGTGTTATTTGTTTTTGCCAATTCTACCCTTTCAGCTTCCTTTTCTAATGTTTATTTCTTTCTGTTTTGTACCTTAAAATTTGTTCTTTAATTTCAAATTCCTTACCTTTCATGTACAACCATTTTCTTCTGCACCCCACCTTTTTTGTTTTGCAGAAACTCATCTTTCTTTTATATTTTCTTTCTTTCCTTTTCAGCTCCTTTTTTTCCCGATTCTTTTCTTCCCTGTTATATTTTCCCCTTCTGCCTTTATCTCCTGTTCTAGTTCTTTTCTTCCTTCGCTCTCATTTTTAACTTCTCCCCTCACATATATTCTCGAGCACAGTGACAGAAGACGATTAATCTAAGTCAAGTGCGAGAAACGGTGATATCTTGCTCAAATAAATTTCCTTCGGGGATTCCATGAATATTCGCCATAATTTAGGGAAATTGAGGGAAATGCTTGAGAGTCTGCATATGTATTACACGGAAAGACTTCTCTGTGGGAGAAAATATTTCCCTGTCTGGGGATATTGTCGTTAGTGCACCTCACGTGGGGATTTTTAGGGTCTTTGCAGCGTCCCTTCTTCCCCTAGCTGTGCCCAATTTAAAGCTATTTACGTAACCTCCATTCCAGTTTCTTTCCTTCAGTTTTGCTATCCAACCTCTTTTAGCTTCTATTTCTTAGGAAACTGTAAAGTCCTCCCCACCTTCTTAGTTGCATCTCTGTGCTGAATGGCCTCCCTAGCCACAGCAAGGGCCTTATGGCTCCAATTCCATAATTCTAAGTAAAATTGATCCAGAGTTGCCAGGAGAAAATGTTCCCTAAAAGCTCGATAACCTCATGAATGGAACGCAACTACTGCAATAGTTTTATTTTGGAAGGGAACTGAAAATAAGATAATAGTTAGTATGTATAATTTGAAAATCAACTGATCATGGGTACGTTTTTTAAGCCGCGAGACCATATTGTAGAAAATGAGAGAAAAACTTTGTGAGATGTGGTAAATGTTGCACGAAAGAGAAGAGATTTCAGATGGTTTAATTCATGGAAAAAATGTGTATTTAATCATTATTTAGTTAAAACTAAAATGTTACCATAATTGTTGTTTAGACTTACAATTCTCATAATAAAGAAGTGAGATGTGTATTTAAAAAGATAGATGAAAAACTGTTTAGGGTCGCATACATAATAGTTGGAGAAATTTACAAAATTCAAGTGTTTAGTTCCTTTGTCAGGCCTTTGTGTATGTGGGTAAAGAGTTTTTTTGGTGGAAGTAGTAAAATTAGAATTCTAGTCAAGAAAAAAGAGCTTTAGTAGATAAAGTAGCTGGACAGAAGTGGTTGATTGTTTACAAACATATAAGATACTGGGTAATGGAATAGGAAGGAATAGGAAATGGAATTTTCCACATGACATATAACAATAGACAAATTCTAAAGGTAGTCCTGTGTCAATAAGATGATCATTTTCAAGCATAGCTGAGGAGAGGTATCTCTAAACGCTACAATAGTAGAATGGGTTAATGTAGATTTGAGAATGTTTGCAGATGCAACTAGTCAAGATACAAGGAGGACATTTAAAAGGTTCAACAAGAAGAAATGTCTTTTCATTTGTAATTCCAGTAGTTGATGTAATTACAAGGACAAAATCTGAGGTTTGATGGTGGTAGTGTGCGTGTCTGATCAGGGTGTGTAAGGTAGTCCTGGGTGAGGAAAACAAGTTACAAAGAAATGCAACGCTGGGCCCTTTAAAGAATTCCATTTAGTGGTGAATTCAGTCTAAAAAATGATATGTCGGGCATTGAGATCATTTTTTTGTTGGTCTAACCTAACGAGCATGTAGAAATTAAAGCATAAGTGAAATATGTAGAGAAAGTGATTGCCCTTAATATTAATCTTTTCCAAACAGTGCCAGCACATAATGTATAATATTTTTCATGTCAATTTCCTGATGCCCAACAAATAAAAAAGAAAACTTTTTTAAATATAATAGCAAGTTGAATTCTCCTACCACAAAATTGTAACTGCTAACACTATAAATACTAGTTGCTAATACTATTATTATTGTCATTTTATCAAAGTACCATCCTGAGACTGCTAATATGTTATTTTTCCTTATTTGTCTTTTATTGTTTTGTTCCAGAGCCTGAAATTTGCTATGTGGATTTTTTGGGGAATATTTTCCTCATGCTGGGTAGTGTCATCTTGCCCAAGTCAACATGGAAATAATCATCACCCATAAAAAAAGGTAATGTGATTTATATTTTGAAGTTATAGTCATTTAATGTATAGAAATTCCACTCTCTCTCTCTCTCTCTCTCTCTCTCTCTCTCTCTCTCTCTCTCTCTCTCTCTCTCTCTCTCTCTCTCTGGTTTTTTGCATGTCTACAAGGAACTTAATCGGATGTTTTCGTGCAAGAATTCAATTGTTTAGATTTATTTTTGCATGCCATCGTATCATTGCTTAATAGCAGTCCTGTATTTTCTCAGGACTGATATTTGGTTCCTTTTGAATTCGTTATCTACAAGAGTCTGTGAATGGAGTCATTTCCTCTGTGCTCACATCCGTTGAAGTCTAATCTATACATGTTTTTTGTGATACCTCCCGGTAAGCTTTTGATCTTTAGTTCGCTTTTCTATTTATTTCATTCCGTTCGTGTTTAAAGGTTTTTTGAGTCCGGCTCTCTATCATGATAAACTTAACCATCTGAAAAGTAAACATAGTTTATCAAACACTTGCTTAGCGATATTAATTTAAGGTAGCGCTAGATTAATTCTTGGTTACTAATTTGGGTTTCAACGCAATCAAATGGTCTGATCAGTTGGGTGAAATCGACTACTCTACTTGCGTTGTCAAACTGCCTTCTAATAAACTATTTATTCGGTTTGTTTAAAAATTATCGATCGGTCTTTTTTATATAAAAGAAAAATTGGGAAGAACCGGGTCTTTCACTGTCTTTGGTTAGAGTTCTCTTGCTTGAGGATACACTCAGGCACAGTATTCTATCTTATTTCTCTTCATCCTGTTTTTTTTATAGCTAATATTTGAAAGATTTATTTAAATGTCGTTGCTGTTCTCAAATTATTTTGTTTTAATTGTTCGTTACTTCTCTTTTAGCTTATTTACTTCTTTATTTTGTTTCCTCACAGGGCTAATTTTCCCTGTTGGAGCCCTTGGGCTTATAATAATAATAATAATAATAATAATAATAATAATAATAATAATAATAATGATAATTGATAAATGATAAATAATAATTAATAATTAATAATTAATGATTAATTGATAATTAATTATTAATTATTAATTATCAATAAAATAATAATAATAATAATAATAATAATAATAATAATAATAATAATGAAATGAAATCAAGATTAATTCTTAGTTGTTAGTATTCTCAATATAAAGAAATTTATCCCTGGATCAAGTTCCTGGTATATGTGATGACTATCATATACGACTTTATTTTCATTAGATTTTCTCCTTTTTTTCCCCAACTTCTATAATTTATATTTATCATTTTTATGCGGCTCTTCGTTTTATAACTTTATTCTCATTCGAACAACATTTATAACTTTATCGAAGCAACCTTGTGATTTTGTGTAATTTTAGATTATTGCCAGTGTAAACAAATTTATGCATGGATCAGGTTTTTTATGTTTGATGAATATCATAAAAGACTATTGTAAATTTTGTCATTTTTATTCTCATTCTAACAATTATAACTTCATCGAACGCAACCAAGATTTTACCTTGTGATTCTGTGTAATTTTGGATGATTTCCTCCTGTTCAATTCTAACTATGATTATTTTATCCCATTTCCAACCCCTTTGTCTTTCAATTTCGAGCATTTTCTAATTCCACTTCGAAAGAAACGAAAATTTCCTTAATGCAACGTCAATCCTTTTTAGTCTTATTTCTTTTTATCTGCCACTTGTTATCCCTGATTAATCCGGTTGCAGTTCCTCCGTCTCATTCAACACATTTCCATTGTCTTGATACTTTTTGTCGACCGCATCCTTGCATGTCATTGCAAGAATTGAGAGTTCACCAATACCTTAATCTCTTTTCGTAATGCATTCAGACCCATGTTTGAAAAAAATCTCTTGGCTATGTATTCATCCTTAAGTCTTCTTTTCTTTACCAGTGTATTGCACTGGCTTGTCTGGGTCCTAAAGTTTGTTTGTTGTGTTATCAGTAACTTTTTCTTGTAATCCTTCTTTATGCCTACTGTATTTAATCTCTCTCTCTCTCTCTCTCTCTCTCTCTCTCTCTCTCTCTCTCTCTCTCTCTCTCTCTCTCTCTCTCTCTCTCCCTATTGCAGATTATGTAAATCTCTCCTCCAGAAGTTTCATAAAGATATTGTTATTAAATATTTAAAAAGTCCTATTGTATTACAGCGCGATATATAGTTAACTTTATTTAAGGAATCTGTTTACGGACTGTGATATACACCATGAGGGACCCTATTCCTCCTCCCCCCTCCCCTTCCTCCCATCGAGGAAACATTTTAAATATTAACTGAGGATAAGCAAAACAGGGCCAAATTTTAATCCTGTCCTTGATCTCGTTTTTAAATCCCATATGACAGATCTTACTTCATTCCCTTTATTGTAGCTCAGCTTTTTATTTGTCGAATCAAATCATGGAGCATTTCATTTCAGTCTACTTCAATCGACGAATAATGATGTTTGATTTGGATGTTTGTGTATTTAATAAACTAACTTAGGAAAAGCTGGCAATATTGGTTATAATGTGGGCAAAGTAGAGTATGTGAGTTAGTATATAACAGAAATTAGATTGTTACACCTACTAACGTCTTAATACCTCGAAAAAAGGGCATTTGTTAAATGAAAAAGTGTCTCTTAAAAAATAGTTTGATATATGTGTGGATGAAGTAAAATGTATATATATATATATATATATATATATATATATATATATATATATATATATATATATATATATATATATATATATATATATATATATGGTCTAAAGTTTCCTTGCCAATCCCCTTACTACGTGCCAAGATATGCAAACTATATTTCATAAATTCACCCTCCACTTGCTGTAACTCCCTAATCTGCTTCATGGTTCTAACATTCCAATTACCAATTCTCAATATTTCTTTAGTACTCATAAACCGGGAGATTCTTAGCACCCCGCTACGCCCGGGATTGGAGGCCATTTTGTCATCTTCTCTTTCCATTGGCTAACTAAATCCATAGAGAATTCATTGGCTAAATACATCAAAGGATAGCCAGTTCCTTGTGATGCGCAGTGCCTATCTAACTAAGGCAAGTTTGTCTATCTCCTTAAACCCAATCCGTCACCCTGCTACCAGTGACTTCGTCGAAATTTGGGGGGGGGGGGGCATTTCCTCCACATCCAAAGTTCTCATTACTTCACCAGGTTGCTCATCAGCTTATACGAGTATAATTGTTGGCAAACATGGATTGCACGGTGTATGTATGTATGTATATGTACATATATATACATACATACATACATAGAAAGACCGATATTCAGGAAGAACAGATGGAGTTGGAAGAGAAGAGTTAGGAATGATGATAACACCAAGAGCAGAAAAGGCATTACCTGAATGAAAAGCTGTAAATAGTAGATTGTTACTTACAAAGTTTAAATCAAAGCAGTGCAATAGGAGTATTATAGTTAGCTATGCACCAAAAATTATTCCCCTGAAAAAAGGAAAGATGAATACTATAAGGACCGCAGAGTGTAGTAGATGAGATCCCTGAGAGAGATATGAAAATTGTGATTGGCGACTTCAATGCTAAAGTTGGAAGGAATAATCAAGGGATAGAGAATGTGATGGATGTCGAGGGTCCTGATGAAGTTGCAAATGAAAATGGAGCACATTTCATAAGTTTCTGTTCAACAACAATCTTGTCATTGGAGGTACTCTTTTCCAGCACAAGACATCCACAAATATACACGGAATTCACTGTGGCCATTACAAAAATCAAATGGATCACATTGCCATTAATAAGGAGGGTAGGAGCACCATGAGAAATGTAAGAAGCTATAGAGGTGCAGATATTGGTAGGGATCACCTGCTACTCGTTGCCACACTGAAAGCACCCAACTGAAAGGTAGATAGAATACCAAGGCTTGATACAACTAAACTCCGAGAAGAAGAGCACTGAGAAACATTTGCAATTGAATTTAGGAATCGATTTGAAGTCTTAGAGTTTTAAGAGACGAAGAGCAGATGATTAACGAAGAAAATAGAAATCAACTTTTGATGGCATTTTTAGACAATTAAAAAGATTTTGATAGTGTGCATCGGCCAATTTTGTGGAGAGTCCTGCAGTATAATGGAATTCCTCTTAAGTATGTAAATTTGATTGCGTCTCTCCGGGAGCATAGCAAGTGAAAAGTTAATGTGAGTGGAGTCCTATCAAATGAATTTCTAGTGAACAGTGGAGTACTCCAAGGGAATTTGTTGTCAACTATGCTTTTATTCTCCTCAAGGAATTTGTAATGTACAGAACATTAGGAGATGGTGGAGAAGGATTATGTGTGTGTGTGTGTGTGTGTGTGTGAGTCGTCTCTGCTCTGTATCCAGCCTGTTTATCTTACCGGCGATAGAGCAGAACTCTTTCCATCTAAAGTTGGTTACATTTGGGTTTAGTCCGGCAAAACGCATTCTGGTTCTTGAATTAATCATTGAATTACGTATGTTGGAAGACTATAGGGGATAACAGCTGGATTAAGGAAACAATGGGGTTGATAGCCTTATCCCTCAAAATTATGCTGAAAACCATGAATCTTGTCTGCTATAGCTGTTGCTGTTAAGATATATATATATATATATATATATATATATATATATATATATATATATATATATATATATATATATATATATATTTAATGGTGGAATGGGTTGATTTTTGTTTTAATTATAATAACTGAATTCAAAACGATCAAATACAGCAAGTGTGAATCAAATCTTACTGTTTACCTTTATTTCTATTCGGTGCTAAGGTTCGATTCCTTGGCCGTGCAGAAGTAATTAGAAAAATAATTTCAGTGGCAGAGCGAATTTAGTACGGAAAAGGGTGTTTTTAGCTTATTGATATCTTAATACCTCTATCTTTTCCCTATCTGTGGTTCACCACAGTCGATTAATAGCGACTGTATTAACATCATACACGGACTAGGACAACAGAGCACAACTAAAGCCTAATCACCCATGTGGCTGAAGTTCCCTTCCAAGGTTTAAAGGCCGCTCATGAATGCCAGAGGTAAGGGACAGTGACATTGAACAGAACAATGCCCTAGAGACTGACTATATACACACAGGATCAATTCCCAAGCCCCCTCACCATCCGAGCCTGGATTAGGGAGGGCCAGGCAATGGCTGCTGATGGCTCAGAAGATAGCCCTATAGGCTCCCCCAAACCCCTCAACCTCAGCTCACAATGGGGGTGAGGTTGCAGTGACCAAAGAAACACAACGAGTTTGAGCGGTACTCGAACCCCGGTCTGCCGATCACCAGTCAGGGACGTTACCACATTGGCCACCCGAACTCTTTATCTTTGAATTTTCCTATAACATTCCATTTTCGGCCCCTACTTCCTGCATTCCGTTTTTTTTTTTTTTTTTGTGTGTGTGTGTTTCTTATCTTAGAATTTAATCTTTTCTCTTTCATTTATTTTTTCCCCTAGTCTCCCGTTTCCCAGATATTTTTTATCTTCAGATCTTTTCTGTTCATTTCTTT
This sequence comes from Palaemon carinicauda, assembly GCF_036898095.1. Classification (NCBI taxonomy): domain Eukaryota; kingdom Metazoa; phylum Arthropoda; class Malacostraca; order Decapoda; family Palaemonidae; genus Palaemon; species Palaemon carinicauda. The sequence goes on along the minus strand of NC_090727.1, from coordinate 6,087,070 downwards.
GACCCCCTTTCGTTTTTATTCCTGTTGTTTTTTATTCTACATTCTTATTTCTTTTATTTTTCTAATTCTTACTTATGATATTCACCACTTTTTATTTAGTCTTGCTTATCTATTTGTATTTTAATTTCTTCTGAACATTCATCTTTCTTTTCTACTTTTTATTTTCCTTATCAGCTCCTCGTTTTCTTTCTGAATCTCTTTGGCTCTGATCCAATTTCCCTCTCTGCCTTTATTATCTACTTTCGTTCTTCTTTTCCTTCGCTTCAGTCTTCCACTATCCTTTTTATCTTCCCTTCCAAAATGTATACTCGAGCACAGTGATAAAAGTCGAGCTGGGGAAACGTTAAAATCTTGCGCTAATACGATTTCTTTGGGCTTTCTATGAAGATTTGCACTAATCTAAATCATAATTTGATAGAGAAGGAATAAATTAATATTTTATTAAAAGTTTGTGGATATGTTTGGCACAAAGTAGCAGAGGAGTACAACGAATCTTAGTGTTCATTTCCTTGAGTGGGTAACGTGTTCTTCAAGTGGTTAAGAAACCATTATTGTTATGCCTATCTGCTACCACATTTTTGTTCTTAAATGGCATTGAAGTTTAAAGTTATAGCATTTGTGATACTCCTCATAGAAATGATCAACTAAACTATAGGTTACAGCAAGTATTCCATACCATGAACTTCTAAGACACCAGGGAAGAAACAAAATGTATAGATATGTTGTTTTGAATGTCGATTGTGCAGTTACAGATGTATGAAAGTAGAAGGACGGGAAATAATGAAATTTTGTATTGTGTTGGCTTACTTGGATAACAGGTTAGGGAATGGTAGATCTTGTTATGTCTGGTACAGGAAATTGTAGGTCTTTTTATTGCCTCGAAGATTGTGAGGATGGGATATTGTAGTTTATTTTATCAGCATCATCATCATCACCTCCGACGCCTATTGACGCAAAGGACCTCGATTAAATTTCGCCAATCGTCTTTGTCTTGAGCTTTTCATTCAATACTTTTCCATTCTTCATTTCTGATTTCAGGTCTCAAAGTCCTCAGCCATGTAGGCCTGGGTCTTCCAACTCTCCTTGTGCCTTGCGAAGGCCATTTAAACGTGTGGTGAACTAGTCTCTCTTGGGGAGTGCGAAGAACATGCCCAAACCATCTCCATCTACCCCTCACCCTCGAGTAATAATTCTTATAGTTTCATATCGAATCCTATTCTGCCGTTTAACACCCAATATTCTTCTGAGGGCTTTGATCTCAAATCTACTAAATCTGTTGAAGATTGTTTCATTGTCATACCATGACTTGTTCAAAATGTAATACAGATCTCACTAAACTGATATATACCCTGGTTTTTGTATGTAATTTCAGGCGGTTTGATTTTCAAATTTTACTTAACCTAGCCATTGTCTGATTTTATTTTTTCACTCTCTTATTAAACTCCAGTTTCAAAGACCCTGCATTAGAAATCATAGTTCATAAATACTTAGTCACGATGCTAGATAACCCATAATCAATCAATCAATCCTACCCCATTAATCCTTTCTACTTCCTATGATATTTTGTCTTCCATTGCATATTATGTTATAACCATCTCTGTCTTTCCTCTATATATATTGAGCCCAATCCCCGGTGATATTTCCTGCATTCTGGTAAGGAAATATTGAAAATCTTGTGGTGCTCTGCTAATGAGGACAGCATCATCAGTATACTCTAGGTCAACCAATTTCCTATTACCAATACAGCCCCATCCTTCTCCACCATCTCTAACTATTCTATGCATTACAAAATTTATGAGGAGGATAACCAACAATATAAGTGACAACACATTCCCTTGGAGTACTTTGCTGTCCAATGGAAATTACTTTGATAGGACTCCACTAACATTGGCTTTGCACATGTTATGCGCATGAACAAACGTAATCATATTTACATAGTTAAGATGAATTCCATAATAACGCAGAGCTCCCCACAAAACTGGCTGGTGCAAACTATCAAAGGCTTTTTCATAGTCAGCAAATGCCATCAAAAGTGGATTTTTATAATCTACCCATTCCTGTACAACATATCTCAAAATGAAAATTTGGTCATGCCAACTTCTACCTTTTCTAAATCATTCTTGTTCATCTCTCAGCTCTTCCTCAATCTTTCCCTCTAGTCTCTTTAGAATAAGCATAATATATATTTTCATAACAACTGATCTAAGTGTGATACTTATATAATTATTGTAATCAGTCAGATCTCCTTTCTTAGCCATTTTCACCAATACTCTTAACTCATATTCATTAGATTTTGTCTCAATGCCACTATCTACAAAATAATCTTGTAAGTTGATTTAGATTAAGTCTACATCAACTGTTAACAAACCAAATTCCTTAATATCGCAAGAGGGTCTGCCCCTCTCTTTTATTCTTCTCTTGTACTGCTTTTTCTCCCTATTTTCTTTCCTTAATCTTTCCCATCCCGAGTACCTGCCTTTGAGCTATAAACTGGATTGTATCCTGGGGCACTCTTCCTTTCCCCATATTCCCCACTTCCCTATTCTTATCCTTATTATTAAATCTACATTACAGTATGTCAAAATTAGCTTTTTCCCACAAGGAAGACCATAAGTATGTTAAGGTGTGAAGGGTAAGAGACTGGGCGAAGCTCTACCTATTCTTCACAAGCTGCAGCAAGGGCCAGTTGATACTCGGTCAGCCAGCCGGGTTTGACAGACACGTACTATTGTAAAAGGTTTTGGGTGTTATTTTTTGGGTTTCTACCACACTTGTGCAATAACATCTGACTGCACAACCTGAGAGATCAACTACGGGAGTGATGGAATTAATATTTGTTTGACCCTACCCTTAGGTAAAAAAAAAAAAGTCAGCCGAAGTTATATTTTATTGTTACAATGCTTGGTGTTGTTAGAGAGTAATATTTTTGTGTTGATATTAATTTATATGTATGAAAGGTTAATTGTTGATGCATATATTTCTATGTTGTAGCATAATGTATTGGCAACAGAGAGAGAGAGAGAGAGAGAGAGAGAGGGGGGGGGGGTTATGTAAAGATTTATCTTAAGATCTCATACTTCTCAGAATCAGAGATATCGACTTCCTTTAGACACTTGTCGTGTGAGCTCCTGTCTGTAGGTAGAGCCGGTGCATTTGCAGCCGATACAGCAAGTCACCTGTTGGTTATAAAGGTGATACGAGTTCCCTTCGGTCGGAGGTGTCACGACTCCAACGATGTGCTGTAGTAACTATTGGCATATTACGAGGACTCGTTTGTGCATTGTCTCATCAACTGATACTCTATTTTGACCCTCTTGTATGCCAGTAACCTGGAGTTGGATATCTGTCAGCAGGTTTGCAATGAAGTTGTAGAATGTATCAGGAACCATTTCCGAAACAATTTTGATTGAAACTTCCGTTGAATTGGACAGATTTTCTTTCATTTTACAGAATTTGGCGTCTTCTCTTAGTATTTTGGCTGCTTGGGTCAGACTTCTTTGTTTACAGGAGGTTACACTGTTTTTCTCCAAATGATGAAGTTTTTCAAGTGCATCACCAAGATGAACATTGGAAGCGCATCTAAAGCCCGCTCCATAGGACTGTTCTAAAATAGACACCTTGATCCAAAATAGTCTTGTAGCTTGGTCTTGGGGGTTGTTGATCGATAGGAATCTGATGTTTGCACTCCTTCGTAACAAAGTCATTTCTTAGGGTCTTCATAAGGAGCCTCTTGTAGTTTTCTAATAAGCTGACCTCCAGCTTGTCCACAAGCACTCATCATGAGCATTGGGGATGACAATGTTTTTTTTTCCGTCATATGTTGAACTTTAAAATTATTCATGCAAGGTATATGGTACCAGATGTCTGTGGTTACCATATATCTAAACCCAAATAATCGTGGATAGACGTCTTGTCTATTGAGGTTCGTGGCCTTGTCAAGTATGAATTTATTACTTTGAACTGTTGATACTTTTGTTTGTGGTTCCTTGTTACGATGCCATCTGTTTCCACATATAACGCAAATGATTTTTTGATCTCAAACGATTCTGTGCGAGCTCTGGTGTATGATGCAACACATTCATTGGTCTTCATCAAAGATTCTGTTTTCGAACTGCAGGAGCCATCCAACGACAACCATTTCCTCTCAGCAAGTCTGTAACTTATGTCTTGTTGTACCAGTTCCTGTATTTTTCATGCCATTTCGGAGGGTTTCTCTCATGCCACGATTCATTGCTAATAATAGGCAATTGGCGCTTGGCGACCTCATCTTGTCTCCCGTTGTATGCGTTTTAGTTTGACAGAAGACAAATGTTGGACACGATACAAAGGCTTATTGTTGGACAGCTGACAGATGATGCATTTGTTGTAGTCCGTATTCTCACATTTCTGGCACTTTTGTTTCTGAAGACTTGCTGTTCCTTCAGGCTCCCGCTTTGACTGACTCTCCGCCATGATACCTGGAAAAGAGAAATACCAGAATTATAATAATCAATGATAATTAATAAATTATAATAATAATAATGATTAACATTACATTGAAGAAAATGCAAAGTAAGTAACTTAAGTAAACATATAATAAACAATGATAAGCCGACATCATATAAATTGGAAATGTACATTTTTGGAAATTCGCACATTTTAGGTACTCTATTTCAAATGCCTACTATTTGAATCCAGCTGCTCGTTTGCAAGGTTGTGCACCTGGATGATGTTCATGAAGGTCTCCCGTTTCCAAAATACCCCACAACCTTTTACAACACGCAGTGCCAGGTTTTGTCCAAAAATGGTCTTTGGCTCCCTGATTATGATGGAGAAAACAGGTGGGAAGATAAGTTCTCGAGAAATTAGATTTCATACAAATGGAGTGAATTTTGCGAAGATTTGTTACTAAGGGTTTGACTGTCTTTGTAGAGTAATATTCAGAAATATAGTTTTAAAGCAAAATTGTGAGTCGACTGTTTTTCAAGCTATTATTTCTTAGAGTAGATAGAACATTGATGGATGTAACAATAAGAAGAGTTGCTGAATGTATATGTCAAGTATCTGGTTGGAGCAAAATTGTGATTTTCATAATGAAGACGGAGAGTAGAGTGATGAAAGATGGACGAAAACCGGATCAGGATTACAGACACTAAAGTGGAAAAGGTAGTATGGATTATACAAAACTGAATTATGATTTTTTTTTGGTGACAGGAGTATGTGCTTTTGGAGGTGGATTCTTTGGAAACACCAATAAGGTCAGGCCTAGTAAAAAAAATTATATTGTTTAATGTACAGCTACTTGATTAAATTTCCATATTTTGTATGAGTGTATGATATTGGACAGCCAATGGCAAGGAATGAGAAACAAAAGGCTGCTAAAGGCTCACCGCAGACGCCTATTAATTCCTCCTGAAGTAAGCGGTTCACAGAAATAGATGGATTTGAAGTGCTTCTTTTGACAGATTGGTTGATAGTTGGATTAGGTATTAATATTTAGTCACATCTACCGTGGTACCACCATCGACACCGACATACACCAAACAGTAAGTTGGTGTCAAGAATTAGTCGAGATGAAATTTTCACTACCAAATATAAGTTGTATTAAATTTGTTGGTCGTAGGAGGAGTGAGGACGGCGTGGGAAGAATAGGTAGGAAAACAGGAAAGAGAAAGAGAAAGATGGAGCAAGGTAGGGAGAAGAGAGTGCCAATAAAATAAAGAAAAGAGGACAACCTTAGAGAGAGAGAGAGAGAGAGAGAGAGAGAGAGAGAGAGAGAGAGAGAGAGAGAGAGAGAGAGAGAGAGAGAGAGAGAGAGAGAGAGAGAGAATAGAAAAGTAGAACGAGGTGGAGGGGTCACCCGGAAAGAGGAACAGAGCGAGGAGATATAGTGAAAGAAAAAGTATAAAGATGGGTCGCTGGATGTTTGGGCAACGACGACTTAAATCTCGGTCGTTAAGAGTTTTTTGAAATATATTAACGAGTTACCTGTGTTTCTGGATTCTTATATTGAACGTTATATTTTCAATTATTAATAGTTTATTGAAACTGAAAATCATGATCTATTGCACCATAATCAAACCAGCGTTTTTGTACGGTACACACACACAAACATACACACATATATATATATATATATATATATATATATATATATATATATATATATATATATATATATATATATATATATATATATATATATATATATATATATATATATATGTGTGTGTGTGTGTGTGTGTGTGTGTGTGTGCGTATGTGCGTATTCGTGCGCTGTGTTCGTAAAGATGAAAGTGGGATGGCGAATTCTATTATAACTTTTGTTGCAATGCAACAAGCATTTCCCTCCTGAGTTACATGAAAGTTTGGGTATTCTTTTTTTTCCTTTCAAAGAAGTAGAATCGGAGAAAGGCCTTTATTTTTAATTTTTTTTATCTTATTTTTCAGAATTGGTTTAAAACGATCAATAGAAAGATAGAGCTACAAACTTGTCTTGTGAAGACTTCTTATTCTCCTTCCTTTTTATTTTCTCTGGTCGTGAATCAATGGCTAGTGTGTATAGGGTGTAGAGAAAGAGTTGAAAAAGAAAAGATTGTGATTAAGTCAGTTCATCTTACCTGAGGCAGGTCTGTGATGAGAGCGCCTTTCCCTAAATTGCTCAAGAGACAGGAAGGAGAAATTTCATTTCAGAGTGATGGGGGAATGGCAGCCTCTGAAAGCATTGCCAGATGAATTCATTTGATTTTCTCACTTAACCCAGAATATTGGGTTCTTTTAGAATAATTCTACAAATGGCAATTGACAATGAGTACCTGAGATAGCTTTCATTCAAGAGAATATTTTTATGTTATAGTTGCCTCACATTTATTATTATTATTATTATTATTATTATTATTACTATGACTACTGTTAGTACTATTACTATTATTATTATTATTATTATTATTAATATTATTATTATTACTTTCTATGCTACAACTCTAGCTGCAAAAGCAGGAAGACCAAGGCCTACATGGCTGAGGGCTATGAAGTGCGAAGTAGATGATGATGAAGGGAGAAGAATTGAATTTAGAGCTCAAGATAGAGACGACGGGCGAAATCTAACTGAGGCCCACTGCATCTCTAGGTGTAGGAGATGATATATATATGTATATATATATATATATATATATATATATATATATATATATATATATATATATGTATATATGAATGTATATATATACACACATATATATATATTTATATATATACATATATATGTATGTATACATATATTTAAACATATAAATATATATGTATGCATATACGTTTATATACATGTATTTATATATATATATATATATATATATATATATATATATATATATATATGTATATATATATATATATATATATATATATATATACATACATTAAAATTATAAAGTCATATTCAGTTAAGATTCTCATCCTTATGTCTATCGATAAGATGATGGCCGGGAATGAGCACAGAGAAGAGTCCACCAGGGGAATGTTATGACTAGAAGGAAATTGCAGGGTAACTATGAATTCATATTTTGCAGATAAAAGATGAGAAAGTATTATGTAAATTTATATAAAATATTGTGTTAATTTTAAATGAAATGGTGATATTTGCAAACAATTATTACTTTAGAATTCGATCTAGATAAAATTTTCATTATTCAACCAAAATTATAATATTAGGAGAACTTTGAAATAATTTAAGAACAAAAGTCATTCTCGGGAAATGTGAGTATTGAGGCATAGAACGGTCTTCCATCAGTTGCTTTCAAAACCCGCAGACTCGAAGGATTTGATCTTCGCTCCGATTGGATCTCTATTTTGGAGCTAAACTGAGTGGCTGCTTTTTTTTTTGCTATGAGAGAGAGAGACAGTCGGTTGATTTGCTTAGATCAATGAGGTAGGCTAATTCATCATTTCTGTTTTGAACACTTACATTGCCTAAATTTATCTATTTTCATGATGTCATGAGAATGAATATTGAAATAGATACCTTATTTATATTTTTTAGAGATGACTATAAAGTCATTTGATTATTTTTCATTTCCGGAAAATATTACATATTTTTTTTTATAGTAATTACCACAGACGATGTTTTGATCAGGATTCACTGTAATTACATCGCCGTAATTACATCGTGGTAATTACATCTCATGCATTTTCACCGCATTAAAAATACATCGCTATATATCACATCGTCTGTAATTTCATCGTCTTGAATCTTTAAAGATTATAAGTTTTTAGTTGTTTTATGCTTTTCATGATTGTCTTTATATTAACCACGAAAATTTTTATTCTAAAAAGGAAAAATAAATATATAGTATTAATAGGGTTTTAAATAAGCTTTTAATTTTTTTTGTTCGGCTTCGAGAACTATTAGCTGTTTGACGCCAGTCTTATTTTAAATAGATGATAATTGCCCCGTAGATTCCCTCGTTAGCTTTTTAAAGAAATTAGATGTATTTTACAAATTATAGTTGCTTTTATGGTGTTATGATAGTATATTTTTAAAGTAGCACTTATTAAAAAAAGTACTTCAAGCACAAAAGTCATTCTAAAAACAAAGCAAAATAAAATAAACACACCATTTTAAAAACAAAAAATCTGACAAAAGGTCTTCTTTGTACTCAAAACGATAAGTTATGAGTGATTCCTCTTAGATAATCCAATAGATCGCAATCTTCAAAATCATTGACTATTCTTTGAATCCTTAATGCTGTATCCTTATACTTCTTTTTTAAGTACTGTAGTGTTGGTAGCTGACCTGCAACTGCTTGGGATACTCCTACCTACGCTTGGGTTGCGATACAATGTGTCATTTCTTGAGTTTTTATTGCTTTTTCTTTAGTTATGTTAATCACTTTGGCAGCTTTAACACGAGCAATATCTCCTGTATGATTGTGTTCTCCGAGTCGTTTTATAATGGATTTGTTCTTTGTATTCACTCTTGCATGGCACTTTTTTGTATAAAATTGATCACATTTCCAAATAGCTTTTTCGCCACTTGTTTTCTCTTTCACAAATAGATGACTATTGTCAATTAACTTTTTCTTATTCCTTGTGCTTACAACATACTCCAGAGGCATCTTGAAAGGTTTAGTCCGTGTTATTATCAAATGAAGACAAGCTGCTAAAATAAACGGAAAATTTCTCTGATTAATTTCTGTTTTAGGAAAAGTCAACAATCTGGCTGTTTCCGAATAGTTAGATAGTTAGATCCCATAAAATAACTGAAAATTTATAATCTTTAAAAATTCAAGACGATGAAATTACAGACGATGTGATATATTGCGATGTATTTATAGTGCGGTGAAAACGCGTGAGATGTAATTACCATGCGATGTAATTACGGTGATGTAATTACCGGACACCTTTGATCAGATCATTATCTAATGTGTGTATTTCACCAATGCCTGTTTTGTCCCTATTAAAGGTTTTTAAACGTGGGCTTCCCACACCGGACAATCACAAATAAGCTCATCAATATATATCTCTACTGTACTGTCTCGATAGGTCCTTGGGCGTGTGCCCACTGCACATACACATGGATCAGTGTTTCCACTTCACTTCAGGGGAAAATACCCCATTTAAGAGGAGTCCGATTTATTTAGGGTTAGACCTAGGAGATATCTTGAAAAAGGAAAATCTCGGAGAATTATAGCATTTTTCGTATTAAGTGCACATTTCCCAGAAATTACTCTGTAAATGTGCATTTAAAGTTCCTTTTTAGTATAATGATATAGAGCAAGATAAGAGAAGTATAAATTGTTTATTAAAAATATGATTATGAACTCTGTCGTCTGAAATATAGAGCGGACGTGTTAACAAAACTGAAAGAAAATAATTGTTGTTTGATTCCCACTATCATAGATGAATACCAGAGGCTCAATATTTAGTTGTAATCCTGTGAATATTCATTATATTTTGCTGAAGTTTGATGTAATTATAATTTAGCCAAAAGATCCAGAGTGAATGTTAGACGGGGAATCATTCTCATGAAGCATTACAATTTTTGAGCCAACCACCATAACTCCTGTCAATAATCCCACATTGATAACCATGTAACAGGTCAGACGAAATTTGACATTATAAAAGCATTTTCTCAAGGATATGAACTGATTTACAGATGTCCGGTTTAAGTTGTGTGCTTCATATTGAATCAAATTCACTGTCGAAACTGGCAGCCTAGACCTAGCACCAATGAGGTCCATTCACGGTTCAGATATACCAAGTCAGCTAAACAGCGTACCGGTTTTAAGCCTCTTCTGCACACCTACATCATCTGAGGGGGCTTAGTGTTGTTAACTAGAAGCTGCATGTAGCTCCCCGTATTAAAACATTCTAAGTAACAATTCTTGATGATTTTTTAGTGAGCGTCAATGACCTTAGATGTCAGGATACCAGAAAACTTTAAATCAATCAATCAATCAATACTTTTATAGTATTATTTCATAACTCGGGGTATTTAACACATTTCTTGACAATATATCCACTAATGTATTTAAGAGCTTTTTCCTCGATTACTCCCCCAACACTTTTCTTATATTTCTTTTATCCTCGTCAAAAACATTTTTTTTATGAATAAAAATCTAAGTTTATGAACATGTACGTTATTAGACATATTTCTAATGCTAAGTCCCTTTCTATTGTCTTATATTGATCTTTGTCTGGTTCGTGTGAGTTTTCAACAGTGGTCATATTACACTTTTCACTTTTTACTTTAATTTCCTTCCCTACCAACATTTTTTGCCTAAATTTAAAGTTCACAACATATGGAGGGTCATGGTGACCATCCATTTGCTTTATACACCTAAAGAAATGTTCAAGGCATTCCTGATGTAATCCTTGTGTCAGTAGATAGTCAATACTATGAGAGCCATTTAACATCATCAAGCAGAGCAATGGCAGATTTAAACGATAAAATGATTCCCAGTAACCGAGACTTGATGTCATCTTTGTAATCCTCTGGTTTAAAAGGAATCGAGCCAACAGTAGCTTAAACAACGTTGATTCTGTCAGCACAACAACATTCAGGTATACACTGGACACTGGTCTATGTTTGGCTTTGCTTCAGCAAAACGATAATATTTTGTATATGAGCCTTTAGTTTTTTATTTTCACGTGTATTATAACAACTAAATAATGTGTAGGTATTGAGCATTATCACTGATGGAATGATAAAGGAATAAAAAGATCATATATATATATATATATATATATATATATATATATATATATATATATATATATATATATATACATATATATATATATATATATATATATACATATATATATATATATATATATATATATGTGTGTGTGTGTGTGTGAGTATATATATGTGTGTATATTTGTGTGTATATATGTATATGTATATAAATGTATATATATATATATATATATATATATATATATATATATATATATATATATATATATATATATGTGTATATATATACATACATATATACATATATATATGTGTGCATATATATATATATATATATATATATATATATATATATATATATATATATATATATTGTTTACGTTGCGCAATGTTTTCGTTACCCCTCTTGGTTGTTCATGGATTGCTAATATATACCACCTAGCAAGGTATGTATATACAGTATATATATATATATATATATATATATATATATATATATATATATATATATATATATATTATATATATATATATATATATATATATATATATATATATATATATATATACATTAATGATTAATTTTATCTGCATTCTCTCTATACCTTGGGATCAGCGACACAAGGGGTATCAACTCAAAAATAAGACTAGATGGTATTTCACAGTCACATTAGTTTCTCGAACCCGGTTTCGATTTCCCGGGCAACCAGAAGCTATTATCTTGAAGTTGATTCGCCCTCGGGTGTCTGATCTCGAGGTATCGAGAGAATCCACATATTAGGAGTATAATATATGGCCTATTTGAATATATATGCATATATGTATGTATATGCTGTATATATATTATACATATATATGTATACATATATACTGTATATATATATATATATATATATATATATATATATATATATATATATATATATATATATATATATATATATATATATATATATATATATATATATATATATATATATACTGTATATATATATATATATATATATATATATATATATATATATATATATATATATATATATATATATACTGTATATATATACACACACACATACAGTATATATATATACATATATATGTATATATATATATATATATATATATATATATATATATATATAAAGACGACTAGTATATTATTGAAAACCATTATTTTTTTTCGTAATGATAATGGTTCACTCCTGATCTAACCAAATTTTGCCCTGAAATCACAAGGTTTTATCGCCTGAGCTTTACTAAACAGAGGAAAGAAGAAAGAGCGAAAATATTTGACTGATGAACCATAATGATTTCCATACTAAAAAACTTTCGTGTGATTGAATTTCCCATTTTTGGAAAAAAGCCATTTCATATTAAATACGTCAGGAAAGGTCATAATTATTCGATATTATTATCATTGTTGGTCGTTTTGGTCATAATCTCTATCCAGTCAAATGCATTCTATATTCTTACCTGTTTTGTTTATACATGTAGTGCCAAAGTACACCGATCTCTTCATGGCTTCATTTGCATTTAGCGGGAATGATCATCAAATGATCTTTGAAAAGTTCAACCAAAAAGTTTTAAACTCCTGCAATTACAATATGCCAATAGAAATAATAATAAGTCAAAAAGGGTGTGTTCAATTAATCCCTGTACTAAAATTTCTATAATTTGCTACATATAAGAATTCGTCAATTTTAAATGACTTTTAACTTGAATGTATGAATTACATTTGCTATGAGCCATATTATACGTAACTAAATACTTGGAAAAACCTGCATAACAACGTGTTTTTTTATTCACTCATTTATCAATACTTTTTTATTGTTATGTGTTCAAGAGGTTTGCTTGCTAGTGAGCGGATTTTGATGATATTTAAAATCTGAATGTGTTTACTTTGTCGTAAATGAATAAAAAGAGAATTAATAGATAAAAGATCACATGGAAGCTTTGAATAATCATCTGAGAAATATTTCGATAGGGGACCAACTGTTTTTACCAAAACTAAAATAAGTTACTTTTTGGGATAGTAGACAGCGTAGACTAATGTTATTGCAGCCGTTGCATTTTTTAGCACATTTCCCCTGTTTATGACTACACAATGCACAATTGGGTAAAATAATTTGACTTATTTGTTGTTAATAGAATACATTCGGTTATTGATTTGAAATTTATTTTCTTTACAGGTAAGTGTGCAACCGATTTTAGTTATGGACATGGAGATAACTACGGAAGGTAAGGATAACTTAACCTATGGTCGTTTTAATTTTTAAGGATTATTGTGTGTTTATTTGATGATTCTGAATTTTTTTCATCTTTTTTACACATTGGGTCAATTCGATGAGGTTGACCGTCCATATTCATTTTCCGTTAGCAGAATAGTCAACTAAACACCTTTCTTGTGTTGTGTTTGTTCGTCATTGGAAGTTACTGTGAGTAAAATGATAGTATACCCTTGATTAGATTTAAATAGTGATTTTCGGCAACATGTGTCCAGTAATCACTTTTCATAAAGTGTTTCAGCTCACTATAATGGTGAACGTCTTTCTCTCCGAACACAATAGACCTCATAAACAGGTTCATTAAGGAACAGTATCTTTGAGACCTATTTATTTTAAATTCATTATCAAGATAAAGGAGTCTTAACCAAAGGTTCGCCGATATCTACTTCCATTGCACTGATTGTGTATGTAGAAAGCGTTAGTGCAGGTCTATTTAGGTGTTTAATATACAACAGACCTTTCATGAATATAGCGTCTGGCTGACTGGGCCATCGAACAGTAGTGTGTGGTCACTTGATTGAGAAAGTTCAGTGTGTTCTCAAACAGTTTGTAGTATATCGGACTCGTTAGTCTTAAAATTGATTGGTCAGTCTTCTGGTTGCAATATTTTCACGAAAGCCCGATACAACTTACCTTCGTAGGGGATAGTGACATTAGTTATCTCATGCGGTGCACTGTAGGCACTATAGTCTATTTTTATAGCGGTGCATATTTGCACTGACTCACAAGGGTGCCCTTTTAGCTCGGAAAGGTTCCTGATACCTGATTGGTCGGAAGTATTTTTGTCCGAACACCTTCATTGTTCTCGAATAATTACCAAGTAATGTGAATTCAAACTTATTTAATAACCTATATTTCTCCATCAGATATATGTTTTGTCAATAAACAATGAGAAAGAATAAATATATAATAAAAAATCGTCTTGGCAAGTCTAAATTTAATAACACAATGCGCCGAAGTCAACGACAGCAGCTTCTTTTCGGATGCACGCTTTGTAATTTTGTAATTTCTCATATTTTAACACAAATTGGGATAAATTACACTCAGCATAAGTTAAACATGTTATTATAAACTTTCTTTGAATACCAGAACTTACCCAAAACATGGAATTAATAAAACCCGATATTTGTGAAAACTTGTGGGGAGGTAAAAGAACAGCCTGCAGCGGCCTGGCGGAAAAACGATCCCTTCTGACTCGTAGACGCAGTTTTCTTTTTTCTTTCGTAATAAAGTTCGGCCTATGCCTTTCAGTTTAAATAGTCTTGCATTGTCTCTCTTCGTATTATTTTGCTTAGTATTTTCCCACATTCCTGTTCCTCACCTAATATCTATCTATTTTCCCCGCTATCTCTTCTTTCATATAGGCCTATGTGATATCCGCACTACGATTCCTTATGTTTTGTACCTCACGTCAGTAAGTATGTAAATAATAATAACAACGTAAATTTTATGTTGTGTAGCAAGTATAACCTATTCTGTAAACCCGAAATTAAGCATAGTATTTTTTCTTTTTCCTATTCCTGCCTCTACACTATTTTAATGAGACTAGCACGCGCTTCCCTTCAAGCCATCACTTTCGACAGAGGATAAGAAATAAGGAATCGTAGTGTGGATATCCCATATTTGAAAGAGATATCAGCATACTCTAGATCCGCCAATTTCCTGTTACCAATTCAGTCCAATCCTTCTCCGGCATCCCCAACTTTTGCGTGCATTACAAAATCCATGGGGAGAATAAACAACATAGGTGACAACACATTTCCCTGGAGGCCTCCATTTTTCACTGGAAATTCATTTCTTGGTGTGTGTGTATATATATATATATTACACACATATATATATATATATATATATATATATATATATATATATATATATATATATATTGTATATACATATATATACATATATATATGTATATATGTTTATATATTTGTATATATATATATATAGATATATATATATATATATATATATATATATATATATATATATATTATATATGGTTATTTATTTTATATGATTTACCCGTTTTATAGTGTACATGCAAAGTATATAAGGAAATGTGGTACTGGATCTGGAAACCAAATTATTCAATAATTTTTTTTCAAATATTTAGTTCTGTCCCGTTATATCAAATTTCATTGAAGGAAAATTGAATCCGCTATTGGAATTTGAAGTAAGTACGCTGTTTTTTTAATTGAAATTAGATAGGGTAATAGTATTCGGTGTATAGAGTAGATAATTTTTCTTCACTTTAAACTTAAGAAGAATGCCACTGAATCTAATGATATGAACTTATTTAGATTTTATTTCTTAACTGATGTTTTTTGCCGAATATTGCACATTGATGGTGTTAATTATCTTGTTTAAGTTTGGAAAAGTTGGGTCATCGTCTTATCTTTTTTTAGAGGGAAGTTTGTCATCCCTAAAGAAATCCATTAAAAGATTGTTATAATCTCTCTCCTATCTGGGTGTGAGAAGAAGAAGAGGAAGGACTGTCGTTTCATAACAAACTGGCAAGAATTCGAGGGTGTTGCCTTTTTTATCTTTAGTAGTATAAAAGAAATAATAGCTATTCAAACATTTATAAGCAAATGGTTCAAGTATAGCATAATGTAAAGATGTTCGTTTCTATCTTACACGTTATCTAATATGTGATGTTAATATCAGGTTTGAAAGTTAGTTATCAGACAGCATACATATAGTACATTGAGTCTGATTACGAATTTATCGTGTAATTCATTTGCTGAGGGAACACACTTCCAGGCCCAGTTAAAAAAAAAAACATTTATGGTTAAGGACTATTCTCCGAACTTGCATGTTGCAAATCAGACATTAGAAAATGGTTAATTTAATTGCCGAGTCTTGTAAACACTTAATCTTTGAATGAATACAAGGCTGAGAGAGAGAGAGAGAGAGAGAGAGAGAGAGAGAGAGAGAGAGAGAGAGAGAGAGAGAGAGAGAGAGACCCAAGAACTCTAGTTTACGCAAGCAAACTGTTACTGTTTAACCTCATCAGGGAAATTAACTCAGGGTTATTTTAAATTGGAGTCTGTCGAAAAGAAAAAACAATGTTCTCGTCTGGAAAGCTATTCAGCTTGGTGCAATAACAATAATTGATAAGGATGATGCTGTCTTTGATTTGATTGTAAACGGATATATAATTGTTAACCGAGAAAAGTAAGATGAATGTGATTATGGAAACCCGATAACAGGAGCTATGTATGCATATAAGAACCTAAGTAGCGATAATGATTTAAATAGTAATTATAATAATAGTAATTCCCGGGACCTCAAATACGCAAAAGACCAGTACCCAAGAGGCTCCAACCAGGACTCCCTTCAAGATAATGAAGGCTGCTGTGTTACACGAGAGAGAGAGAGAGAGAGAGAGAGAGAGAGAGAGAGAGAGAGAGAGAGAGAGAGAGAGAGAGAGAGAGAGAGAGAGAATTACAATGAGAAGAGAGGATGTTTGCCCTCGAAGGGAAACTTGATAATGCATGGAAACAAAGATCAGTTCAGAGGAAATGTCAGAGGGTTAAAGTAATAGCTCGTTTCTTCTCATTAGTTACTGAACATTTGAGAAGGGTCATGAAAGTGCATGTAAGAGAGATGTAGAGAGGAGAAGAAGGGGTAACAGAGCATATCATCAATATATGTTTTAAAAACCTACCCTATACAGTAAAGGATTCTTAACCCTGAATTCTTCCCATTTAGCTTTCAAATGTATGAAAGATAAGCAGATAAACAAAATAGTTGAAATAATGAGATGTCCCTAATATATAGGAATATATTATTTATTTTCTATAAAAAAAAATAAGTGCAATAAATTGCAATTAATGGATTCCTGACCTAATGATTTCCAACTCACAGAAATAACATTTAAACTGGTGTGGTGTCTACTGTATACAATAGATACATTACCGTCATGAGAGACATTACATAAGGATTTTGCCGAGTCCTTTTTGGTCCCAATCAGCACCCTCTTTTTAGTCTACTTTACCCCCATTCCAACTTCCGTCTTGCTGTTCAGCCTCTTTGAACTTTGACTTAATAGTACAACTGCAGGATTTTCTCAGGTACATCTCGGTCCTGAATGGTCTCCTCGGACTCAGAGCAGTATCGTGGTGCCTAAATTCCAGAAATAAAACTCCAAGGCAATTGTAACAAGTACACGATTGTGTTTGCGCATATCCGTGAACTGCTGTACATACTGGAATTGTAGCTTGCAGTTCGCCCAAGTTTGAGTGCAACACTTCATAGATAGACACCTGATTACACCAATTCCGGAATATTCAGGGTTTTAAATGACTTACTTATGACAGTGACAACGGTTTCATGAGCATAGTATCAAAATGGACGGCATAACCGAATAAAAAGAAAATGTTACATCGCATAATCATAGTTCTTTGTCGTGGCATTAGTAATTGCTGTAGATGTGTTATTTGTTATGCCTCTGCATTCTTTCATTATTCCGCGCAACAGATTATACTTAAAATAGAACTGAAATCAGTCACATTGTATCGATCTAGTTAAATGGATATGCCTTGGAATTAGTACGGAGCAGGAATTATCGCAAACCTTTAATTAATCAGTCAGTAATCATTTAGTCATTTGACTGACAAGGATGGAAGACTCAGACCTTGTCAATTAACATTCGTATTTCAGATCCAATTAAAAAGATCGAATGCTGTAACAGATACATGTATACAGTTGTACCAAACTGTTTCTTGTTTAGTCACACTTCATTGGCTATAAAATACTTTTAAAGACTCATGTAAAGTATTAGCTGTTGCCATTTGCACATTTTATACGAGAAAAGCCCAAGGCTATAATGGTTCAGTTGGTAGTTCACACTGGCCTCCGTATATAGCAGTTTGTTAATTTTCGCACCCAGGCTTAATTTTTTTTTCATTAGATTTCAGCTTTTAGCCGTAAGTCCCCTATTTGTGAAAAGTTAGATTCTTAGATGAACATTCCAAACTACGAAGGTCATTGATATAAAGATTTTGAGGTAGTCAAAAGTGAACATTAAAAATTCATGCTCTCGTTGTGAAAAATGTCAATGATGCTGGTCGTAGAAAATTCCGTACAAATATTTTCTCCAGTCATTCCTGGCTTTTCTTTCGACCTTATTTATCAATACTGAAATACTTAGTATGCCCTATCTTGTACTGTAATTTTCATTACTTCTTCGGAAACTTTCAACAATCGTTTTCTGTGTTTGCCTCCTTTTTGTAGTACCCCACGTATCATTTGATATCCATGCTTTTCTTCTTGTAACTGCATGATGTATGTTCTTAATTTCACACTATTCTTCATTAATCGTCTGCTCTTTGTCTCTCAAAGTATCCAAGACTGCAAATCGATTCCTACATTCAATTGCAAATGTTTCTCTGTGCTCAATCTTCTAGAAGCTTAGTTCTATTAAACCTAGGTATTCTATCTGTATTTCTGTTGGGTGATTTCAATTTTCATTTCAGCGGGGCAATGGGGAGCTGGTGATTACTATCAGTATCTGCACCTCTGTAGCTTTTTACATTTTTCAGAGTCCTCCCTCTTTCTTTGTTAGTAGCTTTGTGATCTATTTAATTTTTGTAATTGCCACATTGTGAAGTCCATGTATATATGTGGATGTTCTTGTGCTGGAAAAAAGTACCTTCAATAACAAGATTGTTTGTTGAACAAAAACTTAAAAAATTTCCATTTACATTTGCAACTTCGCCAAGACCCTCAACACCCATCACATTCTCTATACCATGATTATTCCTTCCAACTTTAGTATTGAAGTCACCAATCACAATTTTCATATCTCTCTCTGGGATCTCATCCATTACACTCTGCAGTTCTTCATAGTATTCATCTTTCCTGTCTTCGTAGGAATTATATATTGGTGCATAACAAACTATAATTCTCACATTGCACTGCTTTGATTTAAACTTTGCAAGTAACAATCTACAATTTACATCTCCATTCCGTTAATGCCTTTTCTGCTTTTGGTGTCGTTATCATACCTATCCCTTCTCTTCCAACGCTATCTGTTCTTCCTGAGTAGATTCATATATTACCTTGATGTAAGATTTCTTCACCAGTCCCCTTACAACGTGTTTCACTTAGGGCCAAGATATCCAAACTATATTTAATAAATTGATTCTCCACTTGTAGCTTCCATTTTTCGTTAGTATTTATAAACCGGGAGATTCTTAACACCCCGCTACGCCCGGGACTGAGGCCATTCTGTCGTTTTCTCTTTCCATAGACTGACTAAATCCATAGAGGATTCATTGGCTAAATTCATCAAGGGATAGCCAGTTCCTTGTGATGTGCAGTGCCTGTCTAACTAAGATCAGTGATTCCTGCCGGTTCATACTAATTCCAGCAAGATCATGCGACAGGCATCGAGAAGCTGAAGACATCTTGTTTATCACCTTAAACCCAATCCGTCACCCTGCTGCCAGTGACTTCACCGAGATTTAGGGGGGCATTTCCTTAACACCCAAAGTTCTCGTTACTCCATCCGGTTGCTCATCCGCTTTAGGATTTTCGGTGATCAATCTATTCTGAAGTGTTCTAATTCCTTCATTCTACCTTGTTTCGAGTATTGTTCTCCTGTGTGGTCTTCAGCTGCTGATTCCCATCTTAATTTGTTGGACAGGAACTTACGGTATATTAAATTTCTTATTCCTGATCTAGATATAAATCTCTGGCACCATCGTTTAATTAGTTCGTTATGCGTGTTGCATAAGATTTTTCATAACTCTGGCCATCCTTTACAGTCAGATTTTCCCCGTCAGTTATATCCTGCTCGTAATACTAGGCATCCAGTTAATTCTAATAGTCAGGGCTTCTCCATCATGAGGCTCAATACTGCACAGTATTCTAGAAGTTTTATACGAGCTGTTACCAAGTTGTGGAATTATCTTCCTAATCGGATGGTTGAATTGGTAGAACTTCATAAGTTCAAACTTGCAGTAAATGTCTTTGAGTTAAACGGGCTGGCATAAGTTTTTTTTATAGTTCATATATGAAATATCTGTTTTGATGTTACCGTTTTTAAAATATCTTATTAATTTCTAAATATTGCTCATATCGTTTATTTATTTTCTTTTTTCTTTCCTCACTGGGCTATTTTTCCATGTGGAGCACTTGGACTTAAAACAAATTGCTTTCTCAACTAGGGTTATAGCTTAGCTAATGATAATAATAACCCGTTGGCAAGCATGGATTGCTAAGATATAACGCCTAGCACGATATAATATATATATATATATATGTGTATATATATATATTATATATATATATATATATATATATATATATATATATATATATATATATATTTTGTATATATGTATTCACTGTACCAAGCACCTTAACATATCAGAAATCAGAATAACACATATTTAGATGGCGACCTTAGTGATATTCGAGTGAGAGTATTTATACGTTACTCTTTAAGTTACACAACGAAACTGAGAAAAATTAGAACAATCAAAGGAAGAATAGAGAAAAATAGTTTGTTAATAGCAGCAGAAATGGTGAGCCTCGTAATCCCAAGAAAAATTCTTAGAATAGTCATGCTTCCAAGATTATATATTCCTTGTGCTCTCACCATTAGGGATATTAAGGGAAGGTAAATAGACAACCTGTTACTAAGAACTAGAGACATTCTTTGTCACAGCCTGTTTCCTCGGTGTCTGGTCTGCAACCTACATACCATGCAAAGAGGAAAACGCAGTAAAGGGAATTCCAGGCATCTTTACGTCTTGCAGGCGAGCATATGAAAAATAAGCATACGCTGGCTGGCTGCTGGATTAGGAAGAACAGTGAGCGGATTGTTTTTAACTCTTGTAATCTGGATACCCTTTTTCCTATTCAAGTATTGAAGGAAAAGGTCGGGAGAGTTTGGTTGAATGGAATAAGCTGAAACATTTTCCAGGCCGTTGCTTGCGGAAGTTTCTTCATAGGTTTTAAGTGTTTTGATCATTTAATGTTTTAGTTATTTTTGTTAGAGTTGTCTTGGAGTGTAATCTGTGTTTTGCAGATTGGTTATTAGTATTTGATCGCTTCTTTTTCTGAGGGTAGTTTGTGACTTATACTTTTACTTAGGGAATTCTTCTCTTGGTCCTTTCAAACATGAACATGCCTAACGCCCTGCAGGATCTACGATATTTAGTTGTATACACCGGGTAAGTAGAGATTTATATATCGAAATCCGCGTTGTCAAATTCTCGCTATCGTGGCATTTTTGGGAAAAGGTCTCAACTTCTTATCGAGAGCATTTATATTATCGTTCCTTCTGATATCAAGTTTGTTTACAATCATGGGGCCGCATATTTGAAAGCTGTAGAACCCACAGTCGAAATGCATCTTAGCTCGAATAACTTCACTTAAGCAAATATTCTCATTCGAAACACAATTTGTTTGTTTAACGGTGTAGTCATTTCCTTACATATTTCGGACGTTCAGTTTTGATAAAGTCATTGCACATATCTAGTAATTCATTCTAGCTTTAATAAGTAATCAGTGTAGTTTAATCAACACAGTTGTAATCCTTTCTCGGGGGGGGGGGACGTTTTATGTCAATCATGCCCATATCTTTGTACTTTGTAACTTTAAATTGTAATTTGTTCAAGTTTTTAAAGATATTTGCAGCAATCAATTCTGGGGATAACAGTTAATCACAAGCTTCCTACAAGAACTTTCATCCATATATGTCTTTATAAAGCAATCTATCTAAAATGATGTCCAGTGATTCTTATTACATGTTTATTTAAGCACTAACAGATAAGTTACAGTCCAATAACACACCTATCTTCTTTACTTTTACTTCAAGGACTGCTTTTCTGGTCCTCTACAACAGGGGAACCCTACTCTCTTCAGGACCTTCACAGTCCTTTTATCGTGTGCATACCAAGACATTCAGGATTTCACACCTACTATGAGATTCAGGGCCTCTGTAACACGGTTTTTTCGCAATAACTTTTTTTCTATGAATTTCATAAATATAACGCTTATTCAGAATGCACATTATATCTACACATAAATTTTTACTATATTCTGCATTACGTAGGTTGAATAAATTTGGTACTTTATTAAGTAAAAGTGACGATTTTTGAAGACGGGCCAACTTACTCAGCGAAAAGGTTTCAAACGCACTCGTTACGTAACTTATGACGGCATTTCTTCTCTCTTTCTCGATCGATGATTGGTTATACGTAACGAAGGCTATACCTCTGCCAACAATAACACAAAAGTGTAAATAAAAGCAAAGCAGTACACCTTTATGAACTCTGAAACCTCTTCACTGAGAATTGTCATAATGAACAAACGAACAAAATATGTTAATAAATACAAAAACACTTCGATTATTTGTCTAACCCCCAAAATAAGTTTCCTAAGAAATTACAGTCTACTTTATAGCTCAAAATCAGACTGACAAGGTGTAGGGAATAGTTGGTAATTTTCAAAAACGTAGTAGACAAGCTTGATTTGATAACTGCTACATCCAATGTCAAGCAATTTTTATTTATTGTCTATCTACAGATCTATTTACTGTAAAAAAAAAAAAAAAAAAAAAAAAGCCGGCACTGTATTTTGCTTTAAACTTTCACCAATAATTATCGTCAGAATGATGACTTCATGAGGCTCCACCCACTTTAGCCTCGTTATAATTCTGGATAACACTGAAGGCTATCATGGGCATTGTTGGATCAGAAAATTAAAATTCTGGCTATAAAAACTTATTTCTCGAGTAGTTGTAAGAAGTGCTAAATGATCCTCAAGGATCCCAGCAGATGGCCTAAACGTTTAATTCATGTATACTATTGTTGCGGCACGACTGCTACAGTAGTATTACTACGCTAGCACAGATACCCCACCCACAATTATGTATCGTTCTGCCATTCATAAAGTCTGTGTCATTTTTTTTCACTGTGCAATAAGCCATGGCCTCCTCAGAATTTAAGTTTTATATTAGATGATAGGCTATTTCATTAAACTGACAAATTTATGGCAACTGGGTATGTTATTGCCGATGTTGAAGCTAAAGATAAAGTTTGGTATCATTCCTTCATTGCATTATCATCTTTACTACTATTTGTTTTGCTACATGTAGTAATTATTTTAAAGGATAAATGAATTATGTTCACTTTACCCCTATAAATTCCCATATGATGTACAAATAAAACTCCTAAAACTATTCATGATTTATTTACAAAATGCAGTCATGCCCAAAACATAGCCAACACGGTCGTACGGCCTAAGAAGAAGAAAAAAAAAATTATATCGGATGATCCGTTGGTCTGATGGAGAGTTTAGCACAAAATTCTCATTTTAACAAAAATAGTTATATCAAGACTGTTTACATACAATCTCTCTCTCTCTCTCTCTCTCTCTCTCTCTCTCTCTCTCTCTCTCTCTCTCTCTCTCTCTCTCTCTCTCTCTCTTGGTGGCATAGTGAATAGTTAATGGAAATGTTCAAAAGCCTGAGTGACATTACAAGTATTATAATCATATTACGCTAAATACAAATCAGACCATAAACATTGGATTTAAACTAGAAACTGAATAATTACCTATTCAGGCTATAGTAAATATGGCCATGGGATTTCTCTTGACTGTATAAAGTTGCAAGTCGTAAGATAAATACAGTTTTGCAACCACAGGGGCAATTCCAAATCCTGCTAGCCATTCTTGACTGTTATGGGTTCCAGAGCCGATGGAAGAAGGTGAATGGGTGTCCGGTGGATGGGCGGGGCAAAATTTTGTCAAAAGGTGTTTACATTGCTTACGTAATGAATGTTTTCGACTCTTGGCTCGGTATCACTGGCCATGGCGTCGGCTGGATCATTTTTACTCTATAAAAATTAAAACTCGGGTTTAGGTTATTGAAAATGCTGACAAAATTTGTGTGTGGTTGTAAAATATACATATGTCAACTTTCAGCTACATCCGATGCCTTGTTAAGGAGCAAAGTCCAAAAAACCGTGTTACAGAGGCCCTGAATCTCATAGTAGGTGACTAACTCTATTACAGATTATTAGGACCAAATTACTGCAACTATCTATTATAACTTGACCAGATTTTAATTAAAAGTTACAAAGCATAATAAAGATCTGGGCATGACTGATAAAAGGTGTCCCACCCGAGATATAATTACAATTGTGCTGATTAAACTACACTGACCTTTATTGAACAGGGCCATCTTTTGGATAAGGTGTATTGCTGCGTTATTGTATTTATTTTGGTAGAAATTTTTAGACTATTAGTCCGACAGTACTGTCCCAGTAATTTGCATACTGTAGGTATGAAACTATTTGTGATTTACATTCAATTACCCATTATATGTCATCCATTTTCTTTTCAAAACCACATCATATATTTTTTGAGTTTATGCTCACTTGCTTTTCCCCAATAAGAACCTGTGTGACATTCTTTGATTTACTTTTGACTCGCCCATCGAAAGTTGCTTCTCCGTGTGTCTTGGCGAAATCCCTCTCCATAGCCAACCCCATCATAATAAAACGGAAGGCATTTATAGATTTTTTTCTCTCTTTGTTCATTATAAAATGAGCATACAAAGTATGAACAATAAGAAAGGAAAAAATATTGTGAGTATGGTTACCACTAAGATGGAATGGTAAAATTGACTTATTAAATCATATCAAGCGTGACGAGAAGCCCAAAATCACTAAGTTTACTCTACTGACTTTAAGGGGTGCTTTTCTGGTCGTATATAGCAGAGGAACCCTACTCTCTACGGGACCTTCAGAGTCATTTTATTATGTTCGATCGAAAGCATTCAACATTCCACACCGTATATTGGTAGTTAATTGTCAAATCCACACTATCAAAGTACTTGGAGAACAAGGAAGTCTCAGTTTCCTCTTGGAAGCCTTAATATCTTCAGGCTTTCGGATGTCTAGTGGAAGCTTATTGTATAGTCACGGGGCCGCATATTTAAAGGCTCTTGAACCTGCAAT
Source organism: Palaemon carinicauda (assembly GCF_036898095.1). Taxonomy (NCBI): domain Eukaryota; kingdom Metazoa; phylum Arthropoda; class Malacostraca; order Decapoda; family Palaemonidae; genus Palaemon; species Palaemon carinicauda. Next base: position 6,061,619 of record NC_090727.1, on the reverse strand, counting down.
AGACAAATATGTAGGTTCCAATAATTTGAAACCATCTGTAACTATTCTCGTTTCAACACGATTTGTTGGCTGCACAATATGTAGCAATTCTCTTAGATAAGTTGGACGTCCGGTTTTAATGACTTAAAGGGTTATTGTACATATTTTAAACTCTATTCTCGCTTCAATAGTGTAAATAAATGAGTATAGGAGTGATCCTTTCTCGGGATGGGACACCTTTTATCAGTCTTGCTCCTCTTAATTGTTTTTAATTTATCTTAATAGAAAAAAGTAAACCAACAGTAACTGGCTGTGTTCTGATAATGGGCCAATATTTCTAAGACTCTTCATTATCAAGAACCCAGTTCTCTTTATACCATTCTTACACATTCCCATACGTCGCCTCCAGTTTTATAAATTACATTTACTGTCGGATCTCTACAGTAAAATGTTTGGAAAGGCTATAAGGTTTCATTTCCGTTAGGTTTTGTTGCAGTGGTGATAGCCATTATTTAATATATTAAGAGTGGTATAGTTTTTGTTAGTGGCGTCTTCCCCCCCCCCCATGTGGTTTTTATCGGATTTCGTGGCTATTACCCTTCCATAGTATTTAGTGATTAAGTCATACATCCTCTAATAAAGATTGTCGGGATGTCTCACGTCCTGTCTCTGTCGAGGATTAAATCTACTTTCTCCCTCACTTTTGTCAAAAGATAAGGTCATCAGGAGCCAAATTTTTCAGTTATTTTGCGATAGATTTTCGGGAGCCCACTTTTTTGTGGTCTCTCTCTCTCTCTCTCTCTCTCTCTCTCTCTCTCTCTCTCTCTCTCTCTCTCTCTCTTTCTCGTGTTGTGACTTTATACCTACTGCAAAGCCATGTTTTCATTAAAATAATTTGGTGTCATGTTTAAACGAAAATGTTTTCAGTGTCACTTTGCATTAAACCTGGAAAACTGTTCACATCTTTGTTTTTAAACCAATTTCCAGTTATGTCAGATTATCTGATATCTAACTACTTGCCTTTACTTTGATGGCTGCTTTTCCGGTCCTATACAGCAGGGGAACCCCGATCTCTACAGGTCCTCTACTGTCGTTTTACCTTGGTCGTTCACATTGTTTACCTTTTCAAGTCACCTATTGTTCATTTACTGTTAGATCGGCACTGTCAAAAGACTCATGAAATAAGAACGTCTTCAGTTTCCTCTTGAAAGCCTTAATGTCTTTAATCATTTGAATATTTCGTGGGAGCTTATTATATAGTCTCAGGGCCGCATATTCAAAGGCTCTAGAGCCCAAAGTGGACATAAACCTAGGTTCCAACAGTTTGAAGCCATCTGTAACTATTCTCGTTTCGACACGATTTGTTGGCTGCGCAATATGTAGCAATTCTCTCAAGTTTTTTGGATGACCGGTTCTGATAACTTGGTGGGTTATTGTACTTATTTTTAATTCAATTCTCGCTTTAATCGGCAGTCAGTGTAAATCAGTTGTATAGGGGTGTTCTTTTCTCTAGGTGAGACACCTTTTATCACTCTTGCTCCTCTGTTTATTATGTTTTGTAATTTCTTAAGATGGAATTTTGGTAAATTGTAGTAGATAGAGTTGGAGTAGTCAATCCTGGTAATAACACAGTTTATCACAAGTTTCTTAACAGAATTTTCGTCCAGGTACTTTTTTAAAAACGCAATATTTCTTAGATGATAACCGGCACTTTTTATTATATTATTTATTTGGGCATTCAGAGACAGGTTACAGTTAAGAAATACACCTAGATTTCCAACTTTACTAGATATCGGCACCGGGTCATTATTTATGTTCATTTGAATATCCCTTAAGTTAGCTGTTTCTCTTGCCCACCACCATGAATTCAGTTTTGTTCTCATTTAATTTTAGTTGTTTAAATGTCATCCATTCTCTAACACTATTAAGGATTCGGTTTAGAGTTTCAGTAGTGTCATGTATATAACATTTATGGATATCCGCAAATAGTTTAAACTTCACGCCATGCCAATTGTAGCATTTTCGATAAACCAATAGTGTAGATGCAGAATAAGATTGGGCCAAGTACACTCCCCTGGGGTACCCCTCTGTTTAAGGGTTCCTATGATGAATGAGAGTTTCCAATTTATACACAGTAATTTCTACCAACGAAGTAGTCTTTTAGGTATTCGAAAGCTTGATCTTCAACGCCGATGGACTGTAGATCATTCAGTAGCAGTTCATGCACAACTATCATAAGCAGCACTGAGATCGTGCAATATTAAAATACCGCATTTATTTTCATCCATCATTTTTAGCATATCATTTACAACAGAGCAGATGGCTGTCTCCGTAGAGTATAGTTTTCTGTAAGCAGAATGGTTGTCAGGCAAAGCTTCTATTACTTCTAAGTGGCTGACTAGTTTAGTTGTTCAAGAATTGCATATTCAAGCTAGGCTTCTGATCATAGAGAAACTTTTGAATCTGAAGTAACTTCGACTCAATTTCTCATAAGAGAACAAGGTTTAGAGATGTATTCTTTCACCAATATCTTAGATATATTACTTAATTTTTTGTCCTTATTTTTATTGTCTTATTTTACTTTATGACGATAAAACAGCCTTGTGGCCTTAATCGGTTCTTGGACGCTATCACATCATTCAGAAAGTTTGAGAAACGCTCCATGTTTGTTTCTATTTGAGCTACTAGACAGTTTACCAGAAAGAGAAAACTAAAATGAACCTGCCTCGTT